>NC_086157.1:57512945-57819019 GCF_035149785.1 Candoia aspera | reverse complement strand
CCAACCTAGTCAAGAGCCTCCAGTCCAGCCTAGTCATGTGCAAAGCTCCCAGCCTAGCCCAGAATCTCCAGCCAAGTCCAGCCTTGTTTCAAGTTATCAGCCTTGTCCTGAGTCTTCAGCCCAGTGTACTCAAGCCTTGCCCGGTGGTTCCAGTTCAGTCTCACCTAGCTTCCAGGTGCCAGCCTAGTTTGGGTGGTGTTCCAGATCGCGGACACTCATCTCCAGTTCCAGTTTTGCCGTGTGCCCTATCCTTTTCCAGTTTCCCAGCTCCAGTCAGCAAATCCTGCCTAGCTGTTTTGCCAGTCTCCTCCTGCAACCTTGCCGGTTCTCCCGTTGTTGTCTGGGTAGTCTTGATCGGAACCAGCCTACCTCATTGATCACAAAGACTCACTACTGTAAATAGTTGTATTAATAAAGAGCGGTTTTGATAATCTGGCCGCCTCATAGTCTGAACAGGCCACAGCTTCCTTACAGAAGGCATGATGTTTTCTCCTAGGATTTCCTGATACTTCAGTGAATCCATCTTGCTGTCCACACGCTGCAGGTTTCCAGTGCCAGAGGATGCAAAGCAGCCCCAGAGCATCACCGAGCCACCACATGCTTAACTGTAGGCAGGGTGTTTTCAGCATATGCTTCATTCTTCTTCCTCCAGACATACTGATCCATGGGCCAAAAAGTTCCAGTTTTGTTTCATCACTCCACAGAACAGAATCCCAAAACTTCTGTGGCTTATTTATATGATTTTGAGCATATTGGAGCCAACTTTTCTTGTGCTTTTGGATCAGTAGTGCTGTATGCCTTGGAGTTTTGGCATGGGAACCTTCTGTGTTTAGTACGCACCTTACTGTGCTCACTGAAACCTCAGTGCCTGTTGCCACCAAGTCTTGCTGCAGGTCTTTTGCAGTCACTCAAGGGTTTCACTCCACCTGCCTTCTCAGAAATCTGGTTGCAGCCACTGACAGCTTCCTTTTTCTGCCCCGTCCAGGTAGTGTAACCACTGTTCCTTTAACTTTGAACTTGCAAACTATGCTTCCAGCAGTGTCTCTAGGAACATTCAGTGCCTTCGCTTTTTGTATCCTGTTCCTTGTTTGTGAAGGACGATGATCCCTTCTCTTACCGTTTTGGACCATTCTTTTGACTTAGCCATACTGTATTTCTAACATGCAGTCAAACGTGACACTCAACAAACCCCTAGCCACCTCAGGTATTTCATGTGTTCCAGCTCAAGCACACCTGGTGCAACTAATGAAGCCCTTGATTAGTTGCATCAGGTGTTCTTGAGACAACACCTGTTTTGCATACCGTATGTGTGCTGTTGTGATGGATTCTGTTCAGGGGGTTGAATAATTTTGAGACTGGAGAAGTCATTATAAGTTGCATTTTCAGTTGATTTTGGGGACACTACCTGAAGCATTCATTGTGTTGAGCTATTTCAATTGCTTTTGTTTGATTTGTTCATTGCAAACAGCTGAAAGTCTGTACATTTTGACAATCAACCTGATTTGCAGTGGGGGTTGAATAATTTCAATTACAACTGTAGCAGTATGGGTGTATCAGATTGGGATAACCTGCCCCACACCACCATATAAAAGCAATTGTTTTAACCCCTATTTTTAAAGATTATAGTCCCTCTTGAGTGGTGCAGCCACACAATCCCAGAGAAAAAAATGCAACCTTATAGAGTTGCAGATAGGTGTGTATTTGCATTCTTACACACTCTAAATCAACTTTTTGTTCTTTTCAACCAGACAGAATATTGGAAAGAAATTACATGAAGTGGATTGGAACTCTGCCTTTCTACCTATCAGCAGGATAATTATCCAAAAACAGAATGGAACAGAATCAGATTTGGTGTGGTGGGAGAAGCCCTCAAAAGAAAAATTAAGTCTGAAAATGGGCCAGATGCAATGGTGGGCTGTGGAAAGGAAAACACACACAAACACACACACAGAAAAAGTCCCCACAATGCATCTCTATAGAAAAGAGTTGGGCAAGGGCTCAGAATGCTGCTGACTCGTTCATTATGAGCCCCATTCCCTCCAGTCCATGTGACCTGTGATGGAGCACATGTAGCCCCTGCTTTCCAGGGCTCACATACACACATACACACAAACACGCAACATGAGGGGAAAGCAGAACATACATTTAGAGAATGTATATGCACCCATTCTATTTAGACCTTCCCTGACAAACACAAAAAGCACATATGCACTCACCCTGATTAGGCATACACACCCAAACACACATTAGTTTCTGGGGAGACACTGCACACACATACACAATGTACTACCTTGAAATACAGAAGAAAATACTGATGTGAATGAGACATTTGTTATGAATTTCTGGACTATGAGATCTAAATCCGGTTTGGGCAACCCATGGCAATCTTTTTTAGCTGAACTCCAGTTCCCACCAGCCCCAGAATTATCTCTGTGAAATATACTGTATTTGTCATGAGTAAGGATGGCGAGCAGGGGGCTCCCATCCAGACTGTCAAGCACATGCGTAGCACTGAGGAATTGGTCAGCCATTCAGAGACACAGATCGGGACCGCCTTAACCTTTGGGGTTTATATGTCTGGGTTTTCCCACGCTTCTTCAGTTTGTTAGGATTCCTGTTAAGTACTAGCAATAAATATTAGAGACCAGTTCCTTGTCTCAGCGTGTTTCCTGGCTGTTAGGACAGTATTCCAATACATCTGCAGGGCCACACATTGTTCATTTTTGCATGTCTAATCATATAAAATGAATGTTTTATATTCGTGTTTGCTTTCCAAAGAGCCCATGATAGCACATATATTCCTCCTCCTGCCACTTTTAAACCTTGACAGCCATCTAGCAAAGTAAGACAAGGGGGCGAAGGGCTAAGAACATGAGTGGTGCAGTTATTCAATCAACTTTTATAGCAGAACTGTCCTGTAAATGTGGGTCTTCACAGAGATGTTCAACATTCTGTCCCAACCTTCCCCAATCTGGTGACCACCAAATGGATTGGGAGGCTTACAATTCAGAAGCCAGGCATTATGGTCCCAATACCTGAAAAATTCCACATTGAAGAAAACTGTTCTAGCCACCGTGTTATACATCTGTGTAAAGTAGTAGTACATTGTTCGCATTCTTTCCTGCAAGTTTTTTTTTTTAGAGACATTTATGTGAAGAAAGCTAAATTCTGAGCAGTCTTAAATGTTTGACAGAAGACAATACAACGAAGATGTTGACAGATGAATTCTTTCAATGAGTCCTCTGTTTTTAGGATGCACAGTAAGATGTGCTTTATCAAACTGCACAATAGACATGGCAGGGGCTGTATAAATGATCATTTAACAAAGTTTTCTGACAGAACCACACCCAGGATTGCTGTCCTCATCTGTCACAATTCTTTTGAAATATTCCAGTTGTAGTTTCAGTGGCAAACCATGTTGCATTATGATACTGCAGAAACTAACACTCCTGATTTTTCTCCAAAGAGTTAGCATTGATTTCCTATTTGCTGTAGTGGGGAAATGCTTGTTAACATGACTTCTTTTCCAATATAACTGTTTGTACACTCTGCTAAACAAAGATCATTGGGGAATATGTCAAATCAGTCCATGGCATACATTACATGGCATAGAGAAATATGAAAGCAGAACAAAGACACATTTTCTTTCAAAAACCTTAAGGAGACATAGTGGAGACAAGCTGCTTTTGTGAATTCTGAATGTAAAGTAACTTGATCCTGGCAGCACCTGCCTCTGGCAGACACACTGAACTGGCAACTCCCAGCTTCAGAGGGACTTTAGCTTACGTCTCACAGCTGAAATATCTGGCTTAATTTCTGGAACTGATGGTGACTTTTTCTGCATCCAACTTTTTTTTTGTAATGTTTCATTTTATTAACAGTTTCAGAAAACTTGAAAGCTTTCACTCTTTTGTACGATTTTGGTTGATCCTGTTAATGATACTGCTCAGCAATGGATTTTCTCCAGGTTAGCCAGTTTTAATGTTTTTATACTATTCAGAAAATAAAAGGGTGAAAGTGCAGAACCTGCCCAGATCTCCCCAAACTTATTTTTGGGGAAACAGTACCTGACTGCCCCCTGCATGCCAAAATGCAGCACATGAATTTCAACAATATGTTTTCCTTCAAATTTATAAAAAAGTTTACTGATGTACTCATTTGAACTGAAGACTCCTCTCTTGGTCATCAACATAAGCTGGTTCTAATACCTATTAAGTAAGCCTGGGATACTTCCACACACAAAAGTATTAATTTTACCAGTCAAGAGTGAAAGAATGCATTCCAGCTTCCCCTCCCCAATGGATTTTTAAAAAGCAAAAATAGAAGTAGTGATAGGAAAACATGAAAAAGCAAGAAGATAACCATTTTTGTGTCCTCACTAAAATGCCATGAATGGGGCAGGGCAATTGCATGATAAAGTCTTATCTGGAAGACTCTGGCTTGTGCCTGGTAGTGAAGAGACACTATTCAAGCGACAGTAAAATTTGTATTAGGAAGACAGGATAAATGAATGTTACATCCATTCAGCTGACTTAACTGGGATCTGGAAGGAACTGTTTTATCTACTTATTTATTTATTTGGTAAATTTATATAGCCACTCATTTTCAAATGTGACTTGGAGTTGCATACAGTTAAAAAATGCAAAAAACAATACAACAAAATAACAACAAAACAACAAAAATCAAGTTAAATAGCCCATAATCCGTGGGAGAATGCACTCAGTTTCCCTAATAAAACAGACACTTTACAGGCTTCATACCCCCATTCCTGGATTCCCAGGCCAGATAGCAAAGCCCTGTCTTCAGGCCCTTCTGGAAGGCCAGCAAGGTCAGGGCCAATCTCACCTCAGGAGGAATGATATTCCAAAGGGTGGGTGCTGTGGCAGAAAAGGTTCTCTTCCCAGATCCCATCAAATGACATTCCTTCGTGGGTGGGACCCACAACACACCCTTCCTGCCAGGCCTGATGGGATAGGTAGATGTGATTGGTGAAAGCCAGCCCCTCCAAATAGCCCAGCCCCATGCCATGTTTTCCAAGTGAGACAATTGTAATTTGAGATTTCCTCTGCCTTTCCTTGTAGAATATGACCTACCTCTCTTCTGTGAGTCATCCAAAGCTATTATTATGCTTATCACTGCAAGTAACATGCTATTATCTCTACTACTCTAAAGGCTCTTCCTCATAGTCACATGAATGTGTTTTCCTTCTGTCTTTAAGTCAAGAAGAAACTAGATTAACATAAATTGTGCTGTCCATCATAGCCTACGCTTACTATGCCTCAGCAATGAAGCCATGCACATTGCTCCCTCACACAATGTAATGAGGGGTAGGTCAGTAACTGGTGGATTCTCTGCCTTTCTGTTCTCTCCCACCTAGCATCATTACCAGTGGGAGAACCAACCACCCTCTTCTGAACATGTGGTGGGAGGACCTGGGGGTTCAAGCCCTATTTTGTTATTAATTTGGTCTTCATTTTTTATTCTGTGTTTTTTCTAACAGGACTACTGATTTCCCAGTCTTATGAAACAATTTCATGGAAACTGCCATCTAGTTGTCACTTGGATTACTGCAGCATCAGATGTTATGCCACAGGCAGAAATGAATCATTCTTCCTTAAATTCTGCATAACACCCTTATGCTGCTCCTGTCTCATGCTGATGCCTGCTGGACACTAAAATGGTTTAAGAAAATTTTGTCCAAATTGGGATATTTTGGCAGCAATTTGTCAGATGTTCAACTCAAAATGCCAACTAGTTTCTCAATAGCCAATTCCTGTGTGCCAGGAAATAATTGCCAATTGTTTTTCTTTCTGTGGATGGATCTGACTAGACACATATAGTTTTATATATATATATACACATACAAAATATGCATACAAAGTTAAATTTATACATACAGATTTATGTATACAAATACAAAATGCACATATATGCAGGCATAACAATTAGTTTTAATATAAAAATTATTTTCTTTCGTTTTCCCATGTTAGCTCCAAAAGATCGGTGGTAGCTTGTTAGAGATCTTGTATTAGTGTAGTGATTATAATATTTGTTCAAAATGCATAGGGTCACTGGTTCAAAACCCAGTAGAACTTTAAAAAAACTATTTTTCTTTTTTCCTGAACTACCCAGTAGTTGTTTTTTTGTTTTTTTAGATAAGTCCATCAATATACTAGTTCAGCACTTTTTCCAGCCACTGAAGGTAGAAGTGTTTCTAAATAGCTGGAAAAAACAAAAAGGCCTAGCAGAAAAGTAGGTAGCTCACAGAAAAAAAAAATAAGAAAAATTCTTCCAGTTTGCTAACCAATGACCCTCTGCATGTCAGGCAAGACTTTAACCACTATATTACTGCAATAGCTGCAGAAGACATTAAAGAGCTACACAGATCCAGGTGGAGGGGCGCCTCTGTGCAGTAGTCAACCAAAACACAGAGATTTATCTAGAACAAAGAAAAGTGCAGCAGTGTTTGAGCCAGCACAAGGTAGAAAACACTACTTTTAACATAGAGCAGGAAAACATGGGAGGTCTCATTCCTGTGGCCTAGGGGTTAATTGAGGGTAACAACATTGATTCCTGCACTCCAGAAACAGCTGATGACCTATACTCATGATGGTGCAACTTGGCCGTGCAGATATAGCCATAAGCTAACTCACAAGAAATCCAAGACAGGTAATATTTACTTAAGAAAGATAGAAGCCATACCAACTACAGCAACTGTGAAACTGGCCATGTATGTACTGTATGTACGCATGCATGCTACTTCAAACTCTCTTATGTCTCATTTTTCTTCCCACTTTACATTATAGAATACTTGGCCTTCTCTTTTAGCAGGCTGGCTTGTTTCCATCTGTTACTATAGGCAGGTTTGTTTTTAATCTTGTTTTTCACTGACTGCATGAAAATGACTCTCATACGCAGGTTCTGTAAATGCAGCCCTTTGGAGGCAGCAGCCTCTTTGAAATCATTTCATAGGACTGTCAGTCTCCTGAGAGATCAGTAGGCTTGCCAGAGAAATAAAAGATCCATATACCTACATCAACCCCCCCGCCACAAAAGTCTGCCTGAGTGATCAGATGAGCTGATCACTTTGAAATACAAATACCTTGTCTGAAATGGAATGCAGACAAGCCTGAGCCAGAGAGTTATCAGTACCATTATGCCTTTGGGTCTTTTTTCCATTCTTCCTCCTGAAGCCAATTTCCCCCACTAATCATTTTTAGTCACCAAAGAGCCTCTTCTCTTTCCCACCCACTTCCACCTTTGTATCCGTGCATGTATGCATATTTCACACATTAACTATTTTGTTAAAAAATCATATTATGGCTCTGTTTATGGTGTATGAGCTAGTTCCACATGGCTGTTAGCCATCAAGCCACTGGCACAGACAACTCAAAGCCAAGAGTACAGACGTCAAAGCTGCCTACTATAAATACATACTGCCTGTTTCTGCATGCCTTAAAACTCCAGAATGGTTTGAACCTTAGTCTACAATCCAAGAAACAATTCATCTGAGTGGCAGAAGTCATCCCAGTTCTGACAGGTTTGGTAGATTTCATAGTATTTGCTAACAGAGTTTTGTCCAATGAAGCAAACCCTTCCCAAATGCTTCAAATTATACCAGGAATGAAACTTCATGTCTATAGACTTCCATTTTAATGTTGGGAATCTACTTTTAAACTTTAAGCTTATTCTTACGCTTAAGCTTAGTTGGTTTCTTTATTTTCATCTGACTGGTATTAAATACCACATTTGAGTATACATCAAATTGCAACTCACAGAAGTATGATATTTAGATGGCAGAAATTCACCTAACTGTTACATCATCTTGACCATCCAGTCTACACATTACAGTATTGCTCATTTTAAAAAATATCACAATCTTTATCAACATAAGATCATCATTGTTGTAGTATTTCAGTAAGCCAAAAGACATGGTGGAAACAATTTTATGTGAGGTCATTGGTCTAGTGTTATTCTGTTAAATGTTCACTTACCTTTCTTTATTCATTTATATGGTTATTTATTTACAATTAACAGTTATAGTCCCAGTTTACAAAGTCCTTGAGGCTATTTACAAAACACAAACAACAAAAATATGAGGAAAAATGCCACACAATATTAGATAAAATAAAACATTTTAAACAAATTAAAGGAACATAATATTAAACATTAGAACAGGGTGGACTTTAACACTGTCAGTGCCAGATGAATATGACTACCCACTATTTTTGTAATATGCAAGACATATTAAAGGGCAAAGATTGCTTTGACCTGAGACCATTTAGAACTAGAAGGAAAAAGTTACCATGACATCTATGCAGGTATATCACTTTTTCTATAATGTTTTCTCTCAACTACATCATTTGATGTCCACATATGTTATCCATGAAGATAAAACAAGCTACCTCCTACCTGGGTCATCACTTAAATTAGTGACTGCATTTAATTCCAGTACCCATTGACTACTGTATTTTTTTAAATCAGTTTTGAGACTAATATACCACTGGCCACATAAATGGGGGTAGAGTGGAGAAACAGGACAGCCTGCAATATGACCACTCTTGCTAACCTGAAATCTATAAAAGTTTGCAATTTCAAAGTAGTCAGAAGTTTTACTTTCTCCACCATTCAACTAGCAAGAGATTAATCTTAGTTAGAAGCAAGAAGTATTATTAACTTCTCCTACTGACAAAAACCACATTAGGGTCTCAGCAAATTAATTTTTAAAAATTAAATATGTATTATTCCTATTAATTATTCACCTACATCTTAATGAAGTTTGAGTAACTTAGTATTTCCTCACTGACTAGTTAAGACTGTATAAATTGACACAATGTAACTTACCCTTATCAGGCTGACTCAAGTAATTTTTATCATGTCATTTTATCAGCCTTCCTTTGGTGTTCCCTTTCTCCAGAGACTAGGGATATTCTTTCTACAGAACTGGTTTTCCAGATGATTTTTAGACTGCAAATCACTAGGTCACTTTCATACATTATAGCAATGTGATGCGTTTTTTATGAAATGTGTGCTCTTTTTAGTCTTCTGCCATTCAGAGTTGTAACATCAAGGTTACCAAGGGGCACCTCCTTCCTTGCTTCTAACTAAGATTAATCTCTTGCTAGTTGAATGGTGGAGAAAGTAAAACTTCTGACTACTTTGAAATTGCAAACTTTTATAGATTTCAGGTTAGCACTACATCCTATCAGCACTAAGATTTGAAACCAGAATTCAGCACAAAGTTGAATGGGCATAATTCAATACATCACTATAAGTCTTATTTCCTGCCCAGGAAAGGGAAACAGCAGAGATACTATTAATTTTAACAGGCTGTATATATGCAGAAAATTGGGTTAATAAACAGTAGTTTGTAGCTAACTATAATAAAAGTATTGTATAAACACAGCCAATAGTAAACAGCTCCTGATGAAAACTATGCATTGTTGAGACCTGGAGTTGAATAAAGGGGTTTAATAAATCTTCTAGGTAAACTGGTAATCAAACTACTATTTCAAATGGCACATTTGATCTTCAATATGCTTCCTGGCCATAATTGTCTTTTTTTTAAAAATGTTTGCACATACAAAGCCCCAGACATGTAAGCAACAATATTTTTTTTAAAATTGATTCTATCATGTCCAGTTTTTGGAGACTGCCTGGACAAGTCCCTGCAGTTTTCTTGGCAAGGTTTTTCAGAAGAGGTTTGACATTGCCTCCTTCCTAGGGCTGAGAGTGTGACTGGCCCAAGATCATCCAGCTGGCTTTGTGCCTAAGACAGGACTAGAACTCATGGTCTCCCGGTTTCTAGCCTGATACCTTAACCACTACACCAAACTGGTTCTCTAAGCAACAAAAATAGAGAAAGGCAAATAAAAAAAGTTAATAAACATTTCCAGCAGTAAAAGCTTTAAAGAACATCATGTTTCAATAGTCTGAAACACCGAGATACAAGGATAGCTTGGATATAATCAAATGCAATTTTATTCACTGTATTACATCTTCGCCTTCTTACAGTTTTAAGCCAAAATGGCAACACACTGTAATGGGGGGAAGGGCAACATTAACATTTCAGGACTAAGAATATTCAAACACTCAAAACCATTTTTATAATTAAGAAGTATGCATGTTACTTCTTTCCATAAATATACAACATTTCAATATTCTTTACACAATAAAACTGTATCTTTACTAAATATGTATTTTTCATAATTTCTGAATTTCAAAAGCTAAAACCCATGTCAAAAGAAAATGGGAACTTATAAAAATGAATAATTAAAGCCAAACTAGAATTTCCATAAGTAAGTTAAATTCTTAGGACATGTCTCTTCAGATATATTCCTAAAAAGTAACAGGGCAAGAGCTTGAAAACAGCAGCAGAGCAAAAGGAAATAGAGCAGATTCCAAAATCCATGTTTTGCTCTTACTCATTCTGGGTATCTCCTGCCACAATAAATGTGTGCCTATGTTCAAAAAGTAACCCAGAGAAATGTAGAACTAGTTAAACAAGTTAATTACATTATATCCAACAATGAATCTTTTCAGTATTTTAATATTCAGCTTTTATATTGGCATGTTTCAAATATCTAAATTATGAAAATCAAAGAGGGCAATATCTTTACAACTTCAGACTTGTAACTAGGCTTACAACTTCAGAAGATGGGTGTTCTCACTGCAAAGACAACCCTGAGAAGACAGGGAAATTTATCAATAAAAATGCCCCCCATTCAGACTGAAACTTGCTCTGATAAAAGGCTACACTGCAACATTTTATAGAAAATATAAAAAGAACATGAAAGAAAAGATATTATTAAGGGATTATTAAGGGATTAAGTCAGCGCTCCTTGTTCATTCTAGCAAGGCATAACTAGAAACTGTTATATTCTTAATAAGCAATCATTAAAAAATTGTTACTGGCAGATTTTTATGTCCATGAATTATTTATTACCTTACTGACAACCAGGCCTAGCAAAATATCCATCATGGCCAGGCAAACACTGATGGCTTGAAGCACAGAAGAAGAACAACATCACAGCTTATGCTAGTCTTTTTTTAAATTGCTAGTTACCTTTTTAAATTGGCTACCACTATACAAAAGCACAGCCAGACCAGACACCAAAGAGAATGCTTGTGCCCAGGCTACGATGAGTGTGGTGCTAAGGCAAAATGAGCCCTAGCCAGTAGTACTCCTCCCACTGTTGGCTGCCACCACTTCTCTCCCTGTACCTAGAATAACACAAGAGGCAATTTGCAGGGGTCACCCACTATGCTCCTTGGCACAGCTTTGGAAGGCACAGAATAAGTAGAGGCCTACAGTCAGCAATGGAAAAGAAGCTTTACAACTTATGCTACTCCCTAGCCAATCCCTTTAGAAATCCTAGGACTCAGGAAAGCACCAGGAAAGGAGAAGGCAGCTTTTCTAATGGCAATGTTGTTCTTTTGTTCCTTTCCAGAGTGCCGTAAGCCTATATAGTGTGAGGAAACCAGGGGGAGACAGATAGGGCCTTCTGCCCAGCAGCCCTCCAAATAGACCAACTCTGCTGATAATTTAACTTCCACAGTTTTGATATAAATATTCACAAACAATTGAAGTCTCTTCCTCAGTGTTTCTCAACCTTCACAAGTTTAAGATATGTGGACTTCAACTACCAGAATTCCCCAGCCAACCCTGGGGGATTCTGGGAGTTGAAGTCCACACATCTTAAAGTTGCCAAGGTTGAGAAAGCCTGCTCTTCCTCCTTTACTAGATTCTTAAGCTAAGGACTTTTTTGATGTTAAAAGACAAAAATTGAAGACCGTTCTCAGTGTCACTAAAGTAAAATGAAGTAAAATGAAGAATAATGCAAACCAAAGGTACTTGATTTTACCTCAACAAGCTACTGATACGGAAAATAGAAAATATGAACTATATCCCCTTGCTATCAGGTATGTTTTTGATTGAGGGGGGTATTGGTAAAACTACCCACCCCTTACAAACATTCCAGATATTAAACTCTGTACTTCTAAGAGGTTTGATACATCACAAGCCTAGAAATTCTGAGATGCTATTTAGGGTTGTGATTCCTGAGCAGGAATACCAACCACATACAAGCATTTAACTACAATGACTATATATTTCTGAAAGCATGTATAATATTTTACAAATTACAACAGAACTGAAAAACATGCTTGAAAAGTTAATGATATCCTCAGCATGAGTCTTACATTTCACCTTCTAATACTTTAAGGTCCTCAAGCAGTTCTTGGGCCAGAATTTGTAGATCTTTATTACGGCTCTTTGATAGCATAAGGATACGTGGAAGTGGTAAGGAGTCACGTATTTCAAGAGTTGACTTGGTTAATATCTCTGGTTCCATAACGATGGACTGGAGAAGTCGTAGTACATGAAAACATACTTCTGGATCTGGGTCTAGAAGAGAAAAAGAAAATAGTATAGATATGTGGCTTTAAAGAAGGATGGTCACTATATAAATACAATAAACAGCAATCATAAATAATTACTATTATTATTAGAATTTAAAGGAGCAGAGTTCTAAATGTTTTATTCCAGTGAAGCCCTTCTAAAACTAACTTTTTCACTCAGCCTATTTACAAATGTCCTCTACATGTTCACTGAATGCACACAGGACAGAGACAGCAGATCTGCATTCCCAGGGCTGCCTTTGATATCTACTGACCCTGAACCCATTGTTAAAAGTGCTCTCTGGCTCAATGTGTTCGGTAAAAACCCTGAATCGGAACACTATTCAAGACAACTGGGAATTCTTTTTTTTAATAGAAGAGAAAATTACAATTACAAAAATTACAATTAAAAAGATAAAAACTAATACAAACTAAAAAAAGAAAAAGAAAAAATAGGAAGAGCAGAAAAGAAAAGAATATACTAAAGAATATACTAAATAGAAAAGAATATACTAAAGAAAAAGAAATGTATAAAGAAATGACTTCCCCCTTCATCACAACAAGTATAAACAATTTTAGCATACTTCCTTTTCTAATCACTTTGTGAAATTGCTTGCTAATGTCTTTTCAGCTATTAGGAACCAAGTTTTACAGCACTGGGTGAGTTTCCTTCAATCCTTAGTGAAAGAAGTTTTAAATATAAGTTTAAGGACTTAATTCTTGTTTGTTTGTTTTAGAATAAACAGCAAAACAGTGGTTAGAACTTTGATTTTGTAAAGTTACAAACGGACTAAGGGTCCAGATGGATTTGAAATAAAGATTTTGGAATTAATTATAAAAAGCCTTCCCCTGGGAACATGCTTTTGTTCTGAATTGTTTAAAAAAAATACCTGATAGGATGAGACTTTGAAGGTTGGACACTAGAGGGAACCAGAAGGAACTAAAAATTATAATTAAAGGAAAAGAGCACTTACATTTGACTTACTAATACAGAATGGAGAAAAATATTTTAACATTGGATATATGGAAGGATATTTTTGAACAATGGACTCAGAAGTTAATTTTAAGAGTATCTGCCTCTATAGACAGACTGTGTTTAAAAGACGTTATGGAAGAGGAATAAGTTTTACTGGAGAAGACTGAGACTGATCTGAAAGTGGATTTAAAAATGACAGGCTACAAGAATGATACGGAAAAAGATGCTATGCTGGACAAACAAATGCAACTGGCTGATGTTTTAATAATTAAAATTAAATATAACAAATATATTTGCTATTTGATATACAAGTAACAAACCAAAAGTGTGACCTGGATAACTTTCCTATATTGGATTTATGAGAATTGTTAAAGCTTTGAATAATTTTATGAGAAGGGACAAAGAAAAAATGAAAAGAATTCAAGTTCTAGGACATTATTTGAAGGGGCTAAAGGGCAAGATTGTTAAAAGTAAAAGGAAGGAATATAAAGTTGGTTTATTTGATCAAGGTTAAAATAGATACGTTGTTATCTCTGGTAACCCTTAATGGACTTTTGCTTATTAGGGCTGAATGACGAGGCTTTAAAGATTTGTTTATAGATAAGAGATGGAATATGAGAAGAAGAGATAATCTGTTGTATTTTAAGAGAAGGTGATAAGTTACAACTGGGAATTCTGATTGTGCCAATGCATGTAATTACAATGATGGTAAAGCCAGTCAACATGTCTAGGCTTCTTCTTCCCTTATTCTGCAATGCACAGAGAGACGTTTTTTAAAGGGTAGCACATTCCCTAAATGCAAATGAAGTTTTACGCATTATTATCACTTGCAAATATTGCTTATTAGCATGTTTCTTCCAACTAAGTTTATGTAATACAAAACTGAGCTGTAATTTGATTAATTTTGGAAGCAATACTATAGTTTAAAACTATCTACCTACCTACCTATCTAGAGTGCTTCCATGGTATTTCAGTTTCAGGCTGCTCAGAAGTTATGATGCTACCGTAGTAAGCATCAGCTCAACTGCAATATATTTACTAGATAATATGTGTCAATGAACAAAGTTGGGCAGACTTTCAAGAAATATGCATAGGACAAAAGTGTCTTACTCTCTGCTTCTTTCCAGGGAGTAGAACTTCCTACTTCAGACAAAAGAGGGAAACAAAAACATTTCGTGGATTTTTTAAAAATTTCTTCTGGTATCATTTGCAGCCACAATATTCTGCTCTGAATTAATGATCAATACAGTAATTTAAAGAAAGGGTCTATATGCTCCTACTTCAAAACTTTTTTGATGAGACATTTAAGATATTTATCAGTTATAAAATGTCCAGTAAAAGTTGATGTCACTAGTTATCAAGCATTAACAGAAGCAACTGATAAGGCAAAATGAGACTGTAGTCACATGTGTCATTGGAAGTATATTCCCAGATGAACTACTCTTTGAAATGACACTTATGTAATTGCATTGCATCAATGCCAAACTGTTACTCATCAGTGGATCCTGGAAGTGTGTGAGTTCAGTTAGCATATGCCTGTAACATTCCTCGATCATGGCAGAACTTAGCATGCTACTAAATAATGTCTTCCCATAGTCAAGCATCATGATAAGGTTTCCATTTTTTTCTCACAAATTTTATACCAGGCTAGAAACTAGGAGACCATGAGTTCTATCCTGCCTTAGGTACAGAGCCAGCTGGATGACTTTGGGCCAGTCACTCAGCCCTAGGAAGAAGGCAATGGCAAGCCACTTCTGAAATCTTGCCAAGAAAACTGCAGGGACTTTCCATGCAGTTGCCAGGAGTCACACTGACTCAAAGGCACACACACACAAAAAGACAAAGGTCCACTGTGGACAGGCTAGCAATACTTCCCTATACCTGGAATCATATGCAAACCTAGCTGAGATGTCTCACTAAATTCAGTAGAACCTGAGGTAAGAAAGCATATAAAGAATAAATCAAAAAGAACAAATATATGCTTAATGAGGGTACATGAATCCAAGATCAATTCAGAACTGGTTGTCTTTCAGAAGAAAGGATCAGTTTGAGATTCTTCTTTCTTTCCACAGATGCAATATTACACTTTATGCTTTCAGAAGATGCCAGGACATTTAAACACCAATTATATGGGATTTCTTTTGATATATGGCTAAACCTGGAGGCCTAACCATCTGTCAAAACCACCTAGCAATCATAGCTACACTGGAATTGGTGGATGGTTTCTTGCTGGCTGGTGATTATCAATGCAACAGTAGTATATCAGTGGTCTTTCAAGTATAGAAATGTGAGCATTAGGGAACTTGTGTATTTTTAGCTGCTATTTTAAATTACTAGATTTAAAAATGCAGACTTTTTGTTGAGTAGTAAGCTTAAGAAAACCAATCTCCTGATAGGTTGATAAAAGTAATCTTAAACTATGGTGAGAGTTACACCATAAGATCTTTCAAGCTGTCTTTATTTCTGGGGAAACCTATCTTCTATTCTTTCTGGTTGTCGCACCAGATCCAATGCAGTGGGCACACTCCAGGTCCCTTCAATGAAACAGTGTCATCTAGCTGTGGCAGCCCCTGCTCTCTGAAACAGCATTCACCCCAAGGTTCAGCTGGCTCTGTCCTTGTTAGCTTTTCAAAAGACCTGGCTGTTTGGCCGGGATGTTAGGTGAGATCAGATGAATGACAGAATTATTGCAGATGTGAGTTATTTAAGTGGCCTTGATTACAGTGTGTTCTGTTGTTGTTACGGTTTTAATGAGGGGAACAGGTGTTACTGTATGGTTTTAATGTATTATGAGCCACCCAAAGTCACATGAGCTGGACAGGCGACCATATAAATAAATAAATCCATTCAAGTGGTATTTTTTTTCATGTCTCAAATTGTTGTTTCTACCTAATTTAAATCCTGATGTCTTCTCTTCTAATCCTGCCATTTTTATAAATACATTCGCTGTATAAATTAAACAGATATGGGGACAATAGCATCTTTATCTCACTCCCTTCCGTATTCTGAACCACTGTTTCTTCAAATTCATTTCTTGCAGTAGCTTCTTGTTCATTATAAAAGTTCCTCAGAAGAATAACCAGGTGGTCTGGCATACCTATTAGCCTTAATGCATTCCACATTTTGTTGCGATCTACACAATCAAATGCCTCCTTCCTTTTCTCTTGCTCTATTATCCACCTTATGTTAGCTACCGCACCATATGCCCTTCTACTTTTCTGAAACCTGTTTATTTGGGATTTCTTTCTCTGTGTATGACACTTAAATTCTTAAGCAAAACTTGGTTTGCATGAGGAATTAGTGCAAGTTTAATAACACATACCCTTGCCTCTTCTTCTTTCGAGACAGCTAGATAGGTATCTTTTCCAATGTCTGATCTGACACAATCTGATTCTTATTTCTTGACACACTGTAGATCTGTTAGTGCTTTAACTACTTCTTCCCCCGCACCTTTGAACAGTTCAAGCTGTATTTCATTTATACCTGGTTTCCTATAGGTAGCTGGTCTGTTGCCTATCATACCTCACTTTCTAATGGAGTCAATTCCTGAATATATTCTTTCTTCCATTCTATACTCCTATTGATAAAGCATTTCTTTATTGTCTTTCCATCCTCCTAAACTTCCTTTGCCTCCATTAGGTCTTCTCTGTGATTGCTCTTGCATACCTTAGCTGTGCATTTTCTTGTGATTTATCTTTTCTTTAAAAAAAATCTTTTCCTTTTCTTGCTATTTTTCTCTGTTTTGTTCACGTTCCTGACTGAGATATCTTTCTTGGTCCTTGAAATTCTGCATTCAGTTGTTCTACATCCTTGTTCTTGCCCAAGACTTTCGTCTCCATCTTTCTTTGGTTTTTATGGGAGCTAGTTCTGAAAGCCACTTAGATCTTTTTCTCTTTGAAATTTTAGCAGTTTGGTGTGTGTGTCAATTTTCACAATGTCTCTTATTTCTTCCCTTAGTTTCTCAGGTTCTCTTCTATGTAAGTTCAGCATACTGAATCTGTTCCTTACTCTCTTTAATTCTCTACATTTAACCCATGTGGTCTATTCTACAATCTAAATGTGTAGATGTCTTGCCTGACTAGACTGCACTCCTCCCCATCATCTTTCCTATTATGTAGTCAGTTTGATTCCAACAGTTCTGATGATGTCCATATTTAGAGCCAACGTTTGTGTTGCTTGAAGTATGTGTTGGTACTGTAATAATTCTCTTTGCAAAACTCCATTAACATATCTCCTGTATTATTGCCTTTGCCCAATCAAAACTTTCTTAAAATCCCAGGCTCCTCCATTTCTCCAACTTTTGTCATTTCATTAGCCCATTAGTTCTCATCCTTTTCTGATGTTCCATTTAGCATCTCTTGCCATTTGTCACAGAATTCCTCAGTGTCTTTCATCATTGCATCTGCAGTAGGTATAACACTGATGTTCACTGAATATCCAGTAATTTCAATTCCTATCATTTACTGGGTTATAAATGAGTACATATTTAGCAGTGTAATTTTGTGATATTACTGCCACTTGTTTCTTTGCATGAACTCATGCTGTGGACAGTTCATCTGTTTGTTTATTTAATTTTGCAACTGCCCATCTCCCCCCGAAGAAGGGACTCTGGGCAGTTTACAAAAACAATAAAAACATTAAATATCCTAAACATCCAATACAATATAACAATATAAAATATAAAACATAAATATAAAATCCAGATGATGATATAAAACCACATATGTATGTCTAAAGGGTATTTTAGGACACCAGCCACCTCCAAGAGTGACTGCCTCCCTCCCACCAGGCAAGATGGCAGAACCAGGTCTTTAGCTGTTTTCGAAAAGCCACCAGGGATGGAATCTGTCTTATCTCTGGGGGAAGGATGTTCCAGAGGGCGGGAGCCACTCTGCAGAGAAGGCCCGTTTCCTGGACCCCACCAGATTGAATTCTCTTACAGACGGGGTCCGTCACATGACCCCTCTGCATGATCGGGTGGGACAGGCAGATATAATGGGGATGTGACAGTCCCTCAGGTATCCTGGACCCATGCCATGTATATATGGGGGGAATTAGATCTGCCATCACTTGGATTTTATTATATTTTATATGTATATTTATTGATAGTATTCTGATTTTATTGTATTTTATACTGTTTTATTGTGAACCGCCCAGGGTCCCCCGAGTGGGGGAGATGGGCGGTAATAAAAATATGATAAAATAAATAAATACAAATATCATGCCATCCTCTAATTTAAAGTGGCCCATTCCAGTCCACTAATTTCATTTATTTGTAAAATAGCAATTTAGTACATTTCATTTCTGCTTCTACTAGGTTTTCCTTGATTTGTGCTCTTGCCTTTGATATTCCAACTGAATGCATCTTTGCACCATCAGTAATCAACCTCCTTGTGACTTCAACCTGGCTATACCATAACATTCAGATCTACTATGAAAGTTCTCCAGTAGCTAAAGCAGTGCCTTCTTACCTGGAGGTTTCATCAACTGTCACTTATACTTGTCTAAGTATAACCTCAATGTCCATATATTTCACAGTCTAAAGAGGCACCAGCAGGCCAGTCATATATCAGGCAGTCCCTGTACAAATGTACTTGCTTATATGGTACATTAGACTTAATGTACTATATAAGCAAGTACATTTGTATCTTGCTTTTTGTATCTGTTGTAAGGGATCAGGTAGTAACAAAATTTGAACAAGTCTGAGAGTTAAAAGCCAAACAAGCAGTCCAAGTACAATAGTCAAGTACAAAAAAGCAGTTGGCAAGTCCAGCCTACCACACATAGCTTTAAGGTAGGCTATCCCAGAATTGTTTCATTGGAGGATCTCTTTTATGAAGGAACCTTAAATATCCAAGGTCATTTACTCCCTATCCATGCACAGCAAAAACCAAGCAGCTCTGTTTACAGGGGTCAGACTCTGCAAAGCTTCAATTCCTATGAGGTTCTTTTCTCTTCACCTTGCTATATTGTGGCTGTCCACATGCTGGCCCTGGTGTTCCCAAAGGGGGAGGTTTTACCTCAAATTCCAGGTCAGACTCCCCTATTATCAAGATCGGAAATTGGTAGGGCCTGCATCTGCTCTTTCTCTGCTGGTGTGGCGATTGAGATCTCTAGTTTCTATTTAGCAGGTTAACTGGCTTGCTCATCTTCTGGGGGAGATGTATCCAGCTGGGACCTGACAATACAGCAGATGTTCTGCCTCCTTTTTCCAGGTTGGAGTTTAGATTATTTCTTCAAGATGGGCTGATTTACATCATGCCAGCAGAATATGTTCTTAAATTTTGTGGTGGCCATTAGTTGAATAATAAATTATAGTGGTATAGTATTTTCTCATAATTTATTTTAGCTTGATGGCTTCATATTTAGCCCATAAATCAGTTTCCCTTGAATGTTTCAGACAAGTAGTTCAAAATCAAAAGGAGACTGACTAAGGTTCTCTTGTATAAGATGCCGACAAGTTAATAAGCCTACCTAGCTCAATGACATTTACTGCTGAATAACAATTATGGGATTGAAATAAATACACACACACGTACACACACCTATGTACATATATACAATTTCAAATGCTGGGAAACTTTATCATACTGTATCTAACATATTTTTAAAATATCAGTACAGTAATATACTTGTCAAGGCTCCACAACAGTATCACATACATAGTGCAGTCCTATGAATGTTTAGTTAAAAATAAATCATACAGTACTGTGTTCAGCGGTCTTCTGTGCTTAGGATTGCAGCCTCCATTCCTGTGTACATTTATTTGAGAATACATTCCAATGAATAGAATCACACATCTAGATAAACATGTATAAGACTGTGATTTTAAATCAGAAAGAATGCATACTGGGGAACTAAGTGATCTTAACAGTAAAGAGATTGAGTTACAAATCAGGAAGCCCCTGATTTGAATGTTGCCTCTGCTTGAATTCACTGATAAAACTATGTGCTTTCTTAGTCTCATTCATTTCATGTGCAATATCAAAAATGACAACACTGAAAATTATCTTAGAAGCCTATTACAAGGATTACAAGATAGCTTATGTATGAATGTTTGAAGGGGCTACACTAATCTTAAACATTATAATAAAAATATTAATATAATATTAATATTAGCATAATCATCATTACATGTCAGAATCTAAACTTTGCCTATGCTAATTGCAGGAAAATTCTACTCCGACATGTTTTCTCTTACAGAAAGCTCATTCTATTGCCTTTTTCTTTCTTGCCCCCTCATACAACTACCCTATCTTTTCTCTGATCCCAAAATACAAAATTTATTGGAAACATTTATAAAATACTGTTCTAATAACTCTAGAGGAGTAGTTTAAAAAGATAGATTAATGTTACTGAGCATTTTAAACTTCTATTTATTGTATTTATAAAAACCCTACCATTCAGGAGCCACCGGAGTAATGGGAAGAATCCTGTGTTTTCACTGATGTACTGCACACCTTTCATGTTGATACTAATGTTATATAAGGACATCAGCATTAGCCTACAATAAAAGTTTAAAAAGTGATTGAAACGCATAGATGTATTTTTTTCCAAGTTTATATTTACCTTATGATATAGTGATCTTCAAGATACTGTAGTAGCACATTTACAGATACATACAAGTAAACAATTAAACTGACTTTGAATTTAATGGACAAAATCTATTGACTGATTTTTGTCTGAATCTCTGGCAATAGACTTTACCTCAAACAATGGAAATAAGCCCAATGTTTCATCAAGCCAGACAATATTTGGTATTTCCCCACAAAAAGATGTCCACCATTATCAGAACAGTAGGATTTATCATGGTCAAGTATGGTTTGGGCTCAAAAAAAAAAATCTCATCATTTAATAGAAACTTGATTTTAACATACTCTTTCCCATCTATTAATCTGTTAAATTGAAAGATACACATTTTTTAATTAAACTGCAAGACTTTGGGCCTTTTGTATTGCTGAATGAAATACTACGTAGCCATTCTTGAGTTGGCAGAAAATGATACCAAAATAAAATGTATCACTCCCATTCCAATCCCCATCCTGCCTGTATAGTCACTGCAGTCACCTAACTTTATCCCAAGGTAATGGGTAAAAAATCTTACAAATAGGCTTCTTTTAAAAGGTGTCAGAATAAGAAGTAAAATATTTATTTAAGATTTCTCGAGCTAAGAAGGATTTAAATCTGTCTAACTCATGGCTCAGGGATAAGATGAAGCTAATGCCATGGGAAGATGGTAAAAAAATAATGCTGCCAGAGCATTTTTGCTGGAATTACAGGGGAAATGCCCTAAGTTTGGTTTGTACCATTTCAGGCCTGCATATAGGCATCACACAATTATACACAGAATATTAGATATCACAGAGAAGGTTCTAGCTTTGTTTTAAATGTAGGGGCAACTCCTGATAAATGAATTAATTATAGGGGCTTAAAATAAACTTAACTGATTACATTTGCATATGAGTAGAACTATAGCTTTGAAATAAAGCTTATTTTATCTTTAGATTATACAACACGGGTCATACTGTAGAAGATATCATAAGAAAGAAAAAGTGACATCCATAAAAATATATTTGTTTTTTTAAAAAAAGCTTCCAGTTGTGTCATCATTTCAGTCAATTAGAAGTATTTTTAAGTACAATGTAACAGATCATTTCTTCAAAAGCCATTCCTCTTGAAATCTGAGAACGAACAATGGTCTTGGCTTGACAAGTCACTGCCTCTGTAACGAATTAGGACTCAAATTAGGACTGAAGAAATCTTTTCAAGGAAAAGCTTCTTTGTAAAGCTAATACAGCGTAAACACGTCATGGCTGGAACACAAGTCGCAGTGCATCTTGTCCATTATTGTCAGCAACCCTAAGAGTTTCATAAAAATTGTACCACAAACAGAATGCATTTGATACAGCTTTAACCTCTGTGTGTGCAGAACTCCCTGACAAATAAATCAAAGGCTGCAGGAGGATGTTTTAAAGAGGAGTAAGCCACATTTAACTGCCAGATCCTTTTAGGATGCCTTTCAAAATAACTAGAATTTTCTCAGTTTGGAGAGAAAAGAATTTGTCTTGTATTGCTGGATACTTTATATTGAAATAGCCCTACCAATTATTTTAAGATGTCAGTGAAGTCACCTACATAGACCTGTGTACAACTATTGCTCCTTCCTCCACTGGACAGAACTGGGTAAACTTGCTAATCTACGGAGAAACTGATGAACTGAGATCTTCATTTCTAGGCTCCCCCATCTCAGCAGAAACAAATGGTACTGAGAGGGGGGGCAGTGAATTCTAATTTCTGACACTGTCATCTTCATGTTCACATCTCCAAAAAGTTAGTAAGAAGAAATCTAGGAAATGCTGTGCAAGCAGATACTGTAAATTTTAATTTATGGCAGAAACATGTCATGTTGGGAAAGTCTAAAATATATGACATTTAAAAAAACAAAATTCCATTTTTTTTTTGGGGGGAGGCAATTGTTAATGCAGTCATATCACGTGGGAAGGGGGAGTAACAGCCATAATATTGGTGAAACTGGGAGCTTTTTTCCTATCTAATTGTAATAGTTGCATTGGAGATGGACAGTATGATCAGAGTTAGGGAGAAATACCAAGCTTCCTCTAATTGAAATTCTGACACTAACCACCATAATCATGAATGAAGGTACTATTGCTCAATATTTCTGGAGGGGGGGGAGGGATGGGAAAATCATTAGTTTTTTTTCTGCCTACATAGCTTGCTACTCATGGAGTTGCTACCCAAGCGGACTCTTTACCTGAGCTATATAACTTAATCAGGGGAATGTGTATCTAAAGAAGAGTGAAAGAAAAAGCTATTGTTCATTAGTAATACAATGTACCTTTTGGGGCTTGATCAGGAACTAGCTAAAATCCTGTTCCTCCCAAAAGGCAGGAAACAGAATGGTGTTCCAAAGTAGCTCCTCCCTTGAGAGGAAGCCATCAGTTTTGCTCCTGCCTCCCTTCATCCCAGAAAGCCCAGCAATCCTTGTGATTCAACTTTTATGGAAGAACAGAGTCACTTACATGGGAAGGGCTTTTCTGACTACATTTTAAAGAAAGATAAGAGCTTGAGTCATCACATGGCTCACTTTGCAAGCTCCAGTCGTTTATCTGATTTTCTACTTAAGATTAGTTTGAAGGACTAAAACAAATACACAAGGGAATGCAGTTTCCCTCAATTGTATTTATTCTTCCTTATTGTGGCTGTAGTGGTAGCAGCAATTCCCTTTAGCTCAGAATGAAATTGAAACCAAGAAATTCTATATTGGAAGTATATTTTATAAAAATAAGAAAACTACTATTGAAATAACATGTAAGGCTAAAAGAATTATTTAGAACAAATAGAATAAATTGATAGCTTAAATCAAAAGAACCCAATCTAGCTATTCTCACATACTTTTGTTTGCAACAGGACAAACATTATATACAATTTTAAAATTCTCCAACGTGAATTCAGTTTTATGGCACTGTTACCTTCCTATAGCATAAGTGTAAATTAAATATATGATAGCATTATCCAGAAATGTGACATCCGTCAATTTGAAATAAGCCATCATTGTAATTATAATCAATAAAAATCAACAAATATTAAGGCTCCAAGGTTATATACAAAGAATAAGAACAACTTCTTCCAGCGCTGGATCCAAATTGTATCAATAGCTTAAAATGTTTACATTTGTTAATTATGAATTGTCTTTGCTCTGGTATTAAGCAAAGAATTAATCTTGAAATTACCAAAAATGGCCAAAATGTTTTTAGAACAAAGAGAACATATTCAACATTATGTTGGGAATGGCTAAACCAAGGAAATAACAATTGTATCCAATGTATGCCAGCTCTGAGAAGGGAGGAAAACAAAACTAGAAAATACTACAGTGGAATTAAAATGACAGATTTGCTCTCAACTCACTCCTGTCAGAGCCTCTCAGTAAGAGAACTGCATAATAACACCTTCCTGCTATCAATACATGGAGGTGAATTAATTAATAATTGCAGACACACAACCCGAGTTAACAACAGTGTATCCCAACACATACAATATCCACTACACTGCCACTCTACCAGCCTCTGCAGCATAGCCAGCCGTTATCTCCACAACTATGAGTCCCAAAACATTTATTTTGGTCATCTCATGTTGCTGCTGCTATTAATGTTACACTTTAAAAAAGCACACGAGAGGAAAGAAACAGTTCATTTTTCTGACATAATTCCTTAAAGAGTGCTTGTAAAGGGTAGTTATTCTGTGCGAAGACAATGCAAACCTATTCAGTGACAGAAATATTTTTTTCCAAACCAACCAACCAAAGGGGCCATGACATACAAAAATAGCAGTTACAGATACACATTGACAGCACAGCCTGCAAGGACTATGTAGGATATGGGTCTGTAACTCTCTAACTTATAGACCAGCACGTTTATATTATTTATTTTATATCCCGCCTTTATTATTTTTATAAATAACTCAAGGCGGTGAACATACCAAATACTCCCTCCTCCTCCTATTTTCCCCACAACCACCACCCTGTGAAGTGAGTTGGGCTGAGAGTAACTGGCCCAAGGTCACCCAGCCGGCTTTCATGCCTAAGGCAGGACTAGAACTCAGACTCCAGGGAGTAGGTTCAAAATAGACTCAGATTCACACCAGGAACAGTGAGAAAGGGCTTCCTTACTCAGAAATATCTGAATAAATTGGAACCCATCTACTTCCTTCCAACGTATCTGATTATCTTCTACTCTGCTAGTTATTCTAATAGTTCACTCTCTGAAAAAAATCCCATGTTTCACTGCCCATATTCCACATCCTTGTCTTATCACCTCCTCATGCCTCACCCTGAGCTAGAAGCAGCACATCGCCTACTTGTACAGCTTAAGAGGACTGCTATTTCAACGTGCAGTGTACTGACCCAATAGGTACTGGAAGAGCCAACAGCCCTGAATCTAACTCTCTGCCTCTTCCCCACAAGTACTCCCCTACCAAGACCAGCTAAAGGTACAGTATAATGGGGGGGTGTGCCTTCAAGTTAGTCTTGACTCCTGGTGACTGCCTGGACAAGTCCCTGCAGTTTTCTTGGCAAGATTTTTGGAAGTCGTTTGCTATTGCCTTCTTCCTAGGGCTTAGCTCAAAGTCATCCAGCTGGCTTTGTGCCGAAGGTGGAACTAGAACTTACTACCTTTCAATAAAGAAACGGAGTAATGTGGCTAAGTCATAGACAGAAGAGATACATCTGTGGTGTTATCAATCAATCACATCCAATAGACTTTAATGTTTTAGACATTAGCTTGACAGCTTGACATGGTACAGCATCCCATGTTGGTAATATCTTCATCTTAGGTATAACTGTATGCCATGGAACTTGCAGGAGTGCAGTAACCTGCTTGTATGTCAGCAAACCCACAGAGGAACAGATAAATCACCCTGGGCACTGCTGTTGGTCATATGGTGGGACTTCCTCATGACCTGCATATGGTATACAAATAAAAATAGAGAATAACACTCAACAGGTGGAACATATAATCTCTAGACCTGGAGGCACAGCAGATACTTGTGAAAGAATGAGAGGAAAAGAAGGAATGGAATCTTTTGAGAGCTTTGCACTTCTCATGCCTCAGTCTCCTTCCCACTAGGGAAAAAAGATAACAGTTCTTTTTTTCCTTCTTCCTTCATGGGTTATAGCAAACATTGTGCATACAGTGCCTGGAGGTTCTGCTCCATGCATCCAAGTTAGTTTTTATTTTGAATCCCCAAACAAAATGCCTCTGAGATTTCTACATATAGAAGTGTTAATAATGTCACCAAATGGCCTTAAGTGGAATGACAGGAAGCATTGCGCAAAAAGCTCCCTTTGTTATATGCTTTCTTACCATAATTATCTACCATCTGAATTCCCTGATAATGAAGCTAGAAAGATTCCACTCCAAGCTGCAAAATCTATCTGAATTTGTCTCCCTGTGGGTTGTAGATAGTGAAAATAGTGTACTTTGATTGCTGGAAAAGCAATGAGGGTCCATTGGGGGACATCTAGTTCCTTATCCCACCAGAGTCAACTAGAGAAAAAGCCCTTCTCCAGGTCTTCACAACATCAACAGAAACATACCTGTCCTTTCAATTATCATGGAACTGTGGCCATAGACTGAAGAATTTATGGGTCTGGTGTTTTGCTGTGTGTGTTTTGTTGGCACAACTGATTTTTCACAAATGTAATGAGACTTCCACCAAATCTTATAGTTAGCAGCTGGCAGATCTAGAATATCAGATTGTGCATTAAGTCTTCTCTTCTTTACTTTTCAAAGTAGCCATGGTGTATTTATTTAAATTACAAGAAGTAATCTGTCATTACTTTTGCAATGACATGACTCTTGTCAAGCCACTTGTTGGTGTTTACACAGCTCTCTCAAAATATACACACTGTTTAAGTACTGTGCTGAATTCAGCTAGTTTCAAAAGCCTAACAGAAGTGTATTTCATAATGAATTGCTTTGCAAACTTGTAGACTTGCTAACTCTTCTAACATATTTGTTTAAACAGTATTACTTTTTCTTTGATGGACTGAAGGTTATTTCACTTTCAATGTATTTTTCCTAGAAAAAATATGGATTGAATGCCAACATATAATTAAAGATTATAATAATTTGTTACTTAATAAAGTACCACTTACGGATCTTAATCTGCTTTATATTTTCTCTTACAACTTAATCATTTTAAGGATTTTGTTTTCAAAATCTTTTTATGAGACATCCTGAACTCAGAAGAGTTTAGATCAAATAATTAGGCCACAGATTGTTGTTAGTTAAAAAAAAAATTCTCAGAACCCTTGATCAAAAGGCAAAGCTCTAGTGCTAGAAAATGGGCTGTATACAACATTTTTCCCCTGCCCTTAGTCTCTCATGGGACCCTATCGAGTTCATGTGGAGTCCTAAGGTTCCATGGTACACAGTCTGAAAATCCGTAGTCTAGAGAGGCAATGATGAGTGAGGAAGAAGCAATACACACATTTGGAGGCCCAACCACAGAATACGTTATGACTGAGCCCCCGAGATCATGCATGTACTTTTTTCTTACTTTCAATTGCCTTTTTAAATGTGACTGCTGCCTTTTCAGGAATGTTTTTTGAAAAAGATCTGGAGCGATCAGGGTCTTCCTCATAGTTCCATTAATATGCATTCCTCCCATCCTTCAGCTGGCACAAAAATATGTTGACAGAAATTGCACTGCAGTATGAGTTTTACAGTATGAGTGTTACTGTGCAGTTTACTGCAAGGCTGGGCAGTATCGTCGTCCTTAGAGAACTAATGTGGGACACTTCCAAGGCACCAATTGGATTCCCGAGAAGCTTCCTTTCCCCTCCTTCCCAGTGCCATGACCAGCAGGAATAGCAAGTACCAATTGCTTTCCAAAACATATGGTGAGGTAGGGTGGGGGACTTTGGGTTTTTCCTCTAGGAGTGGCCAATATATTTTTGTTGTTTTTTAATCACAGGACTATTAATCTCTTGGGGGGGGGGAGAACAAAAACACAATTACACGCCTGCACCCCCACAAAATCAGCCAGTCAAGACCACATACTGTCCTACAGTACTCATTTCAAATATCCAATCAGCCAGAAAAATACATTACTTAAGACAGTTGATAATCCTTATATCTTGTGATTATGACACGTTTTTTTTCTGGGAAATCAGACTCCTCTATCCCTTGGCAGCTTTGCACTTTCTTAGTGAAGACAGGGAATGGGGTAAGAAGAGGGAGAAAGGAAAGGAGGTAGGCATGCATGTAGGCATATGACAAAGGCAGCAGGAAGTCTTGAAAAACAGTCTTGAAACTGGACATGAGATGGAGCTCCACTCCACCCCAGCTTTTTTGCAACAACTCCACAAATATTTTTACTGTCTTCCTCCTAAGAAATGACCTTTTACCCCCCACTCACCGAACATTCATTCCTCAGGATAACTAGCTCTACTGAGCTCTTTTTTTCTGGTTGGAAGTACGTATCTCCCTACCTCCCTATCTTCTCCCATCCTGAGCCTCAATTCTGTATTTACTTTCCTGTGACTTTCATTCACATAAGTAAAGACTGCCCTGAATAGATTTTAACAGCCAATAGGGGCAGGGTAGATCCCTACCTCTGACCATGCCCTCACTTGCAGCTACTTGAAGTCCCATAGAGGTTTTGTACATTTTGTGCCAGGAGAAAAAGGAAGACACTACATTACCAGTGGAACAAGTAAAAACAATTTTGGGATAGCTCTGCAGTGGCTGAGAATGAGATAGAGGCAACAGTATGTTATCAATATGTCTTTGTGACACAATACGCAGGATATCAGGTGAGCTCATTGTATGGGAGAGGCCAGAGAGAAAAAGGAATAAGGTATGGTGAAGATATAGCGAGATACAAAATTGGGAATACAAACATAAAATCTGTAAATGACTGAATAATGCATGGGACAGAGATGGGGAGATATGAAGAGATGGCTGAATTGCGTGTATGGTTTATGTAGCCAAGAATGGACTGTGGAACTGAGTTTGTTTCTGAGAAAAATAATGAACAGATGGACAAAAAGAGATACAGATGGGAGGCAGTAAAGAGTGAAATAAATAAATAGGTCCCTACCCTATTTAAGCTTGGCCCTATCCTCTACCCTAACCTACTCAACCTACTTGCCCATCTCTGCAACCAAACTGGAGGTTTGGCTCTGATTTTCCATTTTCTTGGACACTGAGGAACTAACTCTCTTGCCTGGGTTGAAGATAAACTTAGTGCAGCAGGACTTTCTTGTTTAAGGTAACCCCAAATTAGGCAAAGGCTGTCTGGTAGCTGAAGAGTGTGCACAGCAATAGGAAATAGAAGGGCACTGTTGGGGATAAGAAGTATGTCTTGCCCTGTCAATTAATATCTGCTACTTGGTTTCACCATTCATATTATGGTTCCTTAATTCTAAATCATAGTGATATTTGTCATTAACCTTTGAACTGAGAGCAATCTTGGTATTGAAACTGAAAAAAAGGTTAGATATTTGGGGGCGATTTTATCAACCATCTCACTCTCGTTTCTGATAGCTTTCAGTATTTGATAAAACAGTATCTGAACATATATAAGACATGTTTCTGGTAGACTTTGTCTAGACAGCAAGCTCAGATGTGACAGTATATGCCCCTCTTTCTTCTTGAGGATAAGGCCATCTAACCTCCATCCGTGACCGTGAAGGATAGAGCAAAGGCTAAAACAGCTCTGAGGAAAATTACAGAAAAGAACAAATATTTTCTCCAATGCAGAAGAGAAATGAGGGGAGCAATAAGAAAAATGTTCCAGTTTGTTCCCATTTATCCACTTCCAGAAAGGGCCATATACTAATTCAAAAGTTCCTCCTGCTTTCCCAGGGAAAATATGAACAGCTGCTGTACTATGTCATTAAACAAAGAAAAGTCATATTACATTTCTTATAACAGAAAGGATTAACACTTTGCAATACAATTTTGCCATCTGTTTATCAGTAGACACAGCAAAGCATATTAAAAAGCATTACAAAAAAACATGTCTGTGCTTGCATTTTTCTTTCAGTTGTTCTTTTTCTAGGCAATCAAGAGCTGTGTAATGAGGGAATGCTAAAAGAGAAAAGTTATAGAGAGTTTATGTATCTACTATTAAGCTGTTCAAAGGGTCACTATTTAGAGTATTGCCTAGGAAATGCTTCCTAATCCTTTGGCACCTCCTTCTACTTTCACTACTTTTACAACTCTTGTATCACAAAGTTATATTTATACTGAAGTTTAAGCATTTTCATTTCTCTTAATATATATTCCCTTAGCCACAAAAATATACTTCTATGATTGACAATTAATAATCTGAAAATCTTAATTTAGTATTAAGCCTATAACACCCTCTGCTGTCCATTCTTTATAATAACATATAAGACACTAAAATGTATACAGTGTATTAATTTTGCTAACTAGCAAATGAGATTTCAACAAATGACTTATAATGAAAAACTAAGGAAAATTGCTTCCAGGATAAGTCATATCAAATAATTTAATGTAGAAGCCTTTTTTTACATAAGCATAAGTAACTGCATGCATGAGCCAGAACTTGTTGCTTTATCAGTCCACCTTCTATATATGATAGGCAGTCCTTACACTAAGAATGATATTTCTAAAACTTCCCAGAGTTTTGAAGGTGGCTTACAAGTTTGCACAGATGTGTCTTTTCAAACAGGGACAACTTAGAAGTCCCAATCCATGTGTGGAATGTGCCACATGATTCTTTGAATCTGAATCGATATGGATAGATTTAATATTGTTCCATTTCTATTTCTGCAATTCTACCCAGCTTGGCAGAAAAGAAATTGATTTTTTGCAGGGGTACCATAAAAGGAGAAATTTCAGTGAAATTCTCATTGACAGGATGTTTTCTCATAATTGTCTTGGTTAGAAGGCAGCAAAAGAGTACATATGGAATATCCTTTCCTTTACTGTACAACAGGCGTTCCAGCAGTAAGCAGTCTCCCTAGCTTATAACACTTGCATTAAATCCCAGTGGAATTATTTGTGAATTCAGCAATGGAACTTTTTAAGACTGAGAAGCATGAACAGAAATGGAAATCAAAATCAGCGAAGAAATGCAGATGCATTCAAAAGCCTAAATTTTTGCATGCAACTGTATCTTTCTGTTATTCTTCAATTTCCATTTTGGCACTCCTGGTCAAATTGTTCTTCAAAGGCTTTTCTTTGAGAAACTTAAGCTCAGTCTTTCAATCTGTATAAGCCAAGAAGGAATCTTACCCCATAACCAATAGCGGTGACCAGAATGCTCTTAGCTATTTCCTTTTGGGACTATTGACCTAATTGTTGCAGACAGATTCCTAGAACTTTGCAAGTTTCATAGTAAGACAGATGAATAACACCATTCAAGCAATGGCAAAAAGATGTATCTAAATTTGTAGGGCAAGGGAAAAAACCAAAATTAAATATAAAGTGTTACAAGATGCAAAGAAAAGAAGACTGGGTTTACTAGATTTGAAATTGCATTTTGCAGCTTGTTTTTTGGTCTGGATGAAAGAATGGGTGTTGCTGAGAAACAAGAGACTTTTAGAGTTAGAAGGTTGTGGCCCAAGGTTTGGATGGCATGGATACTTATGGTAGAATAAAGTTAAAATTAATGCGGGTTTTAAAAATAATTTTATTAGATGTGCCATATTGAGAATATGGAATAGATATAAACCCAGGCTGTGCCCGGAAACACCTCTGTGGATCTTAGCACAAGAAGCATTCTATAGAAGAGAAACAGCAGGCAAAGACAAATGGTTAACATACCAGGAATTATTGGAAAATCATCAAGGGTAATATAAGATTAAATCAAGAGAGCAACTAATGGCAGAAGGATATAGTTGTCAGTGGTTTTCCCATTTACAATTATCAGAAAGATTCAAAATGGATAAAAAGACTTATGGCATGAAGCAAGGTAAGGCAGAATTTGAAGTACAATTGTATATCGATGATGAACATGTAATTGCTAAAACATACTAACTTTTTTAAGACAGATGTATAACAGATGAAAATGTTCCTGAAGCTTGTGCTACAGTGGGCTGTATCTGCTTCCATGATGATTGCCAAACTATGTCAAAGACACAGGAGCCCTTCTGGAACAACTGCTTGTCAACTCTACATACATATTTTAAGTTCGTCTTTATTCTAGATGCTGCTCAGAAAGACTATGCTTACTATGTTTGTTCTTTCTACAATGGCAGGCAACAGTAGGTAAGAACCCTTACAGTCATCCTACAATAATCTGATTTCATCTAGCCTCAGAATGCTTTAAATACAGTGGAAGGGAGCTATTACCTTTCAACTCAGAGTTGTAAGTTCTAGAAATGAATCCTACTGACCACTATGCAATTCAGAATGAACTAGATGGGCCTATGGCTTGATCCAGCAGGATTCTTCTTTTGTCTAGGATGGGATTATAAAGAGATAAATCAGAGAGATGCTATATTCAAAACCACTGTCCTCTCCAGTCTACCTAGGAAAGTATCTCATCTGAAATAGTCAAACTAGGGAGGGAAAGGATTTGGAGATGAAGGGTAGATATGAATGGACAATAAGCTGGTTGGAATAGCATACAGCACTGTTAGATTTTCAGGCAAAACAATGGCAGGGAAGGCAAGGGAAGAACTGAGAGAAAGGGCTGGTTGGTCTACACAATTATATTACTGACTGCTCAAGTATATGCAGAAAATGAGACTTCTAGGGGAGGTATGACAAATCTAAGATGGCTTTGTGAAAGTGGAGCCAATGATCACAGCAAAGACCAAGGAATCAGTCAGTAGACTGGTTCCTTGGAACCCCTGCGGATTAGGGGAGGGCAGGAGATTGCCCATATGTGCTCCAGATGGCTGCTCCCTGCGAGAAGACCACAGGACAGAGGTTTTCCACAGGTTTGAGCATTGGGAGACGATGGGATCAGTCATCTTGCTTGCAACCGCAGAAGAGACTTTTAAAAGATATTAAGTTCACAAGCCTCACTTTCCAATCACTTTCAGAAATTGCCTATTAACTATTCTAAAACTATTAGAGACCTTTGGAATGACAGGTCTGAAAGATTTTGGAATTAACTATAAAAAATAAACTTCTCATGGGAAACAGTCTTATTTTGGTTATTCTGGCAATTGCAAGTCATAACAAGATAAATGATTTTAGAAACTGGACAGTAGAGGGAACTAAAGATCTCTGATAACCCTTAATGGACTTTTGCTGACATCAGGACTAAAATGACGAGGCTTTATGGATGTTTATAGATAAGGGATGGGATATGGAAAGAAGAGCTCATTTGTTGTATTTTAAGAGAAGGTGGTAAGTTACTAAAATTGTTTATACCTGTTGTGATGAAGGGGGAAGTCACTTCTTTATATTTTTTTTTCTTTTTCTTTACTATATTCTTATTTTTTCTTTCTTTTCTCTTTCTCTTTTTTTCTTCTGTCTTTCCTGTGCCTTTTACTTTTTCTTTTTATTCTTTTTTAGTTTGTGTTCTTATTGTTGTAATTGTAATCTTTTAATAAAATTAAAAGACAAAGAAAGTGATGGAAGTTTTAAAATTTAAAAGGGAAATACAAATGATAAACCAAGAGAATGACCTGGAAAATGTTTTCTTAGTGGAAGTACAAAAGAGGAAGAAATCTGTGCAATGGGATAAAGAAGAATTGAAGAGAAATCAAATCCTATGACAATATTTGATGGAATTAAAGATTAAGGCTGTTAGAAGTAAAAGGAAAGAATATAAAGTTGGTGTATTTGATCAAGGTTAAAATAAGACTTTTGTGTATGTGTGTGCGTGCACAATGTTCTGGCAACCCTTTATGGACTTTTTGCTGACACCAGGATTGAAAAGTTGTTGAGATAAGGGATGGGATATGGGATGAGAAGTTATCTGTTTAACCTTATGGGGGAGGGGTGAGGAGTTGGAAGTTATTTCTTTATACATTTCTTTTTATTATAGTCTTTTTTTTGTTATTCTTTTCTTTTCCTTTTTTCTCTTTTCTTGCACTTTTTATTCTTTCTTTCCATCCTCTTCTCTTTCTGTAAGTTTAGTTTGTATTCATATTTACTACTGTATTGTAATTAAAATTCTTAATAAAAATTATATTTTTAAAAAAGGAATGCAGAAAATGAGTATGGCCATGCTCTTGTCTTTCGGATAAAAGGATTTAACTTCATATCTCCTACATCCTGAACTTATGCCCTATAAATTAAGCCACTATCAATATATATGAGTAGTAGTTATTATTGCATTCCTTGTCCCTCTGTCCTTGGATGGGTATTTAGTCAAGGCCTGTGTTATCTTTCTACAGGCTTCCTGGCTAAGTAAGTATGTGAATGGTGTGCTTGGTTGTCTCTCATTTCTCCCCTGTGTGTTGTGCTCCAAAAAGATTGTGAAAAATATAAGGAGAACTGAATGTTTTTTTTTCCCCAGGGTTTTTCAACTTCACAATCTGCCTAGTAGTTTTATATCCAAGTACTAACCAGGCACAATTTAAGGCCAGGTGTTGCCAGCTTTGTTGATTTACTGATGATTTAAAATTTAAAAAAAGTTGTAAAATCCTACAATAACACTGTACAGTACATACTATCCTCCATATTAAGATTTGATTAGATTATGGGTTTGGGACTGAGTGGTACTTATTTTAATTGGAGAATTTGTTATTCACAGCATTCAGTTTTAATTGTTCTGCCACAACACTTTAGCAGTGGCATATTAAAATAAGATTCTTTAATATAAGATATTAAAAATAACATTTTAATTCAAAAATAACCAATTATCATACACTTTCAGTTTGGTGCAACATCCTGGCTCCATATCTCTCAGCAGTTGAATCATTGTATCCAACAATACCTGATTTGAACTAACAAGGAATTCACGACCAATTGCTAAAGCAGCAACATCTACAAAGAAAACACAAAATAAAAGCATAAAAATGTTATTTTAAACAAGTAGTGTTCGTATTTAAGAACACTACTGAAACATTTTAACTTTCAAAAAGGCTACTAATTAGTGTTGTCGAACACAAAAAAATAACATTCATTCATAATATTATGTATTATTAATTACATTTACTTAGATTTATATCCTACCTTTCCTTCAGGAGAGGAATGCTGCTTTCTCACCAGCATCCATGCAGAAGGGGAAGAGGTCAGACTGATGAAAGCAGTGTCACAGCACTGTAGCACAAGCTCCATCTCTTTTCTACATGTGTCAAGCAGCACTGCACATACTGTACATTCAAAAGAGGCAGAGCTTTGTGGAACAAATGCTGTGGACACTGCTGCATTCCCCCCTACAACTTTTCATACAACAGCCCTGTATAGTTTAGGCTGGGTGACAACAATTAACCCAAATTATTGTTTTGTTAGATTTATATCATGCCTTTTCTCCGAGCTCAAGGTGGCTGACACAGAGATTGCCCTTCATTTTATCCTCACAGAATCCTGTGGTATAGGTTGGGTTGAGAGATTTAGACTAGCCTAAAATGGGAAGTAATCTGATAGCACCTTTTCCACAACAAAAAAATTGTTAGAAGGCATAAGCCATGTAATGAAGTAAGCTGTAGTTCACAAAAATGTATGCATTTTAATAAAAGTTAATCTGAAAAGGTACTACCAGATTCCTTCTTATTTTTGGCTACCATTGAATAACACAGCTGGGTTCCTTCAATGTCTTGACCTAAAGTCATCCAGGGAGTTTCTCTTCCTGCAGATGGACTTGAACCTGGTCTCCTTTAACCACTATACCCATTTGATTCTAGCACATCCCAAATTTGTTGCACATATAAATGAAATATTTAATTAGGGTTAAAAATCTGATCACAAGCTTCACATGCCAACTTTTAAATTAGAAAATTTAAAATCTCTAATATGTATTTTTTTTTAAAAAACACTTGATTTAATTTTATAACTGAAAAATGTAAAGATCCATAAAAATATGACCTAAATAATCAAATTAATGTTCTATTCCAAAATTCTGCAAAGCAAAATGAATTGTACCTCAACTAGAGATATTTTAAGTTTTTTATGTAGATAGCATAGGGGCAATGCTCTCTCTTCCACTGTATCCTTTTCCTATTGCTCAGCCCATTTTAGAGTCATTGCAAAATATTTAAAAATCCAGCTTCAATTAAGCACCAATAAAAAGTTCATTATCTATGAGAAGAACTAGCTATGCAATGTCTAATGCATAAAGCAGCATATAAGCTATGTCACTGTTGTTGTGGATGCTTCAGTGCACTGATAGTGCATTATATATCATTGGGTAATCCTAAGGAGTTACTCTGCAAAGGAAAAATAAACAATTCCCCTTCCCTTGGAACACTTTTAAACAATACACATACTGCACTGATGTACTGTAAAATAAAACAGGACTTAGTCCTCTTGGATAAAAACATGCAGTCAATATACTATCCTTGCATATATTCACTTTTAAGTGTCATTATTAACAGGCAATTTTCTAGACTGTTACAGATTCAGACAGAATTTAATCTGTAATTCAATTTGTGTGAGATAAGTCATGATGAACTTTTTAAAAAAAATTCTACTGCTGCTCAGCTATCACATATTATTAAGCATTAAACATAGCATCTGCTGTGTTTGGTAAGTGAACAAAAGTTACATACAAAATAAAATGTTGAAATTCGTTTGTTTATTTATTGCCTAGGTCTGCCCAACTCTGAAATGGCTCTGGGTGGTTTCACAAAGTTAAAACAAACAATACATAAAAACAGCACCTGAATATAAACAACAGCTATCTAAAGGAACAACAAACCATCGTAATCCAAGGCCCGGAGGGGAAAATGTTTTGAAAGATTGCTTGAAGGTAGGCAAGGGGTCCATGCAAATCTCTGGGGGAATGCTGCTCCAAAAGGTAGAGGCAGCAACAGAGAAGGCCTGGCTCCTGCTAGATGACATTGCTTAATCGATGGGACCCAAAGCAAGCTGACTCTGTTGGAGCACAGAGGACAGGATAGGCAGACAACTATGGAGACAGGCGATCCCTCAAATAGCTAGGCCCTATGCCGTGTAGGACCACACACCTACAGCCACTCAGTCTTGTTAGAGCTGAGCCTGAGCCTATTCCCCCAGCCCCAATAGCTTCCAGGCAGAGGGACAAGACAACTACAAAAACTGATAATCCAGAATAATTGTTTTATATTTTTATTTATATTTATATTTATATTTATATTATATATATATATATATATATATATATATATATATATATATATATATATATATATATATAAATCCTAGTTGGCAAACAAGTTGCCATAAAATCATGCCTCACGTTTTACAAGATTATATTTAGCCAATAAATAGTTGTGCTACGGAAGATCTGAAGGATTTTTAGTTTATTTTTTTCATTAAGATGGGACAATATTTTGCAAGAATGGTATAAATATTCAGAAAATCTGTTTAAAAAAATCTACATAGGGCTTCTACTGATGATGGTCTGGAAGTTTCAGCTGACATATAACAATGTGACTCACTTTGCTAAGAGTTAATCATAACTGGATCTGTTCTAAGCAACGATAAATTCCCTACTGTTTTCTAGATGCAAATCCTGGTTAGAATCCAAATGGTCTTTGTCTGGTGTGACCAACAGATTACATATCTACATCACCTCTACACAGCACTACAACTTCTAAGATCAACACCGCTACATAGAAAAAAGTGCATATAACTTGGGGAGAATTCTAAAAGTTTACAGGAAAACTTTTTATTTCGCTTATGTTACATATTAGCTGCTTAGAACATTTGGGATGTTGCATCTGGCATTATTTTTTTGTCATTATTTACTAAATTAATCATTGAAATTGCCTAAGATTTGAAAGAAATCAGGAGAATGTTAAGCTATATTCTGTTCAAACTATGAACATGTTATATTTTCTTATTTACAAGAAGAAACTTTAACTAAATGACAGAAACTTTGATGATAACACTTGGCATAGCATAATCTGAGCCAGACACCATGGCTTTTCTGCTAGAGGGAAAAGAAAAAACATTGTATCTGCCAAATATGGTTCTGAAGTCAAAGTGAGTAAAAATGCATTAATATTAAATATATTATCAAGGGGAAAGTCATTAATATATGATCAGTTTTCATAAATAGTATATACAATAAGCTAAACTAAAAATAAACTTGAAAAGAATTGTAAGTCAACTTAAGTGATCACTTATTATTCTGTAAAATATTAGAAATTACTTACTTGTAACAATCCCAGCCAAACCTAACACAAACTGGCTTTCATCAGAATCCATATCCTGATGTTTGTTATCTTCATTTAATGAGTGGACAAAACTCTCAATTGTTTGTCCAGCAATATTAAAAAACTTTACAGCTCGAGCCTGAAAATTCACAGGGAAAAATAACTATTTAAATACCTTACAAGTGTATAAATACTAACATTTCAAACAGTAACAATAAAATGAATATAAAAGGAAGCATATACTAATATATGGTCCATTTTATAATGTACTGCCTGCTCTAGAATAGAGGTTTTCCAGTTACATAATCTAACAAATCAAGCAGGAAAAAGAACTGTTTGCATAAGTAGGCAATTGGTATGTATAAACATTTTCAAACTAATAACCAAGTCTACAGCTTTAACCAATATACCTCTTCAGTTCATAAATCATAGACAATTTATATTCAACACAAACTTCAGTGTGCACTACAGATCACTTCACTGACACATTTTGAGATTTTGATCACTTATGTAATGAGTAAGAAATTCTAAAGGGGTAACTGTTAGTCTGTTGCTAGGAAAACAAATCTTGCAGTAAGTAGTCTAAGTTACTACAGCATAAATAACTTTGCATTATAACACATGATTAGTCTTTAAGACAGTCCAACCTCAAAGCTTAAAAGCAATGTTAAGATAGCCATTCACCAAGTTTGTTAGGGTAACAGGAGCTGTATCTTATTATGTCTGGAGAGCACAAGCTTGGGGAAAGCTGCTTTTAAATTCCATTACTTGTTTCTGTTTAGAGGGAGGGATCAGAAATTGATGGAAAGGGGTCAAGAGCATCAGCTGTAGTGCATCAGCTGTAGTGTTGGGAGGGTCTACTCATATATACAGTCATGTTAGACCTTGTTTTTGCCTCAGAGCAGTTGCGTGATGATCTGCATATGGAGGGTACTATACTCTGCTCCTTGCTATTATCAGATCATTTCCTGGTCCAGGTGAGATGAATGGCTATCTAGGACTTCTACAGGTTGGATCAATTAGGGTGTTCTATGCAAGATAACTAATTCCCAGCAATTTGGTATGCAGTTCCATTGATTGGTTACTTAGCCATTAGCAACAGAAGGCAACCCAGGCTCCCAAACAGTCTTTTTCTGTTTGTTGATTCCGGATAGCTGCTTGGCTGAGAAATCCAGAAAATTATGCACCAGAAGCACTGCCAAGAGCATCAGTGGAAGACAAAAAGTGAACCCAACTAAGCAGAAATATATATCTAAGTTCAGATGTACACCACAGTGGTACTACATTGGCAGAAGGTTTGACAATGGCTTTGTTATGGTTGCCAACACACTTTTAGGGAGGAATGAGCAGACACCTTCCACCTGGCCACTGAGGAAACTTTGCACTATATTTTATTGACAAAGTTCCTCAGATCCGCCAAAATATGGACTCTTAATGGGCAGGGTTGGATGTGGTAGCTGGGGTGACATCTTGCCAAGTTAGCTGGGACTCCTTTTGACATGTAGACTCTGAAGAAATATATAGCTGCTCTCTTGTATGACTTCTGCCACCTGAGGATAGATCCATGCCCCTCTGACTCCTTTGGAGGGCAGATGGGGGAATGACAGACTAGAGCCAGGTGGTTATCAATGCTCCTTTGTGGGAAGAGGTGATGTTGCAGCCTTGAAAATGACTGTGATATGCCCCTCCCTTAAGAGGTCCTTCTTGAATCTGGCCACATTTTACAACTACTGCCCAGTCTCCAACCTTCCCTTTTTAGGGAAAGTTGTTGAAGGGATGGTGGTGAGCCACTTACAGTATATCCTAGAAAAAGTGGATTATCCCTTTTTATCTGCATTCAGGCCAAAGCAGGGCACTGAAATAGCAACTGGAACAGTACCTTGTCCGCATTTGGATGAGGGTAGGCATACTTGGTTATATTAGATCTCTCAGTGGGCTTCAATGCTATCATTCATAGTATCCTTTTGGTCTGCCTCCAAGGGCAGAGGATTGGATGAAGTTTTATAGTGGTTCTGCTTTGTAAACAGGAAGTTCCAGTTGAAGGTCACAAGGAGGCCAGCACTTCACTTGTGGGGTGCTACAAGTGAAGTTTGGTCTTCCTCCCACATTGTTTAATATCTACATGAAGCTGCTAGGAGAGGTCATTCATCAGTTCAGCATACAGTATCATCAGTAGGGTGATGATAATCCAGTTATATAGGGTGTGTGTGTGTGTGTGTGTGTATACACACACACAAGTTAGAGGATCTTGTATTGGTAACTCATACCCCCAGCAAATATCTGGACTGCTATAATGTACTCTAAATGGGGCTTTGACAACTACTCAGAAACTGCAATTGGTAGAAAATGTGGTAGCCTACCTACTAGCAAATAGTACTCACTGGGAACACATGACAACCTGCATTGGTTGCCCGTGATTTTCTGGGTGTTCAAAGTGCTAGGTTTGACCTATAAAACCTTATACAGCTTGGGAGCTAGGTACCTGCAGGATCATCTTCTCCAACCAGAATTGGTATGTCCAGTACACTCATCCTAGAAGTTGTTCTCATTCTCATAAAAGGGGTGGGGGAGTGGGTTTACACCAAGTTTTTGTTGTCGTTATAGCATCAGCCTTATTGAATACCTTTCCCTTAGAAGCTAATTTGCCCCATCCATAGTAGTATTCCTGAAGATGGTAAAGACAGAACTTTTTTGGATAGCATTTAGCAGTTAACAGGCTGTCATCATTAGTTATTTATTCTTTGATTAATGCAGTTCCATCTGTATCTGCTTAATAACATATCCATTTTCTCTTTCCTTTTGTGCCTGAGTATTTAACTGCTAACTTATGTACAAAAATAAATGCAGATATTCCTAAAGATGTCTTCTAAATGCCTCCTTTTACTTATTTAACATTATTAAGGGCCAGCTTAAATTCTACTAATGCTGTTGGCTCAGTTTGGACCAATATTTGGCCTCAAATGGCATAAATTTACCATAATCTAGGTTCTAGAGAGTCTTTAGCAAATATGTCACAAGTTTGACTATAGTGTGTTAATTCCAACTAGATTGAAAAAAGAGTTAGCTCTTTTAAAAATGATTGTAATAAGGCTGTCATTTATCTAAATGATTTAATCTCCCCAAAGTGGCTAAACTTACACTTCCTAGGATATTTTTAACTGCTTCTTCATTATTAGAAACACTCCATAATAATGTGCATACTGCAGCACCCATTTCTGTACAATATTCAGCTTGTTGTAATAATTGTTGCTTTGCATCATTCAACTGCTGTCGAATATTTAATTTTTCCTGAAAGTAATCAAAATATGAAGAAATGATCAATACTGAAGGACATTATAACATTCAGGCAGTTTTAATATTTCTCAAGAAGTTGCAAAAATGTTTTAGCAATTTAAATAGTTTTGTGTGCTGTTAAGCATGGCTGCTAAGAACCTTGAGTGCTTCCATACTGCATGTTACAAAAAGAATATAAGAAGCAAACTAGACATGACCATGGTAACCAAGGTTATTGTATCAGACATAGTACCCAGGTTTATTGTATTAGACATATGTAAGACAGAAAATATAATTTTCTCAACTAAAAAGGGGGCACAGGTTAGGGAACTGAATGCTTTTTTTAATATATTTTTTCCATTGCCCAGCATTTTGTTTTCTTCAGATTACAGACCTGGATTGTAAAAATTCAGATACCCATTAAATGACAGCAAAGTGATATCTTCACTACTATCTCATATTCATCTAGATTTTTGCAGCCCAGATCTGGTAATCCTAATTTATCCAATCCAAGTCTCAGCTGAAAAGCAAGCTACGCAAGGAAACAAAAATCTTGAGTGACAGAAAACAGGAAACTGTTCAACTCTCTTCATCTGTAAGTACTTTTAAATAATAAAAATAGATTTCCACCACCCCATATGAACAGAGCAGGCATGTAGATAAATCAATCATATCCGGTTTGGATACAAAATAATAAAATAGAGGTAATACGCTAAAATAAGACTTATAATTTGAATCTTTTACAGTATTTTATAACATCTAAAAGAAAGCCAATGTAAACTTGAAATTCATTGTACTGTTTGTGATTACTTCAAATTTCTTTTATATGGTTGTACTGTGTTTGATGTTGCTTAACAAATGGAGAAGACTTCAGTATGTTCATCAGCAATTCAACTTCTTTCCACAGTTTATACATCACTACTACAAAAAGTTAACAGAAAAAGGAACAAGTTTCTGCTGTCTTCTGTAAGTGACTTAAGTCAAGGAATTTTTTTTTCTACTCATCAATACAAATCTTCCTAGAGAAATGGGCAGTCTTGCCTCTGGTATCACAATGAATTTTGGGAAGATTCAATAAAAATTGTTAAAAACTTTGTTTGATTCACATGCAAAAGGTAAGTATGCAGGAACATCTGAGAACTTCTGACATTTTAGATCAGTGTTTCCCATTAGCCATGCTACCTGGAAATAAGGAAAGTTGTAGACCAACATGTCCAAAGACATTAGGTTGGTGAAGGCTGTTACAACTTTAGGCAGCAGTATCTTGTGGACAGGGAATAAAGTATAACACTGAAATCCTGTGCAGGTCACCTCCTTCATATTGGGTTCAACTGGACTTACTTAGAAATACATGTACATAGGATTTGGATCTTAAATCTACAAACTCTATACAACGAGAATACAGAATAATGCTACAAAAAGTATCTTATCTAGTACAAAAATTATCTAGTAGAATTACCTATAGTTGTATACTATATACTAGTGTTCCCTAATACAAGAAATCTTCGAATAATTATTTGATCATCATGATAATCTGGCAATAATAAGCATGTTTTACCTTATTAAAAGAGCAATCCTATGAGCTAGCAAAATGTTAGCACATATTGTCTCACATAGCATTACCCTATTCATGTCTATTCAGATATATATTCCACTGATTTATAAAAGGTATTATTTTCAGGAAAACAAATACAGAACTTCAGAGTGAAAGTCTAAGACTGAACTCTTAACCTTATTTGCCAAGAGCCAGTGTAGTACAGCGATTAAGGTATTGGTCTAAGACAAAGGAGACCTACGTTCAAGTCCACCATCAGCCATGAAAACTCACTGGCTGAGTTTGGGCCAGTCATTCTCAACCCCACCAACCTTGTTGTCATTTTATGGATAAAAAGGAAAGCACATAAGCCACATTAATTTATAAAGTTATTTATAAAAAATAATAATAGCAGGATAGAAAATAAATACAGCAAGCAAGCAAGCTACCTAACTAGCTAGCTCCTGGAGGAGAGGTAGGATGTAATTATAATAAATAAATAAGATTGGTAATAAGCCCCAGTAAATTTAATAGAGCTTTTTAAAATATATATATGAATTGGGTAATGAATGAAAATCCTCCTTTACCTTTCTTTCTCTCACACAATCTGTTTGGGCTGCTTCCAAGCGAGCTTTATAGTGTTCACAATCCACTCTCAATTGTTCCAGTTCATTACTTTTCTTTTCAACAACTAAAAATGGAGGACCACAAGCAAAACAAATCAAGTCATTCAAAATACTACCATTTAAACAGCAATCGATCAGCAAATCATATTACATATCTAGAAGAAAGTGACAAATATGGTGAAAAGTTTGAAGACCAAATTCTTCAAGGACAAGTTGAAGTTTGGAATGTTTAGCTTTAGGAGGTTACAGTAAGGCAGTAAGACATCTTCAAATATTTGAAAACCAGTCATATATAGGACAAAGCAATTTTATTTTCTTGCTGTGCGTATCACTTAAATAGGTTCAACTTATAAGAAAGGACATTTTTCTTACACTTTAGGTAAAGGTAAAGGTTTCCCTTGACAGTAAGTCCAGTCGTGTCCGACTCTAGGGGGCGGTGCTCATCTCCGTTTCAAAGCCGAAGAGCCAGCGTTTGTCCATAGACAGTTCCGTGATCATGTGGCCAGCATGACTACACGGAACGCCGTTACCTGCCCGCCGAAGCGGTACCTATTAATCTACTCACATTTGCATGTTTTCGAACTGCTAGGTTGGCAGGAGCTGGGACTAGCAACGGGAGCTCACCCCGTCATGTGGATTCGAACCGCCGACCTTCCGATCGGCAAGCTCAGCAGCTCAGCGGTTTAACCCGCAGCGCCACCGCATCCCTCCTTCTTACACTTTAGTAAGAACTAAATTTGTATAAGCTGTTTGACTGAGAAACAGTCTACCTGATAAAGTAATGGATCTTTCTTAGATTTTCAGGCAGTGACTAGAAGGTCACCTATTCAGTATGCCTTAGCAGCAGATGCCCTGTATGTATGTACATTTGCTAAATAAACAAACAGAAAGTAGACCTCTAATTCACTGGTTTTCAACCTTTCATTATCTTACATCTCACCTATTGCTCTGCCACAAAAACCTTAGTTCTACCAAAAAAAAAAAAGGCAGGAAAACAAAGAAGTGGAATGTTAAACTTTTTCTTAATATGCTCTCAAATACATAAGTAGCATCAGGAAAATAATAGCTGACAGATTCTGTGAGAACAGGATAACCATAGCCCAGCACAAGTTCCAGACTGTTACCAGCCTGAACCAATAATGTCACCATATTTGGCTCAGTTGGCCAGCAGGCAATCATGTCTCTTCCTCTTTCTCTCAGAAACTGCAGGAGTATGAAAAACAGTAGCACAGGGCTTAACATGATTGATCAGTTATGATCAAGAGTGAGGCAGGAGAAGCAACTGTACAGTTCCCCTTTAAATTAAAGTTTTAAGGGCTTACCCCTGTGTATCATGTTGTTTCCACATGTCACCAATGGAAAACATAATACAAATTGTAAAGCTAGAATTTTAGTTTCTGTCATAAAAAGATAATTTGGTAGGGAGCAAAAAAGCAGCAGGAATGTTCTTAATGTTCTTCCTATCTGCCATTTTTCCATTCCAAATTATTTCCAACTTTCAACTTGATATGAAGGAGACTATCAGACAAGACAAGTGTCATCCCATTATCTCACATTATTTCACATTCTTCACTCCTGCACCTTGATTTTTTTCTTGAAGAAAAAAAGGCCCCTTAAGTGTGAGCTATTTTTGTATTATATTTAAATATTTATACTGTATTCCTGCCTTGAGCTCCTAAACAAAGGGCAGGATATAACATAACAAATAATATTAACAATTGTCTTGCTTTCATAGAATATTCAAAGCTATTTTATTAACTGGGGTTAATATAGAAGAACTTACTTGTTTCAAGGGCATCCAGTTTCTGAAAGCTTTCTAAGATCTCACTATTTAATATTTTGGGTAGAACATCATGCAACTGCATTACTTCAGTTGTCAACCTCTCCAAAGCTTTCTTTCTGACTTTAATAAATTCGGCTTCTATCTCAGTTTTCTGCAACAGAACAAACATCTTTTTCCTCTCCTTCATTTTTCTTTCTGCTAATTACTTCAACAACAAATACTATTTCTGTTTTATTATTACATTTAACTTGTGTACTTGTGGTTCATTTAACATAAACCATAGTTTCCATATATTGTTTGGGTTCATAAACTTCAGAAGTATTAAATTATAGCATATAAAAGAACAGATGGAAGATAAGAATCTAGGTGAAAAAGGTCACTGATAAATTAACAGAATATCTTCACACAAATTCTGTATAGGCAGGTTAACTGTAGCATGTACACATTTATTTTAGCTGGGAAGATGCATTCATCTAATGAGAAACCTACACATACAGGATACAGTGCTGAAGTATGAGTTAGTTTTACATATATAAACCTAAGGCTAATTGCTCCTCTTTCCTCTTCTGGCTTCAAGGAAAAGAGTAAGAACTTTAGCTTCCATTTTCAATTAACTGCAATTTAACATTACATCTACACTCTAGTTTTGCTTAGCTATAACTTACTGAAAACAAGCCAACTTAGTAAATTACATTTGTAACTTAATAATTTCAATAAACAATAGGTAAGAAACCAGTTAATATTTTCTAAGCTGTCATTCATTAAAAACAGAGTGAAATAGTTACTGGTTATCTTTGTGATGAGGCCAAAATTTGTTCACTCTAGTTGTATATATAAATGCAGCCACAGTAACCTACGTACAAGCGCTCATCTTCCATGTAGGAAATGTAGAGAACTGTGAAACAGCTAGATATACCACAAAAATATGTTTGGTTCATTGCCGTTGTATTTCAAAACTATTAGTATTGAAAAATGGTATAATAAATTATTTTACATACCACCCTAGGTATTTTTATTTGAAATGCTCCTTTACTAAATTTATTTTTAAACAGACACACTTAAAACTACATCCTTAAAACACACGTCAGAACGCAAAATCATTCTTAGGTGCCACTGGAGTCAGCAATTATATCCGGTTACTAAATTAACCTGAGTTCGCACAATGCACGGTCCTGTCAATAACCACCCTAGAGTGTTACGAGAACTCAGCCACGCTGTATCCATTCATGTGGGGATGCCCGCCTCTGGATGCAGCGAAACCGAGAAGAGAGAAACGCGCCTCACGGCCGGTTCCTGAAGGCTGGAGCCCAATTTTTATTACCGCCTAAATCTGGCTGACTGGGGAAAAAGAAACAGCGCTTCTCTCTTGCCGCCGCCCCCTGAGGGGGAAAGGCTACGTTCGAGCGTAGGATCGAGAACCTCGCGGAGAGAATAAAGCCAGTGCCTTCCGCTACCTGCTGCCCGCCTCCTGAACGGCCGGTGCTAGCTACGCTCCCACGCTTCATCCCAGCGGACGATCAGCAGAGAACGCCCTCGCTTTTCAGCCTCGCTCCGCCAGCCACGTGACACCGAACTTGTGGCGGGGAGAACTTTCGAAAGTCGGCAGGCATCAGGACTCTTTTGCCGCTCTATATTCCTATCTCGGTGGTAAAAAGTCAGATTCTTGCGTTGGAGGTTCGAATTGGTACCCCTACAGATAAAGCTTTGCCGCTGGGCACCGATTTGGTTCGGGTGGGGTCTCCTAGTTTTGGAGAGGTGATAACTCGGTGTAATCCCGTGAGATTGTGTCAAGCTCAATGTTTGTCGAAACCAGCATCTTTTAAGGTAATATAGACCTTTCCAATTGGGCATGTTTCAGCTATGTTGAATCGACATTCCCCCCAAAAATGAAGCTAAAGAGTAACACTTACTTTGAAGGCAGCATACTAATCCCCCATCAAAAAAGCACATTGTTAATTAAAGGAGTTTGCTTCATAAAAAATCCTGTATATACCACCAGTTTCACTGTTCTGCAACTTAGCTACATCTTAGTGTTACAGGCTGAGTTTGCACAAAACAACGTAAGTAACCACTCTGACTAGGTTTGCACAATATGCTTCAGCTCAGTGCTGTTGGCTACTTGTGGTTCAGTTGCTGTGCAAACCCAGTAGTTAGAGGCTATAGGCTCAGCCCATTGATAGACAAAGGGCTCATCCACATAGCTGCTTTGCTGTGCTCAGGCCCACAACTAGGGTCTGTGTCACCAGGGGCAAACATGGATTCCGCACCCATTTTGGCGCCCCCTCAGCACTCATTTTGGTGCCCCCCAGTACTCATTTTGGCATTCCTCCAGTGCGGTGCCCGGGGCACATGCCCCACTTGCCTTCCCCCCCAGTTGCCACCCTTGCTGTGCTTTCCTCCTATCTCAGAGCTGGGAGGGAATCATATGGCCCTAATCATAGTGCCCCCACGATATGCCTGGAACCAGGTTCTGCTGCTATCCACCCAGCTCTACTGCAGTGCACTGCAAAGTCAGGGATTGGTGGTTTCTCTGGCTGAAATCACCAATTGCAAGAAAAGCTGCGACCAGTCACCATACAGAATGTGTGTCAGTGCAGTGCTTGTACAAACCAACTGCTCTGTCCAATCTTTTTTTTTTGTCAAAAGGATCATTTACCAACCAACCACTAGACAAGAGCAAAGAGTTATGTGCTTTTTGTTTCCCTTAGCTACAACTAATAGTTGTATTTATTTATTTATTTATTTATTGTTCAAATTTCTATTACCGCTCCTCTCCCCCCAAAAAGAGGGGGACTCTGGGTGGTTTTCAATAAAATTATCCCTTTAAAACCTCAACATATAAAATTACAAAGTCAACATCCAAAATACTAAAATAATAGTTGTCTAGATTTCAGTAGTTCAGATGCAGTATTGTTGATGAACCAGTTTTGGTGTGTGGGAAAAAGGTGTTAAGGTGTAGAGAACTCTCAGACAAGGCAGCAACCATGCTGTAGGTCAATAGGTTGATCTTTCCTTTAAATTACAGTAAATAAAAGTGGCTGTAGAAGTAGGAGTCCAGTTCCACTTGGAGCCAAAACAACACAAAGCAAGATTCTGGTACTACAGCCAATATTAATAAAAGTAACTTTAGCCTTCTTGGGGAATTGATTTCTTGGTTTGATCTACATAGTGGGGCTAGCAGCAATCTTTCAAGTCTTATTGTGCTTTACTACACATACCCCTCCTTATACTCATGTGAATTAGGAAGGTGTCTGCCTGAGTCACTTGCTCATACCTTCTTGTTTTGGACTTAAGGCATGATTTCCACTTTGGTAACAGATCTGGCCCATCTCTGTCAAGGCCATCTTACCCACTACGAATACTAACAAGAGTTTGGACCCCATTCGGCTTTTGCAATGGAGTCTTTGCACATTGAGAGTCTCAGGGAGGAGAGAGATGGGGTGAGGAATGTCTCCTTTCAGGTTAGTTACTGGCCGAAGGCTCATGGATCTGGACCTGATAGTTTTCTGATCTTATGGGTGGGATTGGTGAACTGCCACCAAAGAAGCCATTTATCAAAGCTTCTCTCATGTTCACTTCTCTCCCCTTTGGTTCTTTTGCCATTCATGGCAACAGAAACCGGAGAAAGGAAGAATATATCAGGGGTAAGAATGGCAGGAAAAGCAGGAGAAAGAAGGTACAACTGTCTCCTAGTATCTGAGGGCCTACCATGCTGAAGTGATGGGGAGGCTTTTGTAGTATGGAGTATAGGCACCATCCTCACACATACAGCTTGGTGCAGTACCTCAGATGGGGAGAGAGGGAGAGATTTTGTAGCCAGCAACTCTGCAGTAAGGCTGCCATGGCATTTCCATGGGCTGAAGAACTGCTTCCACCCAAGTTCCAGCTAAGCATCTCTTCAGCTGCTCTAAGAGTATCCTTTCAGTGCTGGAACTAAAAAGATCTGCTTCCCCTCTTTTTCTCCCCATTTCTCATATCCATGAATTCAGAAGAGAACTGAGAGAAATGGCTTTTTAGGCACAGTCGGAGAGTCCTGATTTGCCTGCTGCCAAAAGGCAATGGCCCTGAAAATCAGTGGTTGGGAACACAGGGTGTATATACCCATAGTAGCCTCAGATGACCATTAGCAGCAGAGCAAGCTCCCATACTTACAAATACCTAGAATAGATTTGCCAGAGACTGGCCGCTTAGAATCTTATGTCAGCAGAAGCTGAATAACACCACTCTTTAAGTTAGCAAGAAAAGATATGCCTTTACAGTGAGCCAATGTGTGCGTATGTGTGTTGAGGATGATGTTATACGTTATGTTCTCAACAGTTAGTGGTGCATTGTTACATTAGGGCAAGCAGGAAGTGCAGATGAGTCCTATGTCCTCTATGTTAGCCTTTGGCCTCACGTATGATAGAAGACGCTGTTCTATTATTTATTTGAATTAAGATTCAACTGTTTTGGGCTATATTTATATAATATACAATTAATAACCAAATTTTAGTATAGTACACAACTCAGTCCAAAAGGTTACATTTAAAAAAAATTAAACTTGTAGTTTGTAGTGTTTTATACATACACACACACAATAGCTATGTAGTATATAACTATATTAGGTAAAGGTAAAGGTTTCCCTTGACGTAAAGTCCAGTCGAATCCGACTCTAGGGGGCAGTGCTCATCTCCGTTTCTAAGCTTTGGAGCCGGCGTTGTCATAGACACTTCCGGGTCATGTGGCCAGCATGACAACTCGGAACGCCGTTACCTTCCCGCCGAAGCGGTACCTATTGATCTACTCACATTTGCATGTTTTCGAACTGCTAGGTGAGCAGGAGCTGGGACTAGCAACGGGAGCTCACCCCACCGCGCGGTTTCGAACCGCCGACCTTCCGATTGACAGCTCAGCGGTTTAACCCGCAGCGCCACCGCGTCCCTTATAACTATATTACTATTATATAAAACATACTGTATATATAGTCCTAAAAATCTGACTTTACAAAAAGGAGAGGAAAAAAAGAAAAAATATATATATTGAACTACCAGAGAAGGAAAAAAAAAATTCCTAAAGGAGAAAAAATTAAAAAACAAAAAAATCCTATATGCATAAGACAAATCTAAAAACTAAAAAAAAAATCACCTAAATTCTATCTGTTGGTTCATTTAGGGAAATATAGATATAGCTCACCCTATTACTATTATACAACTTCCTTTACTTTTTTCAACATTATGATTCAATCTTTAAACAATTAATCAACACATTTTATTGTTATTTTAATTGTTGTGAGCCACCTAGAGTCATACCTGTGAAATGGGCAGCTATACAAATTCATTAATTAAATATTGTCTGGTTTTACCTCTCATTCAGTACAGAGCTGATTCAAAGGATGAGAGTTGACAGATTTTGTTAAGACATGAAGAGTCTGGGATGTAAGCATTAAGAGTCCCCCCGTAGGGGAGAGATGGGCAGTGAATAAATTAATAAATTAAATAAAATAATAATCACTTTTTCTGCAATGGATCAAGTTCAATGTATCAAAAGTTCTCTATAGATTGAAAGGTTCTAGATTTGGAGGATATAATTTAATAAACCATTAACATCTTTAACCCTTAACTAACTTTGAAGAACCTGGGTCATGATAACAACTAACCAAAAAGGAACTGTATATAACATATGTACGAAAGTTACTTCAACTTTATTACATCATCAGCATAAAAAGGATGAGAGCCAACTTTTTAAAAAAATTCTCTGAGGGATCAAATAAACCTGAATTTATTTATTTTTTTGCAGAATTGACTTTTTAGGCCTAACATTCTTTAAAATCTGAAGCTCTTGATTGGGCAATATAGGAAAATCCAATTCTCTATTCCAAATTTTTGTCTATGTTATACCAGTTCAATCCATATGACTGGTTTATGTTTGCTGTGCTATACAGATTCAGAAGTATTTAATCAAATCACTATAAAAAAGCATTAAAACCACTTCTTTTTCATGGGCCCATATGAAGTCGCTTTAAAATTAATACATTTTTATATATTACTTTGAAGGTATAGAGGTTATTATTATATATGATAGACCTTTTAGTTTAGATGTTCCTTATTTTACCTTATGATATATTTAATTGTAATATAGTGTTTCGTTTTATTCTACGTATGTCCTGCTGTTTTAAGTCCATAATAAATTAAGCTACTACTATTTATCAATTGTGTCCGATTCTCGGAGACTGCTTGGACAAATCCCTGAAAATATAATTTTTTCTCTAAAAATTAAGTTCAAAATGTAAGATTCATTTTTGCTGACAATATGGTAATATAGGAGATTTCTACCTAATCTTTCACAGAGGACACTTTGATTAAATGCTTGCCAGTTTCAGGTAAATACAGTAATTGAGCACCCTATGTTTAAGCTTGTCCCACAGACATATCCTTTATATGAAATAGAGTGAAGTGGGCAATCATTTTCTTTACCCCAGATAGCAAAATGCTGTGAGCTCTCTATATACGTCATCTATGCCATACTTTGCCAATCAAGATGGACTAGCTCCCAGCCTCTGAAATCGTTTAAGTACTGCAGAACATCAACCCTAATCTGAAATACTGTAAAGAGGTCATAAAAAAGAATAGCTGTAATTTCCACCCCAATATAAGGTTCTTAACGATGAATTATATTACAAAGTTGTTGCAAGCTACTAAATTGCAATTTTTATTTATTTTGGGGGGATGTATTTTAACATCAGTCCCGGCAAGGGGCCACATGTCTTATTATGAATCTATCTATCCAACTATGAGAAACTGCAAAAGAAGAATTTCTTCTGAAAATTTATCAAATTATGGAACGTTTTTTCGCCTGCTTTATATATTTTTATTTTACTTTTCAACTCCGTTGTAAGCTACACCGACAGCTTGGTTATACAAACAGCAGCTTGTAAATATTGGCGGGAAGCTACAAGGCATAAACGACTGAGTATTCGTAGCTCACTACCAGTGCGTAAAAACGTCACTGCCTTTGTAAGTCAGATTCCGTCGCGTTTCTTAGCCTCTTGATTTGCCAGTTGCATACGTCTTATTTCACCGACTCCTTGCCTGACCGCCTCTTGGCAACTAATGATGTTACCGTGAATGTGTGCGGCACGCTTTGGCCGTGACGTCATTCACGGGCGCCGGAGAGTTTTCTGGATTCAGCCTAGCCGAGCGGCGCGTCCTGTTCCGAAGGAAGGACGTGGTCATTAGACGACGATGGCTCCTGCTGCTGTCGTCTCTACCGTGCAGCCTCCTGAGATCCAGTTTGCTCAGAGGTTGGCCTCGAACGAGAAACGGATTCGGGATCGGGCGCTGAAAAAGCTACGTGGCTACATCACGCTCAGGACCCGGAGTCTAGAGGGTAAGGTTTGGAAGAAGCACGTGGGACAAAATATCGTGCCAGGCCAGCGATAAAGACGAAAATACACGTGCTTGTTATAGATGGGCACGGGAGGGACTCTCTCTGAAGCGATATGAGCAAAAAACGGGCATTAGGATGATGTATATATGAATAACAAGTGACATACCTGGTATATTTTAACGGGTAATATATGACAAATGGATATTTGTACGATTGCACTTAATCTTGCATAGGCTATAAGTGTGTATTTTCTGACAAGGGATATTTGTATGATTGCAGTTAATCATACATAATTCTTGGCTAATTGTGAATTTTCTGTCATATAAGCAGTGGCAGGGCAAGTTTCAATTTATTTCCTTTAATAATGGTTTCCTTTTGTGCTTTAGGTTGCTTCAGTCAAGAAGAATTGTTAAAAATATGGAAAGGACTATTTTACTGTATGTGGATGCAGGATAAACCTCTCTTGCAGGTATGTTGTAGAATTATGGAGTTGGAAAGGACCACAAGGATCATCTAATCCAGAAGTTCTTAACTGACAGGTCCACAAATCCTTTGAGGGTCCATGCATAGGTTTCATGGTGTCTGTGAACTTAGATGGGAAAAAAATACAACTTTATTTTCATATATATTACTATATTATATATTTGTTATTTTTAATATTTTGATAACTGTACTTGAGCATAATTGATGTCCATAGGTTTCACCAAACTCTCAGAGGGGTCCATGGCACAAAAAGCTTAAGAATTCCTGATCTAGTCAAACCCTCTTAAATGTACAGGGAAGCTAAGTAAAGTTAAACCATCCATGAGACATGACTGTCCAGCTTTTTGAAAGCCTTAGAGATGGACCCTCAACCCCCATAGATTAACTGTGCCATTGTACATCCAGTACAGATCTTGCTGGCAGGAAAATTTCCCTTATATTTAAACAGAAGAGCTGCAACTTATATCCATTATTGATCCTAATTCCTGTGGAATGGAAAACTTAGCCTTTTATCTATCTGAACCTTGATGTCATGTCTCTTCTCAGTCTTCTTTTCTCCAGGCTGAACATCCCAGGTTCCTTCAGCCTGTCCTCATAGGGCATGTCCTCAAGTCCCTGTATCACTTTTGTTGCCCTTCTCTGAACCTGTTCTAACCTGTCAATATCCTTTTAGAAATAAGGTGCCTAGAATCATACACAGTACTCCAGGCATGGTGTCACCAGTGCAAAGTAGAGGAGAATAAGGACTTCACACATCTTTGAAGTCTGCATATATTGTAGACTATATCAGAAGTATTTCTTCTGATGCAGCCCAGAACTGTGTCATTGCTTCTAGCAATTGCTTTGCCCTACCGGCTCATAGTTTGTTGTCAATTCAGTGTGTGCCTTATATTTTTTTTTCTTACCAAATGTAATATTTTACATTACTTCCTGTTGAAGGATATCATGTTCCTCTCATTCTCCAACCTCTCCAGATTATCTTGCAGTTTCATTCTGTCATTCTGGGTTTTTGTCAGATCTCCCAATTTTGTGTTATTTTGTGAAAACCTGTTAAACAGCCCATTAATCCCATTATTCAGGTCATTAATAAAAATATTGAATATACTGGGGTATATTGGTGGGGCAGATCTCTGCAGGACCCCACCAATCACTTCTCTTCAACTCAATGTAGAGCCAGTAATACACTCTGACTGCATTTAGCCAGCCAGTTGTATCACCCAAACCATATTTCAACAGCTTTTGATGAGAATGTCATATGGAGTCTTGTCAAAAGTTTTGCTGAAATTAAACTAGATTGTATGTTATATCCACAGCGTTCCCCTTGTCCACTAAAATAGTTGTCAAAGAAAGATTTGTCTCACATGACCTCTTTTTAACAAAGCCACGCTGACTGTTAGCAGTCACAATGCATATAAATAGCCTGCTTTATTATCTGTTCTGACATTTTCCAGGTATTGATACTGGTCAGTAATTACTGGGGTCCTCTTCATTATTCCCAGTTTAGGATTTCTGAGTTTTTTTTTAAATACATGGTCATGGAATTTACTTTTAAAGCTATGCTATATATTATTATTATTATTGTTGTTGTTGTTGTTGTTGTTGTTGAAACCAGTGGGAAGCAAGAATTTTAGTTGCTTTATAAAATCTTTTTGTTTAAAATTTTACAGCTATCTTAATGCAGCTATATTAAATCCAGTATTAGTATACTATATAATATATATGCTTATCTGGTTAGTTATTTATAGGTGTAAGGAAAGCAGGTATTCAGTGGCATTCATAATAATTTACCTGCATTATATGCCACCTACTCCTTGGAATTCCAGGCAGCAATAATATTGATGGGCTCAATAATAGGTATTTTGACTATTGTCCCAAAATTTTCATTTTACCTCTTCAGGAATGAGTGGAAATAGACAGAATTCTTTATGCCAAGACAGTGAATTCATACCTGAGATGGTATTTGTGTTAAGACATGCCGAGCTTATGTCAGTTTTTCCCAACCTGATATTTTTCAGTTTTATTTAGGCAGCAGCTCTTATCATCCCAGCCAACATAGCTAGCACAAATTTGGGAAGGCCCTCTACAGTTGAACCATTAAATGCATGGTTAATAAATTTAAGCCATTACATTCATTTTTGTTTTTATTTTTAGGGGTTATTCTCTGACTTTACTCAGAAATTAACTGGTGGATGTCCTCATATTTGCTGCAGAATAATGAATTGTTTATCAATTCTATACTGATTATCAGCTTTTAAAGTAATTAACCATTCTGGTATATTAATACTCTGGTATACTGAAATGTGAAATACAAACTGTAACTCAAGGCTTGTCCACAGAATTATAATTTAAGAGTCTTATGATCGCATATGAGGCTGTTGTGTCTAAGAAACCTCTGTACACAGCTATGAGTGCTTCTTCTATCTTCAGTGTCAGGGTGCCTTTATGTTTAACTATGACAGAGGAGCTTAATCAAGATCAAATTATATTGGTCCTTATATTATGCCAATCATCAGTTTTCTATATTTAGGGAAGGTCTGAGACTGATGTCAGCTCTCTGAGGGGGGGGGGCATTTTCTGAATACTGATAGGAATCTACTTTTGTGACATTGCATACTAAACAAAACTCTAAATTTCCAGGAGGAGTTGTCAAATAATATATCACAGCTAATCCATTTAATCGAGAATATGGATACTCGTAAGTCTCTTCATTTTTCTTCCCTTTATACTCAGGAGCTTGTAGCTAAGGCTTTGCATTGCGCATATAGGAACAGTGCAAGGAACAGTCAGATTTTGGAGCCAGATGTTTATTTCCTGGAGATATATCAGATTCCTTAAACAGCAACAGCAGCAATCATATTTCTAGCACATATCATTCCAGAGGAGAGTACAGCAAGCTGGTATTTACTGAAGGCCTGCATATTAGTAATAATATGAAGGGTTAAACCGTAACAGAATTTAAATTCTTTATAGCTTTATAGTCTGGAAAGAGGTAGCAATAAGCCCCAAATTTGGATGGTTTTAGAAGAGGTTTAGATAATTTTAGGCAAAATTATCAATTGCTGCAAGTCATAACAACTTTATATTGCTGCCACTATGAGAGACAATGCATCTCTGAATACAAGTTGCTAGGAAATAAGGATAGGATGGTGCTGTTGCACTTTATTCTCCCCCTCCTTGCTTAATTACCAATGGGAATCTGGTTGTCTGCTGCGGGGGGTGGGATATTAGTCTGGATAGGCCTTTGGTTTAATGCAGTACAGTTCTGTGAGAACAGGTGGCAAGAAAAGACAATGAGAAAAAGGTGGCTTTGCCCACTCTCAGCTTTGGCACTATCCATCCCAAGATTTCAGCTCAGGTAGATCAGCCCTAAGACTTCAAGATAAAAGGAAAGGTCTCCACTTCTACCTTGAAGCAGACTATAGATAACCAGGGCTTCACTTCCCTTGGTGTGTCTGCTGCTGGGAGTCTTAAAGATCAGTTTTTCTGTCATTTATGAAAAGTGACGGAAAATATTGGAGAAGAACTATTTGTAAAAAAAAAAAAAAAAAAAGTAGAGTAACTAATATGGAACTTAAACATTATACCTATTATCCCAAAACAGGACACTTGTTCATTCAGACTTTCTGGCAAACCATGAATCGTGAATGGAACGGATTAGACCAGTTGCGGCTAGATAAATTTTACATGGTAAAGTTAAATTCTTTTTCCCTTTTTAAAGGCAGTTCCTTGAAAAAGAGCAGGCATGGAAAATGTCAAGGGATATATTCCACAACAAAAGTTTCACTTTCAGAAATGGGATTTGTAATATAACAAATTAACTTTTATTTTCAATGCCATCATTTTCCCATTTTAATAATGTAAGGGAAATGTGTGCTATTGCCATATGTTCATATTCTTAGAAAAAACCTTCCTAAGCAAAAGTGCAAATTTGTTTGAAAATAACTTGTAAATCACAGTAAACACAAGTTAGTAATCTTAATCCAGTATTTCCTTTCAGTTTCTTTTAGTTATTTGAATAATTAATATACACTACATATAAAATTAATGTAACTTTACTGATATTTTTTAAAAAAAATCTTTATTACTATATATAAAAAACAAAATTAATCTTACATACTGTATATCTATGCAATACAATCACCCTTGGAAAAGCTACTGCTTGTTCCTAATTCTGTGGAGTCCTTGGTGCTCCCTGAGCCTTGTTTTTTTCTTGCAGACATTTCATTGCCAGGCTAGGCAACATCTTTAGTGGAAAAGGGAGTGGGGTTTGCTCTCTGTTTATATACAGTGGTTTGCCCCGCTTGTGTTGGTGGGGGGGGTGTTCTTTCCTTGGGAGTTCCTTGATTGGACTGTTGTTTGCTGCTTGGTTGATTGACTGAGTTAATAGTTCCTTGATTAGGGTATATTGTGCTGTTTGATTGTTCATCTGGTGTTAATCCTGGTGTTAATCTTCGCATATCTGGGTGTTGATTGCTGGCAAGGAAGTGTTCTGGGTTTTTAGTTAATTATGTAAGCCAGCATATACAGTTCAAATTTAAATAATCCTTCAAATTGGATTCCGAGGTCTTAAATGCTTGTTCAGATACAGAAAGAGACATGAGTTATTTAAACCATTACAGGTAGTCCTCGAGTTACGACCATTCGTTCAGTGACCATTCAAAATTACCATGGCACTGAATGAAGGGGGGCATATGATTGGTCCACAAAGTTGTGGCTATCGCAGCACAGTCACACGATTGCATTTGGGTGCTTAGGCACTCAGCTGCGGTCACATGATTGCCATTTCCTACCTTACCTGCCAGCTTCCCATAGGCAAAGTCAATGGGGAAGCTGGCAGGGAAGGTACTTCATAGCACCTGCCCGCACTCCCTCATGTATGCACACCCACCCCTGCCAGCCCACCCACACTCCCTAGCGCCTGCCCCCAACTCTCGCTGGCCCATCTGCATTCCCTAACGCACGCACGCCACCCTCGCTGGCCTATCCATGCTCCCTAGTACCTGCTCGCAGCACCCGTACATTTCCCTGTACTCCTTGCCTAGGACTCCTAACTCGTACTGCTTAACAACCTGTGCAGTCCTGGGGTTACAACTAGGGCTGCCAGGATTCCCGTCGCTAAGTGATGTGGTCACATGACATCATGCCTTAACAACCACATCACTTAGCGACAGCAATCCCAGTCCCAATTGACATTGTAACCTGAGGACTACCTGTATTTAATTGATAGGGAATGACTGATCTTCTCTAGCACCTGGTTTTTGTTTTTGTTTTGTAATCATATAAGCAAACAATATCCATTTCCACTGCACTTTTGTATGTTTCCAGTTTTGACCTATCATTTGAAAGAACATAAGCTTCAAAAACTAAGAAGTTTTCCCAAATCAAATTAATATTAGTATTTGACCACATCATATGAATGATGTTGCATTTTAAGTATTTCATCTCCCAACAGTTAGCTGAAGCTGCCTGTTCTAAGACCATTATGAGGTTTACTTACTTAATGAAGCCACCAGTTTCTTCCTACTAACTCCCATAGGTATCCAGGAGATACGAATAATGTTTGTTGAATTCTAATTTTAAATCTCTAGAAATGTGATACATAGATGTCAAAATGATCTTCCGTGGATGTTCATGTATATTCTTAATCCATGTCTTCATTTATTCTTTAATATCTATTTCAGAGTACTGTAATACAATAAAGGATTATTACAGGCTTATTATTTTGTAAATAACAAGTTATTTACCAAAGTTATGCTGATGGGTATTTTATTGTTTCCTAAACAAATGCTCAATCTGATCTATATTAGTTAAGAACTGCAAAAGTTCACATAACTGCCCAGTAGCTGTACTTGTTGGAGATGATAGGAATTATAGCCCAATGTATCTGGAAGGTACCAGATTTGGGAAAACTGGCCTGGTCAGTTTCATAGATTTTCATGGTATTTATAGAAGGAAACAGTTGTAATGCACTTCAGCTTAGTTTTCCTGATTACATCTACTAAGTCCTTTTAAAACTTTTTAAAACTATCAAAAATTGATTATGTGGTTGTTATAAAATGGAACATGCAGTCAGGAGCCCTCAAATTATGCTATACCTCAACTTCCATAATCCTTAGCCAGCTTAGCACCTGGTTGGATGATGGTACTGTAAGAATTAAAAATTAATTTCCATACTGTATAATGCCTAATCAGCATTAGCACTCACCACAGTTCAGAACCCATATCATGATTTGAGAGTCCAGCCACAAATAACAGATTAAATTAGAATGGCTTGTGTTCCTTCCATATCATGCCTCACATCTATACACCCTTTCCCACTGTAAAAACGCTGCGCTGTATTCAGTGAATGAACAAGACATCAGACTAGGTTTTTCCACTTCTGCCATTTAGGGACCACAACCAAGTCCCTTATCCCACTCAGAAACACTTCTGTGCATTTAGCCCACACAGCATTGGGTCGTAAATTCATGCTAACATGTGAACATACAGTTCCTCCATGAGAGGTAAAACCTAGCCTAAAATGTGCACAGAGTTCTCTATGTTATTCATGTTCTTTCAATACATTAAGGGCTCTCCTATAAACTTAATGACAATTTTCCCATGATTTGAAAAAAATGGGATACATCTTTTTTTCTAACCTAGTTGATCCGCATGATGCTGAGGCAGTCCTTTGAAGTTCTGAAAAGAAATGAATGGAATGAAAGGTAGGCCATACCTGTTGTTTATATGTATCTGATTTCACATTGTGCCAGGCTTGTATGCTTTTGACCTTATCACTATATAGGAACTCACCATTGTGTTTGTAGGTCATGTTTTATGGTGTAACAGGATTTGTAAACCAGACCATAGCATGGTAGATAGGTGAACAGATAGTCTCCAGGTTAAGGATGAGTTCTGTTCCAAGGTCTGTCCTTAAGTTGAATTTGTATGTAAGCCGGAACAGTATTATTGTATAATACTGTATAACTAGTATTGGGTAGTTAACTCAAACCATTGTGTATTTAACTCAAATTTTTGTATTTAACTCATATTGATTTCTGTGATACGAATAATTATATGCTTAGCTACCAAACACAGCATTGCATCTATTAAAAATATATTATTCTAGTTAACCCAGTGATTATGTGGGGGAGACAGGTGGTGATAAAAATATGATAAATAAATAAAATAAAAATTATGGACTTTTGAATAAAGTGCTGGTAATTATGAGCGTTTTACTTTCCTTCACTATTTTATTTTTGTGAAGGTAAGGCAGAGTTAAGGTATAGCAAAGCAAAAAGAAGGAACTCTGGAATTAGTAACTTTGGGTAGATTCATTTACTCCCATACTTGCCATTTCAGACTATCACTTTTGGTCATAAGAAAACATCATTTGTGCCTGGGATAGGGAGTTGCTCCCTTAGGTTTTTTCTCTTGGCCTCTGTAGTCCCAGACACAAATGATAGAAGTATGATTTCCCACTGGTTTGGGGAGTGTGAAAATGTTGCCTTTCTTTGTGTGTAACATTATGAAAGAGGAAAAAAACACTTTCGACAAAGAGGTATAATACAATAAAGAGAGGCAAACCTCATTGTTGCAGAATTGAAATAACTGAAAATAAAAGTTGTTTTATAAATAAAAGTGGCTTAGTGGTTTGATTTGCACTGTTGTTTTAAAAACCTGTGATAAAAGGTTTGTAGGCATGTTAAATTCACTTGCTTTTTAAATTCCTTTTTTTTTCTTACTAATTTAAATTGCCTTTATTTAAATCAGTTCATCGCTGTTAAACTTTGAGCTTCGCTCTATATATTCCACATGTCTGATCATATAGGATATGAAACCTACTGTATGTAAATTAAGAGCTTTTGTTAATACCAGAACTGTGTGGGCGCTCCCTTTGTATGACAGCCCACTGAAGTCTATAAACATTTCTTCCTTTTGCTGGGGCCCCAGCAGTGCAGTCGTGCCTGCCTGCTTACTTAAAGGGAAGACATGTTATTTTCATTGGATAAGTGAACACAGGACAGCAGCTTACTCTGGAAATATTAAACTTCCACACTGCTGTGGAAGAATAACTTTTGGCATACTTTGCTTGATCGTTCAGTGCAAGCCAATGGCAGCTTCTTTTGGGGCAAAAAGTCTACATGATGTTTCTTTTAACGGAGTGTACTATGAGCATCAACCATCTGCTAACGGATTTGATTTCATCTGATCCACGCGGCTCTAAGTCCTCCCATTACTCTTAGCCTGTTGTCATGAGTACTGATGGCGAGCAGGAGGGGGCCTCTATCCAGGGCGGAAAACGCATGCGTAGTACTGAGGGGTTAAGCAGCCATCCAAAGACACACAGATCAGACCCGCCTTAACTTTTGGGGTTTATCTGTCTGGGTTTTTCCCACGCTTCTTCAGTTTGTTAGGATTTTCTGTCTTATGTAGCAGCAATAAACACTAGAGACCTATTCCTCGTCTCAGCGTGATTCCTGACTGTTAGGACACCTGTCCTTCTATATCAGGGAAGACACGAAACAGAAACCAAGCTGGGAAGTTGCATTAATTGTGCCATTAAAATGAACAGCTGCGTATTTTTGTAAAATATGGTAGCTCTCCAATTTTAATTACAGATCCTACTCAGTGAAACTGATACAAGGTGTGGGGGCGCTTTTTTAAAATGAAGTATTAAAATCAGGTATTCTAAAAGTGGATATTGGTAAGGAATTTGGACCCTGTTGCAATGGCAGGCATGTGCACTTCTCTGTTCTTGTTCCTATATTAAATGGAAATGAAACCATCTGGTCCATGCTTTGCCAGATGTATTTAGGTGGGAAATATTGAGCTCTCTCTTGGTTCTGACAAAAGATCATATGATGTAATGCAGCTGAATGGGCTATGCACTTACATATATTTTTTATATATATTTCTTTCCAGTTTAATCCAACCGTTTCTGAACACATTAATGACGGAAGTTATGCACCCAGACAGCCATGCTCCCATTGGTATTAAATTGCATTTCATTGATATTTATCTGGAAGAACTGGCTAAAGTTGGAGCTAAAGAGGTCAGAAGCAAATTGTACTTACATGGAATTCGGGCTTCCCCAAGCTGGGACCCTCCATATATATACTGTATATCCATTTTACCATCCCCAGTTAGTCTGGCAAATGCCAGCTGGAAGTAATAAGAGCTGTAGTCAAATACATCTGGAAAGCACCAGGTTAGGGGAAGATTATTACATTTACATCAAACTTCTTTATAAAATATGTTGAAATCAGTGGTGTCATGTTTTTACTGTGTAATGATCTAAAGCTCAATTTATTTTATTTTGTGAACAACAGTGCCCTGATTTCCATGACTGTAATACTATGCAGCATTTTGGTTGAAATTTCAAGGGTTGGCTTATCTGTGGTTATATACGGTAATCTTTAAAATGTATATTATATGTGTATTATAGAACTACACAATTTAACTTATTTTAGGGCATCTTATGAATCTTATGAATAATCAATATTTTCCCTCTTTACTGGTAATCTGTAAGAAACTATTTGATAGATTCTCAGCCTGTTATCACAATAAATCTCATAAAGTAGCCTACAAATACAAACATAAAAATATTATCAAGGCCTAAAAATAATATTCGATCCACAAGTCACCTTAAATAAGATCTGATGCACAAATAAAACAACAGTGTACTAAAACTTTAATTTTAGTATGTCCAGAAGTAGACTAGAAAATATCTAAACAGTACAGAAAGTGCTTTCTGATGGAAGAAGTAAAAGAGAACACAGTCTTTAAAAAATGCTGGACTGCAGTTTATTCTATATATATTTAGAATAAACTACACACACACACACACACATATATATATATCTAAATATATATAGAAATACATATAGAAATATATATAGAATAAACTGCAGTTGTGCAAGGAGTGATGGTGATAGTGATGTCTTTTCCATCTTTTCTGGTTTTGAACACTTTACATTAGAAACAGTACAAAATCATTGTACTACTGATTATATCAATACCAGTAAATGCAGAAATAACTATTGAACAGATTAAGAACTGCTCAAAATTCTGAAAGCATTTCAGTTGGTTATGTAATCATTCCCAAATAAACTGCTTTTTCTCATTTCTTCTTTTTTCTGCTGTAATAAGTTATTTCAGTTTCTGGTAGCTCGATAATCAGATTTTGGGTAATGATTTTAGAACAGATTGATCAAGATTATGTTGAACTAATTTTTGTATTTTATCTTTGCAGCTCACAGCAGACCAGAATATCAAGTTTATTGAACCATTCTGCAAAATCATTGCCAAGACCAAGGAGTATGTTCAGATCTTGACTTAATATTTATATTAACCTTCTGTGTTTTTAGAAATAGCAAATAAAAGCCTGAATGGTGGTGCAGAACAAAAGCAAAGGCTACTGTGAAGGGACAGCAGCATGCTCACTATGAGACAAATATAGGGGTTGTTTTCAAACATACTTGAAAATAAAAGTATGCGTAACTATAGTAATCACATCCATTTCTTTGTAGCAATTATAGAAATGCTTGTTCATGATCCTCCTGCACACATATCAGAAAATTAGAGAAAATATTGGATTGGATTCATGTGATTGTCTGTTTTTCCTTCCTTTTTTTCTGAATGACTCAGAACTTGTTTATGAATTAGGATACAAAGAAGATCCATTAACCACATGCCTTAATATTTTTCCCCCACCGATCTTTTCACTGTTCAGTCATCTTATGCTACAAGCCATAATCTGTGGTATCTTTGAAACCATTGTGGATCAGTCCCCATTTGCCATAGAAGATTTAATGAAAGAACTAGAACCCGGCAGAGGTGTTGACAGTTCATCAGAAGACGAAAAATGGAGTGATGAAGAAGATAAAGAAATGGCCATAGGTAAGGATCTGGTCTCTCCGATGCTTATTTTGCAAAACTCTAGAAAAATTATTACAGTGTCTTCTGCAGAGAGCTTCCTTTTAGCACCATACAGAAACTTCTGTGAATCTAAAAGGCACCAGTTCTTTTAGAAGGGAATGGAAACCTAGAGGAATCTATTTTTCTAAAGAGGTATGTCCTGACACCCATTTGTTTTCTAAGCAGAATTTAAAGTTTTGCTTTGCCTTCTAGCAAGCCTCTGTCCGGCATTTTTTAAAGACTGTGTTCTCTTTTACTTCCTCCAGCTCTCAACACTGACTTCAGGTGTGGTATCTCTGCTGAAAACGCTACTTAAAGGCTATCTTTGTTTGTTTATCTATTTATTTGTCAAATTTATATGGCCACCCATCTCACACAACGTGACTCTGGACTGTGTACAATAAAATGATGCAAGTTTTGGCATTTGAGTGTGAGGCGTTGTTACAATCATTTGTCACTCATCCCATGACAGAAGCTCAATCAACAGAAGCTCAATTGCCTGGGAAGAAGTCCCAGAAGAGCACCAGGGTGCAGCAGTCTTTGAAGACTGCCCCGATCCAGATGAAAGGGGGTGCGCGAGGGGTGCAGTGTTAAAGGAGAGATTTTCTTCTCGTGTATCAGGACTTCCCCTTATTTCCTCAAACTATATGTTCTTCAGATGGTCTCTAAAGGTCCTCTAACAGATGGGGTCATACAGTGACAAGTAGCAGGACGTTATTACTAGATCAATGATCCAATAATTTTCTTGGGATTATTCAGCTTCATTGGTTAAATGAACTCCTATAAAAGCAGGAAACGTTTTTCCCATGATGAGCAAGAATGAAACAAAGAGTCAGTGGGAGGAAAGTGGGTAGGATCATCCATTCTGTTTTTGACACCTCATTTTTCTCTTTGTTTTTTTCTTTATAATGTAGACAGGGGCTTTTCAAACAAACTCTCTCCAAGTTCAGAGGCACATGGTAACGTTTTAGAAGATACAGATGCTAACATTGGACCTGTTCTTCAGGTAGGCTTCACCTTTAGCAAGTACTACTAGTTGAGAATTATGGGAGTTGTGGTTCAGCATATCTGTAGGTTACTAGGTTGGGGAAGGCTGATGCAGGGTTTGAAAACTTCTGATATAACGCTCATAAGCTGCACTGGCTACTTTCTTTTCAACACCTGAAAATTAAGCGGCTACTAGGGGTCTTTTTTTCCCTGTAGAACTGATAAAATTCAGTATTGGGGGGCAGGGGGTTGGCAACTATAAGTTGCACTTCAAGTTCTGAGGAACATCAATGCCATTTGAGCAATGTGGCATGTATTGCCTCATAAACAGTGAAGGCTGAAGTCTTCCTGAACTGCACCTTTATATCTTATGGTGATTTTTAAAAGAGGTGGCCTAACTGTTGTAGATTCAAGCATGTGGTGAAGGGACCTGGTAGGAATTTGAGTGGATTTGGACTAGTGGAGAAAAGGTACATGTTCTGGATGGTAACTAAACAAAGAAAAGAATGGTGTTATGATACTAAAGTTTGAGCATCTTTGGGTTAAATGATTTTTTAAAAGCTGATCTAAGTTGCTTTTCTTTCTTTGACAGTTTGATTATAAAGCAATCGCCGACACAATCTTTGAGTTGGGCAGCAGAAAAAACACGCCTGCTTTTAACAGAAAGCGCCTCTACAAAATGGTTAAAAAGTATGTTGCTTGAAATTCTGATGATGATTTCCCTGGGCACTCTTTTTTTCCTTACACTTAAGTCCATTCCTTTTTATCTCATTTTTTCACACCAATAAATACAATATCTTCTGTTACAGAAAGTTTGCAAATGAGTAAAACAATGTAATTTCTTTTCACTTCTCTTTCCAGGTTTCAAGATCTTGCAGAAGGTAAGACTTCATCCTTTTGTTCGAGCCTTAAAAAAAGCGTAACAGGAATAGAAAATGTACAGTAGTGTTAGATTTGTGGCCCTTTGAAGGAATAGTAATTGTTTTCCACAACAAAGCTTAAGGCAAAGGTGAAAGTGTCTGAGTTGTTTTCTAATTCTGATGGCTTTGTTGTCATATCCATATAATGATCTTGGGAACAGTATGGAAGTATTTGCCATTTCGTTCTTCTGAGATGGTTTTGGAATTCCCAGACAACTCTATAGCTGTAGGATTTCCTGGTGGTCTCCCAATCATACACAAACTGTCTGACCTTTCCTAGCTTCTTTCAAGTTCAGGCAACATGCTGGTACCTGGGCTTACATGAAAACGTCATCACCTAAATCAGATTATGGTACTCTTTACAGCAGGTGTGAGAACCTTTTTCCCTCTCTGTGGAAAGCCACATACCAATTGGTGGATTCAGTGCCAAAAATACAGTATATGAGGCCAGCTACTTTTCCCTCCATTCTTCCCTGCCCATCAGGCTTCTGTAAGATGGACAACTGCTGTTCCAGCAGTCTATTGTTTTATTGTATTATTATAAAACACAAGTAGTATATTATATTATTTGGGTACAGTGATATTTACATAGTGTTGACTAGAGGGTATTAACATTCTGATGATTTAGATAACTTAAACTTTTAAAGATAAAAAAATAAGTATATGTCAATATTAACTATGACTTCTAAAATGTTAGTGTTGATAATGGTTGCTTAAATAAACTGCAAACTGTTCCAGGACTCTTAACTGATATGAGGCTCTTTGCAATTAAGCCTGGGACCCTGCTTTCCTGCCACTGATTTCAGTTTGATTCCTTGCTTTCTTATTTAATAAATGCTCTATTTGCTAGTAAAAGATTACCATAGAATACATGCAGAAGTTTTAAAAAAAAAGAATTGATGTTAATGTGGGTGAAGAATCTTCTCAAGAATATCTGGCTTGTGGCAGTTCTCATTCTGATGTTCTTTTCAGGGAGCTTCCCTCAAGATGATTTCCCTGAAGATGTTTCTACAGATGAGGATGATGATACCTTCAGCAGGAGGAAATTGAAAAGAAAATCTGGCAAACCGTTAGATAAAGCTCAGCTGGGGAAAAAAGGTAGAAAAAGAACACATGTCTATCTTGTGTTTGCTTATCACACTAAGCAGTTATTTTTAATTACAGTTTGTTAAACTAGCCGTGGAGATCTGGTTTGTACATAACACTAAGCCATAATGAGTGGGTCTGCCAACTACACTAAACCAAAAATAAATCACATTATGGTTCAGCTTTATGCATAAAACAGGCATTTCATATAATCTGCTAATTTAGACTGAACGTAATCAGTTTCATGGGAGGAAAACCTATTGAACTAAGTATGACTTAGTAACAAGCAGTCAGTAATAACTTTATTGTCAATAACAGTAGTTCATATTAAATTTAACTGTTGTAACAGAGTGCCCTCAGAGGACAACAGAAATGGGTTTTGCTGATGGACTGGAAGTATTGACTGGAAGCAACAGAGCTGTGTGGGTAGGCTTGGGGCTTTTCCATAAGTATAAAGAGTTCTGATGTGAAAGCCAGCCATTATAATAATCATAATCATCCACAGCTGCCAAGAGCCTTGCTAACAAAAATATTCTGTAATAAAAGCATAACAGTTGCTATGATAGGATCAAATCAATGGCTTCTCTTTCTCAGCTTTTCCATTTCTCCCCAAATGGCTAAAACAAAGCAACTGAAAATGCATATGTGAGAATTAATGGCAGGATTAATTATGGGTTTTTCAGAGACATATTTTTTCTTCATTTAAAATTAGAGTTGTCTTACCAACTTCTCTCATGAGAGGTGCTATTCAACTTAGTATCATTTAATTTCTCTTGACAGACAACAGTCAAACCCAAAAGAATGATAGTGAGGAAGAAGAGGCCAACACAGGACTGCAAAAGAAGAAGAAGAGAAAGAGAAAGTCCAGTCAGACAGCCGGTGCTTGCACAGCTGCTAGAAATAATGAGAACAGACCAGTCAGTGTTGAATCCAAAGTGCCAAACCCAGGCAAGGAATCCTCAAATACCAGGAAACGACACAAGTCTTTAAGTACAGAGGCCAATGAATTTGCTTCTACGGTGATTCCCACTGAAGGACTCAGGGATGATTCATCCTTGCAGTCATTGACATGTTTAGTCAATGGCATAAAGAAACATCCCCCCCAAAAAAATGACAGCCTACCAAAAGTAGTGTATCAGAATGGACAGAACAATAATGGCAGCAAAGAGGACCCTGGTTACTGTACTACAGGAGGTCACACTGATAAAATTATGAAGAAAAAAACATCAGAAATCACTGGAAAGTTTTTTTCTGAAGAGAACGTTAAACTGCCAGGGAAAAAATGCCTTGCACAGTCAGAACCTACTGTACTCCAGAAAGTCAAGTTGAAGAGGAAAAGAAAGTTGGGGAATTTGGTGAGGATTACATGTTCCAAGCAGAAAGTAATTGGCTTGAAAATGCAAAGAAAAATCAAGGAAGTCCCAAAATCTACAGAAAGAAATGAACTTGAAAACAAGAAGAGGAAGAACAAAGTAGGTGGATAAACCCTGTTCTGTTTTTCAAACTAAATCATTTTCCAAATTTCTTAATCCATTTTCTGAAATGGAAAAGAGAACATTCTTACTCTAGTGCAGTTGGTTAATGATAAAACAGCATCAGTAATTTAATGCTGTAATTTCACAACTTAATTTTCATTTAAAATTCTACATGGTAGGCTAATTAGTTGGCCATTTGAAAGGGAAAATTGTTATAAAAGCTGTAGCCTAACATCAGCCCTACTAAGGCATGCTTCTGAACCACATGAAAGCTAAAAGAAAGAAAACATGCAAAAACTAGGTAGCACACAAGTCTGTCCATTTAGGTGAACACTCTTAAATATCCCCTGCAATCTTCACCTGGTATGTACAAAAGTCTCAAGAGGAGACCAAACATTTAGGGAAGTTGAGAATGGGACCTTTGTGTATGCCCCCCCATTTATTTCTTATCAGGGCTAATATTTAAGACTTTCATCTAAAACATTGATGTTAAGCAAGTTTTGCTTGTGAATAGTTAGAGAAATAAGGAACAATTTTTAAAGGTCACATTTTAAATTGAACAAATTTTGCATGCCCTTAAAAGTAAATCATTTTATTTGGAAATTACATCAAAGAATATAGCTTTGCTCGTTTCAAAATATTTCTCTTGTATTCTGTAACTTCCCTGAAAGAGACTATCCATGTTATTTCTTAGCACTGGTTCTCATGAAAAGGCATACATGCAGTTAGCAATGGATTTATAATTCTACCTCTCAACTTGGTGTTTAATTTGTGCTGTTACTGTACAAAAAAAGGGGGGGGATGGAATAATTCTAAACAGATGAACGTAAACATTGCATACAGTGCTATTTGTATTATTGATGCAAATATTATGCATACTTCCTGACTCTGTTCTTTTTCTTCTTGCAGAAAACTGGTGGCATTGCCCTTCCAATGAAGAAAACAAAGGCAAAGGTGGAGAATGATTTTGTGAAGTTTGAAAAGACAGGATTACCAAAGCCAAGCTTCTTTAGAAAAGCTAAAGGGAGCATTACTGCCATGCAGGTATAATAACCTTTGTATAGCTTTATGTCTCAAGAACGTTTAGAATAATAGTTTGATTCCCTTTTAAACAATGGTATTTTCCAAGATAGAATTGTGATGAATCACTGAATAGGAGCCCTTGTTCTCCAAAGATTGTCTGTTTAGTCTCAACTGTGAGACTAAATACGCAATTCTGCAAACTCACTGTTTTAGAATGGCTTTTGCAAACTTATCTGTGAGCCAACTAGCCACTTGCAGCACATTGGCAAATTGGATGATGGTGTATATTGGTGATGCTTTGTAACTATTGTGATTTGGTTCAATATTCTAATAAGGGTGATGAAAAATATTTTAAGTAGTAAAGGTTTAATTGGCCCAGGAAAACAACTATATCTGTCTTTTAGTTAAGCAAGCTACAACCTTCCAGCTCCAAAAAGGTTACCTTTGGATTGAATAAGAATATGACTGCTGGTAAGTCACTTTCTTGCTTGCTTGAAAGGCCTGTGTTGTTATGTCACTCGTGCAATAAACTGAATGTAAAAGAGTTTTGCTGGCTAAGGACTTTTCTTCATTTGGATTATTATATAAACACCAGTGTTATTGAAATGGGAGTTATACATGTATTTTGATAGAAGCTTTAAAAAGGATTACTTTGGTCTGCTGAGACCCCCAACTATTTTCAAGTAGCATGAAAAATAATTTAGACATTAAAAATAATTTTAAACATTGGTTTAAAATACATACATCTTTATTTATTTTATCATTCAAATTTCTATCACCACCTATCTTCCCCCCAAAAGGGGGACTCAGAATCTTTGCATTCTGACAGCCTTCTGCTTATGAAGAAAGCATCCATTAGAAGGGTGCAGTGTTTCTCCCTTCACTTACAAAGAAATATTTTACATCCTCGCAACAGGATAACACAAGACTCGTAATGTTTTTCTTTCTAATCTGTTGCTTGACAGAATTTAAGAAGACAGACAAAAGTATCTTGGTCAGTCCAGAGGGAGTCTCCCGGGTAGCTTTCAATCCTGAGCAGAAACCACCCCATGGGGTCCTGAAGTCCTCCTCTAGCTCTTTGACAGAAACCCCTCAAATAAAGAAGTCCCTTATAACTCCAGCTAAGAAGAGACCAACTGCTATGGACTTCTTCTAAGCCCAATAAATGGAAGAGAGTTTTGTACTGAACGTTTCAGTTACCAGCTCTTTCTGGAGTCATCTTCAAAATCTTATTTTCACAGCTAATATGATACTATACATAAGGTTTGGATTATGTGGCCTCTGGTTCTTCAAAAAGCACCTCTTTGGCTGCAGATTAGAACTGCTTTGTATATGTTGTTAGTGAAAAAGATAAAAAGTTACCTCAGGTTTGAAGATCAATTTTTAAAAAATAACACTGTTATCAGATGAATAATTTTGTAAAGCTTTATTTTAAACTGCTTTTGGTTGTACTCTGTTTATTATTTTAATCTTATATAGGCTCCGTTCCACCTTTCTACTCTGTTTCATTTTTCCCCCTGCAAGCCTCCCATCTTCCTATCTAAAATTTTTGAGAACAAGTTTTTCAAAGGAAAAAAAAATCTTCATTTGAATCACCTGTTTTAATGGCATACATTAAAACTGTTACTACTCAAACTCATGTGCTGCACTTTGCACACAGTGCCTAAGCATGTGCTGTAGCATTTTTAATTCAATACTCTTAGCTGCTTCAGAACTGCTCCTCTGTTCATAAGATGTGTGTGCTCTAATCTGATGCCCTCCAGATGTGTTGAGACTAAAATTCCCAGCCAGGATTGTCCATCTATTTATGTGAAGGGAAAAGATAATTACTGTATATTTTCCTTAGTAAATATATGCATGTTTATGCAGCTTGCCTTCACAAAAACATTCAATTGAGGCATTGTTCTTCCTCTATTAAAATAAACTAAATTAAATTATCACCTCTGCAAAAGCCTTTGTGCCTTCTGACTACGGGGTAAGGATGGTTCATAAAGCCACGTGAATCAAAGGGGGAGGATCTGTCATATCTAAAGCCCTGCTGATGCTGGAAGGATGTAAATAGTATTTTGCTGGGATCTTTCTCCCACCATCAGAGTTTCTGTCCATTGATTTGCAATACATGGAAATGAATAGCTTTACTGACTAGATTTACTGTAATTTGGGATAAAGCCGAGGAATAGAAAGGTTTGGGTTCCCGTTGTTAGAAGTCTGCTCCCAATGATCTTCTGTAGATAGATGGTAAACCCCCCTTTTTGTGGCTGGTGGTATTGGAGCTTCAAGGGCAGATGGTTTCTTTTTCCTCTTTCTCCATCCTCAGCAGAATGATTCAAAAAGTCCTATAAAGTTTGGGAAAACTTCCCAGGAACCAGTATCTTCAGCATGGAATATGCTGATGTCACCATGCCTCTCTTCATTTTGATGTTTTTACAAAATTATTTATTTTTTACATCAAATAGTTATTTTACTCTAAAACTTTATTCCTCATTTCTTTAATCAACATAGCATAAAACACAGCTTAGCAAACCTTGCAAACAGTTCATAAATTGATGTGATTTTTTTTTAAAAAAGCTTTGTAATAAAAATGTTATTTCTGTTTTGTATTCCATAGAATGAATGGGTCTTCTGAGCAATCGGTTACTTCAGTATTTCTTCAGAATGCTCATAAAGTTGCAAACGAATTATATTTTTGGTTTTAGTTTCAGATATCTCAAACTATTATACTTGTTAATATCACTGATAAGTATCCTGTGTGCTTGATATGAGGTGGCTTTAGTTGATTCAGTTTTAAGTAATGTGAATCCACTAAGAATTAAATACAGGACTCTTTCTATCATTTCTATCAGTATATCTTTCTTGACTCATTCACGAAGTACAAAGGAAGAAAAACATTGTTATCATATTGTATTAATATCTTGTAAAATTAAATTTGTACTAATATATAAAAGCAAGAAGATTAGAATATTGCTTTTAAAACTATATACATTAATGTGGAATTGGAAGGATTCAATCTAAGTTATCTACTTATGGACAAAGACATGCCTAGAATCAATTATACGCAGTGAGTTATAGATCATTTTCTTATACAGGGTGCTACAGGGCAAGCCTTTGGGCCAGCATCAGCCGCTGCATCAGTAAGCACCTGTCTGAAGATTCCAGTCCATTCCTCTGAGCAGAACCAGTTGGTTAAATCTAGGCACCATCTGGATTTTTAAGAAAGCTTCTACTATAACAATCTAGTGCACAGTGGAAAAATATAGTGGATGCATCCAGCATGTCGGGGAACAAGGGAAAGAGGAGCTACCAGAAGGCACTTTGCATAGGCAATTTTTAAACTTGGAGTTGGCCATGACTAAAAGGATAATGTTGGTCATTGGTGTGTCTGTAATGATTATTCAGTTAAAAACAAATGAAGATAAATGCAACATCATGCTGTCTGTAAAACTATCCTTTTTTTATCCAGTTTTTTTATTGATACGCACATACGTACATTCCATTTTGCAGTAATTTTGCTAAAAGTTAATTGAAATTTAAAAACTATAAAATATGTTTTAAAGTTGTATTTAAAACTTTTAAGAGTACTTCTAATGGTTTTGGTATCTCCAACTTCCCATCTACAACCATTTCTATATGAACTTGGTTTGAGAATGACATTTTTGACAAAGAGACAATTAAAAACTCTGAGCAATGTTTATACATTCTATGCTTGTTACATATTACTCATTTTATGCAGCAATTTTAAATCCATATTTTGCAACAAAAGTATTTTATATGTTTTTAAAAAAATAACAGCCTGCATTCAGCCATGGCTTCCTGCTGACTGTCCATGTATTGTCACAGACATCCAAAGTTTTTGTAATAGGTTTTTGATAAAAGAAGCTGAGATTAGGGGCTGATTTAGTTTTGTTTCTCATAGGAAGATGTTGCCATAGGAGGAAGCTATTGGGCTGGCATCAGAGGTGGAGTCTTAGAAAACAGCAGGAAGAATTAGGAGGAGAGTTTCAATGGAGGAGGTATAATGGCTGGTACAACCTAAGATAGATCTAGACACAAGTGGTTGTTCATTGTTATTTTAATAAAGAGCAATACTGGCTGGTAAACTTAAATTGGACTGGGCAGTGTTACTTTTGTTAATTCAAGGTCACATACATAGATTGCTTAAGAGAGTAGTTGGGGAAGACCCAGGGGATGTCATGAGTACTGATGGTGAGAAGGAGTGGGCCTATCCAGGGGGAAAAACACATGTAGTTTAGAGGCTTTGAACTTTCCTTTGAAGAAACTCAGAGCAGACCCACCTTGATTCTTGGGTTTATCTGTGAAGGTTTCCCACGGCCTTTCAGTTTGGCAGGATTTTCTGTCTAGTAGAGTAGGACAATAAACACTAGAGACTCAAGCTACCATCTCAGCATGGTTCTTCGCTCTAAGGACAGGAGAAGACTCAACTGAAGACCCAAAGAGGAGGATGCACCATGGGGCTTTTTCTTCTCGATACAAATGATCCCTCAGAGATTGAAGATATAGAAAGATGAGACATTCTACCAGCCAGACCCAAGGGAGGAAGGTTGGGCCAGTCTGACAGAAGGAATGCTGCCAGTATGTTATGCCCTTCCTTATTTCTAAAATAGGGTATAAATAGGATTAGAAACAGCTATGAGTACATACCTGTTAAAGCAACATGATAGCTTGCAAACATACATAGAGAAATCTAATATATTCAGTAGTAAAGGAAAAAAGTTCTTTCTGCAAGGCAATTTAAAAAGTCAAGTGGCATTGTTATCAAGAAGTGAGCACTGGAATAATTACTAATTTTAACCTTTGCTTGCAGAGCTAGACTAGGGAAAACAAAACTAACAAGCCATTAACTTTGATGCATTTTCTTAATAAATGGAAAACTAAAAGGAGTCATTTCACTGAGTCAAATCCTATGATTCCACAAGAAGCCCCTGTGACAGGAAGGTTGGCATGTAATCTGCAAGCTTTTTTTTCCCCAAAAGATGTTTCTGGACTTCACATGGGTCTCACTGTGTTACATAAACATAATAGTTTGTTGGTAAATGTGGTAACATGATTAGAAAAAAGATAAATGGTCATTATTTGATTTTAACTATACTTTATAGTTTTATTGACTTCGTGTAAACTGCCCCAAGTCATAATACACATAAGCTTACTAAATAAATGAAATTGCAAATATGCCAACTTGCATAAAAATTTTAGTCTGCATTAGAATGTGTAGCAAAAAAATATGTTTTCATGTTTGTGCTATTGACTGGCCAACTGTATCAGAAAACCTTCCCATGTGGCAAGTTGGTCATGCAAATTGACCACAAAATGTGAGAATCCTGGCATACTCTCAAATATCTTTAAGAATAAGTTAGGACTCATACATTTTGGGTTCAATTTGTAAAAAATGAGGACTGCATGCTTGACCCACTAATCCCACTAAGTCCCACTAATCAGGACTAAATACTACTCAAATTCTGGGGTAAACTTGCCAAGGTGTAGGCTGTGCATATGCTAGGGTTACCTCACTTGCTGTCGAGATAATGTGTTGAATACAGACTTCTGAAAGGAACCCTGTTAAAGCTGGCAGAAATATATTAGCGCAAGCAAACTGCTGCTTTGTTACTAACTTTTAAATGTATAGACTGATTCAGAAGATCTCAAACATGGATTTTGCCAAATCAAGAAAACTCCCTAGAAGATTTTAACCATATGTGCTTTTCCCACTTGAAGGGGAAAAAGCCCTATTCAGTTCAAATAAGCTTTGAGTAAACATGTATAGGATTATACTGTTGTTTCTGTGAGGTAGTTACAAATTTGAACCAGGCAGTTTAGTTTTTTAAATAGCTAAATTCCATTTTATGTATAATTAAAATCCTATTTGTATGAAATGTCTTCAAAAATTATTGTTTTATATTAATTTGCTTTAGTATGACAATTACAAGCTCAACCACCCCAAATGTAATTATTCCTTCAGATTGTATCTAAATTATGTTAAGTACATGCAGGCAATACAAATTAGCAGAGATCTATTAGCTCCCAATACTTTTTGCAGACTTCTTAGTGTCTGTAATTTCCTAAATTCACAGCTAGAAATCAAGGTTTTTAACTTGCATACAGTAAAAACAAATAGGTAGAGAGTAATAATATAAACAAATACGTTTGCATTTAACAATAAGTGAATTTATGATTTAGAGTGATCACCTCATAGATATTCAAAGTGCATATTATCCAGTGCAGATGGAGGGAAAAGGATTCTAACTTCTTCAGGAACCCTCATTTACATTCAAAATGCTGTCTGTTCATGGGCTGCTACAGAAATGTCACTGTGTCACATTCTTATTTTTAGCATGGTATTACTGAATCTAAAAAAGAACCACAATCAGAAAGTCTTGAAATCATATTGACCATGTTGTTACTTGCTGAAATTGCATCTAAACAACTTTGTTTTTAATGCTATTTTTAATCAGTCAAGAAGCAGGCTTTTTGCTATAGAAAAAGAACAAAACCTAATTATCTCCCAGGTAACATGCCTGAAAATGAATACAGGCATAAATCAATTTACCTCATGGTAATTGTGTTCTTCCACAATGGATACCATAGTAAGAAAAATGAAGATCAACATACAGAAGTCTGCAGTCATGGTCTGCAGTACCTCTGGAAAGTGTATGTTCTATCTGAAAATAAGCAGGCACAAGCTTGTAATGGTTCTTGGTGGCCCAATTTCAGTTCATGCAAGACAATGAAGATTTACTAGATCAGTGAAAGGCCTTGCTAGTCTTGCTGAGCTCTGTCCTTCAGAAGGTATAGGAAAATATAAGTGAGTCAGCTACCCTTGACTTTATGCTAACCAATAGGGAAAATTTAGGTCAGGAAATGGAACTAGCAGGAACACATTAGGTGCAATGTATTCTTGAATGTCATAATCAGGTTCTTGATTTACATAAAATTAAACCTGAGTGTAGTCACATTTAGAAAAACAGCTAATAAATTTAAAGCAATTACAGTATTAGAATTTGATGGCAGGAGAAGCTAACAGGAAAAGTAGATCAAAGGGGATGGGAGTTCCTTAAAAGAGTTACTGAAAGCTTAATTCCAAACAATTCTAATAAAAGGGCTTGGGGGGAGGGGTATAAACACAATGTGTTTCACAAAAAGGGTAGTAAAGATCTGAAATGAAAAAGGGCACATGTAGGAAGTGGAAAGGACAGGCCACTAGGGAAGACAGGTAGTGTTAGGAAAAATAAGGAAAGATCAAGTTGAGGTTGTTGAAGGATGCTAAGACCTTCAAAAAGGGCTTCTTCAGATGTGTTAAAAGTAAAAAGAAGGGGACTTCCAGGGTATGGTGAGCTGAAGACGGCTCTGCAAAAGAGCTGATGGCCACAGCAAATACCAAGGAACTGGTGAGCAGATAAGTTCCTTGAGGGATGGGAGATCACCCATATGTGCTCCAGACGGCTGCTCCCACAAGGAGACTGTGGGACAGTGGTTTTCCATGGCTTTGAGCACTGGGATCAGTCTTGCTTGCAACCGCAACAGAGACTTTTAAAGGACACTAAGTTCAAAAACCTTGTTTTCTAATCACTTTTGGAAATTGCTCATTAATTACTTCTAAGCTATTAGAGACTTTGGACAAAAAGTCTGAAAATGCTGGGTGAGTCTGCCTTCAATCCTGAATGAAATAAAATTATAATCATAAGCTTAAGAATTTTAAAAATCTGAAATAAGCAACATAAAGCTAAATAAGATTTTGATCTTAGAAACTTTTAAACAGACCAAGGGTCCAGATAAAATTGGAATATTGAAACTTACAATCAGAGTTCAGAATTAATTATAAAGAACAAACAGGTTTTCAAGAGAAATAGATCCTGCTTTGGTTTTTACAAGACATAACAAAGAAAAGCAATTTTATGATTTCAAAAACTGGACACTAGAGGGGACTAAAGATTTTAGGTGAAGGAAAGATACACAAACCTATAAAATGTTGCAAAATGTTATAAAAATACTGAAGGTGACTTGAAGAATGGAATCAGAAAATAGCCACAATATCAACAATGTCAGTAATGATGCCTGCTTCCATGGATAGACTATGTCCAAAAGATGTTATTGAAGAAATGATAGAAAAAAATTTATCTGACAAGATAGAGATGGTATCAAAAGTAGATTTACAACTGACAGGCCAAGAGAATGACTTAGAAAAGGATGTTTCCTTGGATCTACAAAAGAAACTGGCTGAGGTTTTAAAATTTAAAAGGGAAATACAAATGACAAACCAAGAGAGTGACCTGGATAATTTTTTCCCATTGGATTTACAAGAGAGGCTTGTTAAAGCCTTGAAGAACTCTATGTGCTGGAACAAAGAAGAAATGAAGAAAAATCACATCCAACAACAATATTTGAATGAACTAAGGATTACTGTTAGAAGTAAAAGGAAGAAATATAAAGTTGGTTTATGTGATCAACATATGTTGTTACTTCTGGCAACTACTTATGGACTTTCTGCTGACACCAGGACTGAAAAAAATGAAGTTTTGTGGATTTGTTTATAGATAAGAGATGGGATATGGATGAAGAGATAAATGTTTGTAACCTTAAAGGGGGTGAAAAGTCACTAAATTTGTATATAATTGTTGTGATGAAGATTGGAAGTCACTTCTTTATATGTTTCTTTTCTCTTTATTATATTCTTTCGTCTTTTTTCTTTTTCCTTGCACTTTTTACTCCTTTCTGTTCTCTTTTCTTTCTTTCAATTTAGTTTGTATTAGATTTTATGTTTATAATCAAAATTCTTAATAAAAATTATATACAAAAAAAGTGAAAAGAAAAGAATCCATACACCCCCCAGTTCAGTGAAGATGATAAAATGCTAACTAGTTAACAAAGAAATGGCAGAGATATTCCAATCATATTTTGGCTCACCCTTCTCTAACAAAAAATATACATATACATACACATGTTTTTATCTGCAGGACTGTCTACTCCAACCAACCATGGCCCAGTCAATTAGAGCCTGTTACAAATCCCAAATTTTAGGGAGGTTTGGGCGAGTTAAAGGGAGAAGATGCTGCTTTCCTATGGCAGCACCACTGTGGAATGACCTCCAGAAGAAATTAGACTAGCTCCCTCTTTGCTGACATTTCAGAAGCTGCTGAAGATGGAGTCGTTTCAGAGAGCCTTCCCTGATTTTAATAATACCATCTTTAACTTTTCTTATTTTTATGTTTTGAGTTGTGTTGTTTTTATTGTTAGTTATAATGTTTATATGGTTTATAGGCTACCACAGATTTCTTAATTGGTCTTTTTATATTCCATGTAAGCTGCTGAAAGTATTTATTATTTAAATGGAAATATCTTTAATAAATTCAATAAATAAATAAACAATGTTGCCCTTTTTTTTCAAAAGTAGAAAAAGGAAAATTGGGAAGATTTTAGAACAGATCATAACATACCTTGAAAATAGTACCTAAAACTAGTCTCGCCAGACTAATCTTATTTCATTTTTTGATTAATTCTTCAGCAAATCATGGGAATGCTGCATATGTAATATATCATGATTTTTCCAAGTACTTGATAATGTACCCATGACATTATTTAGGAAGGTAATTAAGTTGGGGCTGATATGTCAATTAAGTGTATATACATCTGGCTTGGAAATCATGCTGCAAGAGTGCTCATCAATGGTTCCTGATCAAATTAAACAAAAATATCAAATAGAATGTCAAGACATTAAATCCTATATTCTGTATTCTTCAACAAATTAAAAAAAAATACCAAGTAGAGTAACGCTTATCAAATTTTCAGATAAGCAAAAACATTGGATTGAGCAGCAGCCCTTGCTAGAGGATATGTTCCTTAACATAAGCAAAATGCAGCAAAAGAGCTCCTGCTGAATTCAAATCTCCATCAGAAATAAAATTCAAAAAATTTTTACTTAAACCACTATTGGTGAGTTAGAGAAATGGTCTGAAAATAACAGGATAAAATTATGATAGAGACAAATGCAAAAATCTTCATTAGGAAACAGAATGCAAATGTGCAGGTATTGCTTGGATGGGGGACACTAGATTTAGTAGTTCCATACTAAATATGAGCCAACAAGTCCCAATTCTGTGGTTCTATATTTTAGTCTAGCTTGTTCTCACAACAATCCTGTTATGTTAGTTTAAAAAAAAAATTGGCCCAAATTGCTATTACTGTTTCCTTACCTTAAGAAGGGTATTATGGAACTAGTAAAAGTACAGAAAATCACACCCCAAAATTGGAATATGTCCCTTACAGAGAAAGATTACAGCAATTGGGGCTCTTTAGCTTGGAACCAGGAGGCTAAAAAGACACATGAGAGAAGAGACAGAATTTTTTTCTTCTCTCACAGCAGCATCTGCAGCAAAACATTTATTTAATTTATTTTATCAAATTTATACACTGCCCATCTCATTGTATAAGCGACTCTGAGCTGCTATGATGACACCAAAATGACTAGTGCCGTGACATCATCATGCAGTTGATACCACGACACAGGTGTCTTCATTTGCCCTCCTTGTCCCATTCTCTCCCCTACTCCCCATGCCAAATACTCTTTCACAATGTTAGAACTCGAGGTCATCACTGAAACTAAATGTAGGGAGATTCAGGATAGACAGAAATGCATACTTTTTCTACCAGTGCATAGTTAAACTTTGGAATTTGCCATCACAATGATGTCACTGTGGTAATGACATCAATATGGATGGTTTTAAAAAGGGACGAGGCAGGTTCATGGAGGGTCAGGCTATCAATGGCAACTCGTTTTGGTGGCTGCTTGCCTTCTGAATTACAGGCAGCATATCTTAAATAGTGGTTTCTGGAAATTGAAAGTGGAAGAGGGCTATTGCTGTCCAACCCAGGCTCATGAGTTTCCCAACTCCATCCAGTTGGCCACCATGACACAGATTGCTTGACCCATGGCTTACATTTGAAAGGGAAAATGCTGAATTTGAAATACTTTCTTGCCAGAAATAAGACTTAGATTAGTACTTTAGAAAAGGAAGAACAGAGTTATTCAACTGCATATCCTATTGTGTCCAATCAGAAAAAATAAAACAGGTATCAATATCCAAAATTATTTGTTAAAAATATATTATTGTAAAGGGAACACAGTACTTCAGTTTAAAACAACCAGCTAGGGTAAATCCTACTGAATTTTTCCCAGGTCCACAGTCTTAAGACATGTAATATTCTGCTCTCAAGAAACTTTGTCTGTTATCCAGTAGAGTGTGTGGAGGGAGCTTAGTTAACAAAGGAAAAAAAGCAAACAGATAATACAGGCAATAGCAGGGTAGACAGCCTTGAAGAAATATCCTAAAGTAACTCTAACTGATTTGAGGAGGTAGCACGACCATCATACTGGTCAAAACCAGTTCCAATCTACTCTCAAGATAAAAACGTTTATGCAGTGTGAAAGTGTAAGGAATCTTCTCAGAGAACTAACATGTACAAATTTATGATGTAACTTTGTAATTTTTATTAATTACATGAAAATAAATTAAATGTATACCGGAAAAATATATATTCTCTTCTTATTTCTACTCAAATGCCTTTTTCCTTTCCGGAGAAGTCCCCAATAATCATTGTCCCTTTTTTATGGAATAAAAATGCACTTTATTAACTTTCAAGTGTTTTGGTTGTTTGACTTGGAATATTTCCCCAACAAATGTAAAAAAAAGGCAAGAACATTTGATAAAATCCACAGAATATGCTCCATTAATTAGAACTCTGATTACTGTGTTCCTCAAAATAACAGATTTAACTTGACTTTTAAATTAAATTTTACATATATTGTACACATTTAAACAAAAATATAGAAAACATGGGCCTCTGCTGTCTGCTTTTGTCAGAATTATGAAAGCTTTAACATGACACAAGCCTCGGCCCTTTCATACATAGGTGCAACATCAAAGACAAAAGGCGTGGGGCTTGAATCAAATACCTCAATACTACTTTTTTCCTTTTGGCCCACTTTTCCTCTCCCCCACTTATAGACATGGTTTTACAGATTTGAAATCTGCAGATGATATTGCCTGAAGATACTCATATTTTCATGAAATCTTAAACATGGTTATGGAGATGATTTACTGGATTCAGTAAAATATATTCCCTAGTACACTTCGTTTGTTTGTATTTCATTTATAGCCTGCTTTTTTGCTTTAAAGGTTGTGGCCAATACTTGCTTTAAAGGTGACTAGAGTTCTCCTTTTCCCTCTTTCTTTGACTTTTAAGTTTGCTTAATATAATAATCCAAGAGCAACAAAATGAACTGTAACCAAAGTAATAATTGAGGTTAATAACCTTATCCTGTTGCTCTCCAGCAGAACAAAGTGAACAAAGCCAAACAACATAATCTGCTCTTGAGGCACATTTTGTGCATTTTTTCAGTGCCTGAAACAAAGCCAAAGATACTGAGTTTAAGCATAATAAGTGAATTGTACAGGGAAAAAGAAAACCACAAAAATTAGGTTATTAAAAAGTTGTTGCAGAGATTGTATTAAATTATAAAATACAGGAAACAAAATGTTGGTTTCACACACTACTACTTCTTTGGTTTCTATTTTTTTCATGGCATGAAGTCTTAAAATTAAAAACAAATATTTAGGGAAAACAAAACGGGAGTGAATGGGTGGACTGAGCATGCTCAGTGAATGACCGGAGTTCGGACAGGACTTTGGGGAGAAATGGTGAGTGGCAATTCCTGAAAGAAGACCAGGTGACTGGTTGAAATGTTGAAATTCACCTGATTCATTCACAAAAAGCCCATATTTTCATCCTCTACTCATAGCCCTTCTGTATTTTCTCCCCACTTTTTCCATAAAATTAATTTTTATGATAAAATTAATTAAAATTTGTGCATACTTTTACAAAGTATGAGAAGAATAGTCACAAATCAAGCTTATATTAAATGATGTGTGTTGGATGCAGATTTTATACTAAAGTATTTACAGTAGACCTCAGAAAACAATGAAATATAAGTTAATTGGTTAAATCAAAGTTCCAGTTATTTTAATGGGTCTACTCTAATATGATTAAATATTAAGTCAATCCATGGTAGGTCAGGTCCTAGTATTAATAAAATTATCGGTGCAGCTATTCCATGTTTTCCTCCTTAATGTGGTTTCTTGGGGGAAAATGGTGGAAAAAGTGGGGAGAAAATACAGAAGGGCTATGAGTGGAGGATGAAAATATGGCTTTTTTGTGAATGAATCAGGTTAATTACACATTCCAACCAGTCACCTGGTCTTCTTTCAGGAATTGCCATTCACTCACCATTTCTCCCCGAAGTCCCCTCGGTACTCCCGTCGTTCACCGAGCATGCTCAGTCCACCCATTCACCCCCGTTTTGTTTTCCCTAAATATTTGTTGTGCTTCTGCGAACGTGCCAGGTGATTTTGGGATTCTCAGAGATCTCATGGGCCCTGAAATTAATTCAGTTGGTATCTACCAGACTATAACCTCACGATTAATTTTACATTCTTCTAATCTAGTGGCGCTCACCACACCTTGTGACAATTAATCCCATAAATTACTTGTGTAAGGATCATCCGTTGCTTCTTCGTCTTCAATCCATTTGTGGCTTCCATAGGAAAAGCTTGCTAAATTCATTTGTGCTTTCAAACGAACAGGCCCTACCGCTCTCAAAACCCTATAGGTGCGTGGGAGAGAAAGGTAGCGTATGCACGTGCTCCAATCAGAACCGGGACCTTTAATTGTTGGCCACAATCCTGAACGAACTACCCTGGTGATATTTTTCAGGCGCGTGCCTCTGGGAACCAGGGCTATCGAATCAGGGCTGCAAGAAATCAGAGGACCCCTCGCTGGCAGCAGAGAGACAGACCTGCACCCTGTGTCACCTGAAAGGCTTGGCAGATGGGGGGAAGAGGGATATAATCTTGGGCAAAGCCCTGCACGAAAGCTTTAAAACATGCCACAAGACGCCTTTAAAATGTGACCGCTCTCACAACCCGCCGCGTCGTTCATGAGCAGCCCTGGGGAGCTCCAGCGCTGCCGTGACAGGGGAAGGTGAGGGCGGACAGGAACCTCCGCACGGGGGCGTTTCGGCGCGAGATTTGTGCTTCTCCCAAGCGGCTAGTGATCACCCGCGGGGGCGCCTCTGCCGTAAATGCCGCACGTCGCTGGCTGACTGGTCACGCTGGCGGCGGCGGCAAAGCGACCGGGAGGGGGGAATCGCCGTCCCCGCCCACCTCCTCCTCCTCCTCCTCCTCCTCGCCTGGCCTCCGAGGCAACCCACTTCTTGTGCGAGCCGCTCCCTCCCGCTGCAGGGCGGCGTGCGGGGGTGCCTTTAAATTGTTTTCGGGGGAGCTGCTGCCTGCTCAGTCTCATCTGTGATGTAAGAAGAGATTTTAGGTGTCTGCGCCGATCGCCTGACTTCGCCTGTCATTTTCTGCCGGCCTCCTCTTCTCTCTGCCGCTCCGCTGCTAGATAGATGTGCCCTTAAGCCACTTCCGCCACCAAACAGTAGCTGGCCCGGACCTCGGCTCTGTCCCTCTGCCCAGCTTGACCTGCTGGTGCGCGCTCCGCTCCTCGCTCTCCCGAGTGCTCAGGCATGGAAGAGGAGGAGTGCAGGGTGCTCTCCATCCAGAGCCATGTCGTGCGGGGCTACGTGGGCAACAAGGCGGCGACTTTCCCCCTACAGGTAGGTGGTAGAGCCGGTTGAGCCGGCTACTCACGCGCACCCGAAGCCCCCGCCGAGCGGGCGGCGGGCGGGTTTTTGCCCTGGACTCTCCCGCCTGCGGCGCTTTGCTGGGCACAGCCTTGAGGAGCGCGGAGGGCGCCTTCTACCAATGCACGTGCCCTGCTGTGACACTGTCAAGTGATCTGCCCGCTGCTGCCCTAAAGAACTCGCTTCTCGCTGTCCAGAGGGAGCTGCTGAGTTTCTTCGTGCAGATCCGCTTTTCTCTCTAGGCGAGGCTTTGATAGGGCGACTTCAAGAAGCCCTTGCTGGCCCAAATCCTTGCATCAGGTCGCGGGTCTCACCAAGGAACTATCCAAAAGCCTTCCGTGCTTTGTTTTTATTGTATATAGTAAGGGCGTTTGTTTTTGCAGCGGTTGCCCTTCAGGCAAGTTTCTTATTCCAACAATGCCTTTATCCCTAGGTAAACAGAGTGAGGTTCAAGGAGTCTGGTAGAACAAGAGAAAAGAAGTGGGCCTCTCTTCATTCTGGGGGTCGTTAGAAATTGCCCATGGGGGCTTAGTTGACCTTTATGATTCTTTTATATTTTGGGGGGGAGGGAGAAAGAAAGGGAGAATGGGAAATGTATTAATTAGGGCACCTTAAAGGCTTGGTCATCCAGTTCTAAAGAATGTAATGAATGATCCTTTGAAGACTTCCTCTTTTTTAAAATTAATATATTTTATAATTTCTGTCATCTTACTTTCTTCATTCGGTATTACTAAATTTAGTTTGCTTATTCTATTCCCAAGGTTAGGCTGTTAATTTTGATGGCATCATCTTAAAATGCATTTAATAATGAAACAGAGGTAGACAATATGTTCACTTCCTGATGTTTTAGATTGTTTTAATATTTCTTGAACATTGGCTATCCTAGCTGGAGCATATGGGAGTTGTAATCCAAAGCACCTGAAAAGTCTGTTTGCTGGACTCTGTTCTAATCCATTTATTATGGCATAACAAATTATGTCCTTTTCTGCATTGCAAATCAAACTAACTGGTCTGTTTCTACAGAAAAAAATAAACAGGAAACAAATGTGACTTCACAAATGGAAATAATCAAGAATTAGTTTTAAAAAAGGTCTACTTTTCATGACACTCTGCCACTTTTCTTAAGGTGGCCATTCATGAACAATGACAAAAAATAACATGTACAGCTTTCATTGTGAAATAGACTACAATTCATAAAGAAGTTCAGCTCTTATCTCCTGAAACTTAAATAAAAAAATCTTTAACAGAAGTATATGATTTTTTTTAATTAGCTCCCTAATAGTTCCATGAACTGTGACTGTTAATGAGGTAATTTTTCAGAAAGTACATTTCATTCTTTTCTGTTCTCACTATCTCCAGTTCTCTCCATTGCCAAACAGGGGTTTCTAAATATATCTTTCTGACTCAGGTTAATATTTTATTTAATTTGTGCTGGCTAAACTCCAGGAAAGCTTGTACCAAGTAAATATAAGGTGTCATGACATCCTTAGTTTTTGATGAACAGACTGAATGTGATTACCCCTCTGGAAAATGTAGAAGTGCTAACAAAAACTATTCCCCAATAAAAATACTGTGTGTGTTTTTTTCAATGCAACACATATGTATGTGAAACTATACTGACCATTGTTGCAACTTAGGCAGTGATTTCTGTACATGAAATTGGGTTTGAAATACATATTTTGTACCCTTTTGGAGGGAAGTAGGAAACTGTTGTACAATATGACTTCATATCATTTTTCAGAACTGAATTATATTTCTTGAAATAGGTGGAAAAGTGTTTTTATGTGTCACAGGGTACCAAAGAATTGGACAAGAATAGCCATTGTATGTTACATCTAGTCAAATTGTTTATTTATCATTTGACAGCTGCAAAAGTTAAAAAGCTAACCTGATCCCCAAGTATTTCTTCCCAAAACTGTTTGCCCAGTTGCAAGCACAGATCAGCAGGAACATCATGCATACTTAGTGAATTCATGGTTAGATGTTTTTAGTTATAACCTGACTTTGTAGCAAATATTTTATACTATAAAAAAGAGATTAGCTTTTATTTTAGCATCTCTTTTTCAGTATATGAAACAAATTTTAAAGGTTTTTAAAACATATACAGCAAAGGACTTTGCATGTATTTTGCATATAACAGTACTTACAATATGCAGTAATCATGGACTTAATTACTATCAGGGCAATAGAAGCATAGCGACAGAAGAAATAGTAGTGCTAAAAATTGCAATCAGAAAATAGTAATATTCCAAATAAGTATTCTTTTCTTGCTTTTTGCCATATTTATATATTTACCTTCTTATTATATCCATGGAATTATGCTTTTGGCATGGTCACAGAAAACACCAGCTGGTCTCTGAACAATCATATAACATTTCCTCATTTTTGCAACTGTAAGTCATTCTTTTCAGATTTAATCTGCATTAGTAATTTAATGAACTGTTACCCAAAAAAGTTTCTATAGTGAAGATTAAACACTTATTAGATATTGTAATTCTGGGAAGAGATTACTTTATATTATAATCTAGGACTAACATAATTTATTTTGCTGGAATGTATGTTCCAAATTCTTTTGCAGCTGTCAAATGATAAATAAAATGGACATTCTTGTTTTCACTTTTTAAGGTTGACATGATTCAGGAATGGGAGAAAAATATTCTGGTAGGAGAAATGTAAATAATAGATCCATATTTTACATATAGATTTTTGTTTAAAAATTATCTAAGATTAAGTGTCCTGAAGACTTTGAACAGAGAGTCTAAAAAGCTGCTGTTGAATAGAGTCAATATTAGGTTAAATAAACAGTCTGACTCATAACTTTCTTTGTTCCTAGGTACTAGTTGTTAAAGGGAGGCCTAGAAAACAGTTCCTGTTCTGCCATTTTAGTAAGTTTGAGTGGCTTTCTATGGCCAACAGGTCAAAGTACAAATATTATAACAAAATAAGAAATAGTATGGCATCAAAATTGTATTTCTGGTAAAAATGCAGGAATCAAAACTGTATTGGGATTGTGCTAAATAGTTTATCTGGTTTGCTGGCATTCTCCTGCCCCCCCCCCCCCCCGCCTGCCCCTTTGCTGTTATCTAAGCATGGGCAGCTTGGATTAGCCAAGTTTTGAAGCATATGTCTGCTGGACAGAAAATATCCCATATTCCTCTTTGGTTTTCAGTGCCAGTCACTGGAGTGTTAGAGGGCAGTACATAATAAGTTGTGCTATTATGCTGCCTTCTACTTTTTCAAAGTAGTTTGGGAACTTGTAGAAATATAAGAAATAAATATGTTTTATACTGCAGACATGAACACACAATTCTACTGTCTATATAATAGTACAGATAGTCCTCGTTTAGTGACTGCCTTGTTTAGCGACAGTTTGCAGTTATGACAGTGATGAAAAGTAACTTTATGACCAATCCTTGCATTTACAACCTTCGCAGGTCTGTAAAGAAAAGGAAAGCTGAAATAAGATCATAAGCACAGTTGTGGTTTCACCCAGCAACTGCCTCACTTAACAACTGAGTTGCCGATACAATTGTGGTTGCTAAACAAGGATTGCCTGTACTGGCTTTTATAACTCTTGGAAGGTTATTTTTGGTTTCATTGAGAATGAGCTGTGTAAAACCGGCTGCTGTGTTTTTGCCACAGCGCAGTGGTACTAAGCCTGGATCACATGCTGAAAAGATCAAGTTGCATAGTCCTCTGAGAACTATGGACTATAAAATGCTGGTGAAGATATGTGGTACTGGCTGCCAGCTTGGTTGGCTTCAAAAAAGGGTTTGACCACTTCATGGAAGTCATGGGGATCACTGACTGTTAACTTTGTTGGCAGTATGACTGCCTCTGAAGGCCATCTGCTGGGAGACTAGTGGGCTTCCTTTTGCAGTTGGTTGGCCACTGTTCTCCCACTGGGAGAACAGACTGCTGAACTAGATGGGCCAGCAGTCCAATTTATCAGAGCACTGCTTATGTTATTATGTTAAGATTATAGGATAGAATGCTACCTGTATCCTCCATGTCTAAATTCCTTCTGTACTCAGTCTTTATATTGGGAAGGAGGATCTTCAGCTAGCCTGTTAAAACATGTTGGGGCAAGGAGTTAAAAATGGCACATAAAAGGAGTAAAAATCAATTTCAAAGCCATGGATTTCTTGCATTGATTTACCATTACACAGCATTATTGGATTACTTGAGCAATTCTTCTAAAGGATAAATGTGAACAGTTGTCATAAATTGTGATGTCACTGAACAGGGGAGGGAGCAGAATGCAGAAAAAAGAAACCCTTATTCAGCTAACCATCATTCAATTCAACAATAAAACTCCTGCTGATCATTTCCTGAGCCCCAGTAGAACATTTTTGCAGTGGTAGCAGTTAGTCGTGGAATGCTCTTCCCAGAGGGATCAGCCTAGTTCCTTTGCTGTGTACCTTTCACCTAGTACTGAAAACTCCCAGTAGACATCAGAATTTGAATTAATTCCAGACTGTTTTGCTTGATTTTTTATGGCTGTGTTTATGCTTTTGTTTTGTGCTAATTACTTTTAACATACACCAGCTCCTGCTCACCTAGCAGTTCGAAAACATGCAAATGTGAGTAGATCAATAGGTACCGCTTCGGCGGGAAGGTAACGGCGTTCCGTGTCGTCATGCTGGCCACATGACCCGGAAAAGTGTCTACGGACAACGCCGGCTCTAAGGCTTAGAAACGGAGATGAGCACCGCCCCCTAGAGTCGGACACGACTGGACTTTACATCAAGGGAAACCTTTACCTTTACTAGAGTTTATTTAACACACTTATAATGAACTTTAGCAAGTAGAATGGATCATTTCTAAGAATGGATCATTTAAAGAAGTAACTGTGATATGCACCGACAGGCAAGATGAAAATGGAATACAAATATGCACCAGAAACTGCATATTATAAAATACAGCAGCTAAAATATCTTGAAAAATAAGAAAACATCTCATAAATGTTCTAAAGTCTGGGTGCAGTAACACTCAAGACCCTCTTGTGAGTCCAAATTGCCTTATCTATAAAGGTCAGGGTAGCTCATACAGGAGGATACCTTTAAGATAACCTGTCCCAAGCTTGAAAAGTTGACATAATTTCTAGTTATGGTATGCCTCTCCTTCAAGTACTTATAAAAATGATCCTGGTATATAGAGTTTTTATCTGCTCTAATGAGAGATGTATTTGCACAAGCCTGTTAGTAAGGCAACAGTTTTTATGTTCTTGGATTATGTGAGTTAGGATGGTATTCTGTGTACCAACATGCCTCTCCATTTTGGCTTCTTTTTAATTTATGTGTAAAATGCTGAAAAGTCTTATTATTTACTTATTTAACTATTAGTAATATTAATAATATTATTAATACTATTACTTATTATTAGTTACCATTAGTTACTAGAAAATATTGACAAATTAATCAGTACCTACATAATACCGTATAACTGACAAGCATTGCCTAGATTATATTCATGAATTATGTACAATAAAGCAGGTGAGATTTGTTACCCTAATATAACAGAAGCTTGAGGGAGCTTACCTGGGTCAGATTTTCACCAAATATTTCCCAGTGCAAACTGAATAAAAACCATATTAGAAAATTGTCTTTTTCCTTTAATTTCCTAATCTACCATGTTTAACAACTAGTTCTGCAGTGCTTCACTTCCAACTAGCAGCATCTGGGGGAGTGGGGGGTAGGGTTTGTGGCAGTACAATTGAAGTACTGCCCTTTGTACATGTTTATGATGTTGACATGTGTACAAAAGGGGTAGGTCTTCAATTGCATTGCCAAGTCAGCCATTTTGGGATTTTTTATCCCTAGTCCCAAGGACACTGCTGCTTTTAATCATGGAAGTTAGGCATTTTACCAGCCTTTCCTCTTGGAACAGAAGAGAACTATGAATGGAACCAAGGTAAAATAAGAGATTCCTGGATATTCTGCAAAATTCCTTCATTTACCAGTTATGAAGTAAGGTGCAAGTAGATTTTGAGAGCCATTCTGCTACTGAATAGAAGCCACAGAAGTATAACTCTAATCTGGGAATATCTGATTTGGAGAAAGGAAAAGTTTTTTTAAAAAAATATCACCAGAAGAAAATTATCATACATTTCAAGTGCTGGGACAGACATCAAAGCATGCCAGGATGTGCTCCCATGCAGTGTAGAAGCTGTGAGGTTAATCTGTGCTCTGTAGTGGCAGCTGTTTCTGATGAGGGAGGTAAGTCATGCATTTGAGCACTGAAATCTCTATAAAATAAATTGCTTTGAATCAGAACTGAAAAACAGTTCAGCATTCTGACTCATGCTGACGTTTTACTCCTATTTATAGGAGAACATGAAAGCTGTTTTAAACATCCAAATGGACCATAGTAAAGAAGATTTTAAAAAGTAGTGAAAATGTGAGCTTTCCAGCCAAGTGACCAGAAGAATGAAAGTAAACTGACGTCTGTCAGTGACGAGTCTGTTACGTACTTTAGAAGAAAGTCCAAAGCTGTTGTCAGCAAAATGAACTGCATTACACAGGATTCGAGCAAGATTGCTTTCTTGCATTTTTCTTTATCTTGAGCAGGAAGACTCCATTTCTTATTTGGGGATGGAAATATTTTAGTAAATTGCTATTCTGGATTGTGCATTACTTTCTGCTTTTCACTTGGTAGAAGGAAGCCATTGGTTAGAAGGCAAGATGAGAAAGAAAAGCTATGCATTAGCTTCACATTAAAAATTGGACTTCTTATAATTTCTTTGATTGCTACAAATCATTAAAAAAATCCATAGTTTTCCAGATGGATTAGGTATTTTGGTTATACCAATTTTGAGAGAATAGCCATGTTAGACCGACACAGCAAAACTTATAAAATCTTGTCCCGCTGGTAACTGCAGCTGCTGCCCTCATAACTGCTTCTCAATGGCTTACCTATTAGCTCAGCAACTGGTTCTTTGGGTGAAGGAGCAAGAGGCAATGATGATGGTTGCTTATATGAGTTTGTACCACAGGCCTTTGTAAGTGAGTCGTCTGGGGAATTAAAAAAAAATCTTAGAAGGAACTTTTCAGTTCAAAAAATGCCTCTCTTCTTAGAAAGGTCTTATTTTAATTAAAGGCAACAGTAATGGTACTAATAGCAAGACCTTTTGGATGAACCCTGATTTTCAAAAGAGACAAACAAGGTAGAAAACGTTATTGACTGAAAAGAAAGATGGTATTTAGCAATACCATAGCAATCTCTACTGGTTCCATTTTTGAGACGAAGTAAGTTACTTATGGTTAATCATCTAGGATGCCCTACTTGTATTTGTGCATTGGTTCAAAGATTCTTTTCAAGTTCAGGAACAGGAATCTCCACTGAGAAAGGACCATGAAAGTAAGGTTCATACTAGAGATGGTAGGGGTTGGTGTGAGGAATTAAAATGAGTTCTGCCACAGATACATAGAAAGAGGAGGATAGTGAGCCTGTTCTTGAGGATGTGATAGAAGTCTATCCTTTTGTATCCTGCGTGAGATACTGAGCAGAAAAATCAAACAAGAAATTTGCACTTGATAAGAAAAATAATTAGGTTGTAAAACTGACGAAAAGAAGTTTAGCTTTATAACTTAGTTGTAGGGATTAAAAGAAAACTCTTAAGAAGAAGAACAATTTGACAGTCATGTCAGTTTACTAGGCATTTTCTCTAGAGGTTCAGAATTAACTGAATAAACATCTATTAGAGACAATTTGGCTCTGGATTTCTAAAAGTCTGCTCCTACATCTGTAATTTCATGACTTTGCTGTGGAAACCACATGCTCTCAAGTCAAGCTTGACTCTGGCTAATTTCATTCATGTACTTTTCTTGGCAATGTTAGACATGCGGTTTGACACTGCCTTCTTCCAGTGTGCTTTTTGACTTCCTAATTTAACCCAAAGCCATGGAATTTCTGGATACTTCCCATCCGTTTTTATGAAGTGGAAGTCCCAACTAAATCTCAGATTTACCCATAATGCACACCAGTCTTTAAGTAATTTAATGGCTCTCTCACCTCTGAATCTCTTTTGCAGGTGATGACAGGACAGGACAGAAAAAGACAAGAACTGCAATGATAAAGCAAAATAATAGCTGTCCATATTACGGACTTAGAATTGCTATTTTATTTTCTTAGAATGCTGGAGTTAGTATCATCTGGCCTTGCTAACAATTTGTTGTTCCATAATCATATGTAAACAAATAACACGTTGCATTCAAGACAGTAATTACATAACTTCCAAAAAAAAAATGCCCAAACTTGTGATTTAAATGTGACACATTTGTTTTCTCAGATGCCAATAGTAACACATTCCTGGTTTCCCTAGGAGAAACATCTGTTTTGTTGAGAACTGTGTTCTCAATCCAAAATGTGAGAGTTGGAGCATACCCCTAGGATTCAGTACGTGCAAGCATTACTCCATAGCCTTTGCCCCTGACAGTACAGTACAACTTTGCTGTGATCTGCCATACAAAATACTGTAGTGTTGAACTAAGAATGCCTTTACATTTTTGCCCTGTAAACAAATCATATATAAAATTAAACTCTCTGATGAGATTTAAATTTGTCTTGCTGCTTTATGCCCTCTTCAAGGTCATAATAGAATACATGAATCACTATTGTTTCTACTATTAGCTAGCTCAATATTTCCTCCTAGTATAATACATTATTATTGCTTTGTTCCTTATCTGTTAGATAATTGACTATCCACCATACTGCATTATTACCCAGGCAATATATCTCCAAAATCTTAATGTGTTTTGGTGTCTTTCTGTGTTCTTTCAAATACTGCTAAACCTCATAATCCCATTACATCAGTTTGATGTGCTGTATTAAATAAGGGAGAGCAAGAGATGTTAGTTTAAACCATCAGCCTGGGACTGTGTGACTCGTGCTGGCCATTACATCCTGATATAGGTATTATTCTGATTTTTAATGCAGTTTTATCTGAGATGAATTTGATTTAACAAGTATGTAAGCATTTGGCTTGTTCTTTCCATGAGGATAAGAGTTTCTAAAATGAGAAGTCTTAAAATCTCTCTTAGCATTCTGAATCATAATTTTCCATGCTTTCCCTCCACAACATGTGTTGATGATATAGTTTTTAACTAACTGTTGTATGTGTATGTGTATATATATATATATATACACACACACATATACATACACACTATATATATATATATATATATATATATATATATATTTCATGTGTACTTATTTTTAATTATATTATAAACCACTGAGGGTTTTTTAAAATGAAAAATGTCATTCAGATTAGGGAAGTGTGGCTGGATGGTAGTAAAGAAAGGGAAGGTAGTCAAGACTGATGGGGTGGAACTACCAGCAGGCCACCTAGCAGACATACAGACCAGCTACAAGTACCTTGGTATCCCACAGTCACATGGAAACCACGATGAGGAAGCAAGGAAGCAACATCCAAGTACCACCAAAGGATAAAACAGGTCCTGAAGAACCAGCTCAATGGGAAGAACAAGATCAATGCTGTCAACATGTACGCCCTACCAGTCATCAAATAATATCCTGCCGGTATAGTGAGCTGGCCAAAGGAGGACATGGAAGCTGCTGATGTGAAGACCTGAAAGCTCCTCACAATGTATGGAGGTTTCCAGCCAAAGTCCAACACCCAGAGACTGTACACCAGCTGAAAAGAGGGCAGGTGGGGTCTGGTGAGTGTCAAAACCACTGTCCCGGATGAAACCTATAGCATCCAGGAGTACATCAGTAAGATGGCACCCAAAGATGAGCTGCTGAGAGAATGCCTGAGGCAGCAGCAGACATGGAAGGAAGATCAAGCAGAGGAAATGCCATGGCAAGACAAGGATGTACCATCAACAGATAGCTGACCTTGGGAAATCCAACCAGTGGCACTGATCATAGCAACACAAGAACAGGCACTGAGTACCAGATCCATAGAAGCAGGAGTCTACCACACTAGACAGGGCCCAAGGTGCAGACTGTGCAGAAAGGCCTCAGAGACAGTCCAACATATAGTGGCAGGGTGTAAGATACAGGCAGGAACAGTATACACTGAATGGCACAACTAAGTAGGTGGCACTGTGTACAGGAACATCTGCACAGTGTATGGGCTAGACCTTCCCAAGTCCAGATGGGAGATTCCATAGAAGTTAGTGAAGAATGACAGGGTAAGATCCTGTGGGACTTCCAAATCCAGATGGACAGGCAGGTACTGGCCAGTCAACCAGACATCATGGTAGTAGACAAGGACCAGAAAACTACAGTGGTGATAGATGCAGTGGTGCCAAGTGACAGCAACATCAGGAAGAAGGAGTATGAGAAGCTTGACGGCCTGAAGGAGGAACTGGAAATGATGTGGAAAGTAAAGGCCAAAGTGGTCCCAGTGGTGGTAGGAGCACTCAGCACTGTGACTGTGGCTCTAACAGATCCCAGGAAAAACATCAGAGCTCTCTGTCCAGAAGAGTGCAGTGTTAGGAACAGCTAAGATACTATACAGAGCCCTCAAACTCCCAGGCCTCTGGTAGAGGACTTGAGATTGAGGAAGACACATACCACTCATAGGGGTGAGAAGGGAATTTTTATTTTTTTTCCATGTTTACTTATTTTTAATTGTATTATAAAACACATTCATTTTTTAAAATGAAAACAGTATTTAAATATTTTAATTTTTGTCAAAACCTTCTGGCATTTCAGAGGAAACTTGAGGTTATTTCTGAGGCTCTGATGCACAGTTCAGCTAAGATCTTAGTTGCTACTTTGAATGAGAGGTTGACTACAGCCTTGGACTGCACCTATGCAGTCTTTCTCTGTGCATGGATCCTGGAGTTTCCCTTGTTTGTTTGAAGAACTCCAGGAGATGAAATGGCAGAAGAGACATCAGGAGCACTGTTGGAAGAGAACGAAGAATAAATATGACTAAACATGGGTAAGAGTGTTAAGATTTATCTCATGTCAATAAGAACTACAAAACATAGTTGTTTTTCTCCTCTTAATGCATCTGCAAATTGCCAGCTGGTGGCCCTGTTTAAGATGACCCAGTTTCTCATCTTAGGGTAGGGAGAGGCCAGAGGAACTTCAGCAGATCTGACAACAGGATTGAGACATCTGTTGGATAAAATGACTCAGATTTGCTCTGAGTTGGACTCTGTGGCAGTGCAAGTCCTACAGAATTGACTGAGGCATGGTCTGGCTTGGTTTTCTGGGATGAGTTTGAGCCTGCTTATCCTGAAGAAGTAAGCAGGGTCCTCAGAGTGGTGAGCATGGCCAGCTGTATATTAGATCAGTATCCCTCTTGACTGATCAAGGGTTCCCAGGAGACACTGTATGGTTAGATCCAGGAAATAGTAAATTCATCCTTGAGGAAAGGGGTGGTCCTGCTACTCTTAAGGAAGCATTGGTCTTCCACCTTTTCAAGAAGCCATCTCTGGATCCAGTGGTACTTTCATCTTGTCTCACATTCCCTTTTTATGAAAGGTTATTGAGAAGGTGGTTGGGCTTCAGCTTCAGAAGCCCCTGGAGGAAGCTGATTATCTGAGTCCCTTTCAGACCAGAATTTAGTACTAATCATGCTTGTGGATGATCTCTGGCAGGACCAGGATACAGGTGCATCTATCCTGGCCTTCCTGAGTCTTAACAACTTTCAGTGCCACTAAGGTTTAGAAGTGGGGGACACGGTGTTGCAATGCTTCTTCCTCCAGGGCTGGTTCCAGTCACTGTTGATGAGAGGGGAGAGGACCTGCCCTAAGCCCCTGTGATGTAGGATTATCTAGGGGTCCACCCTCTCCCCAGCATCTACATCAGGGGTTGGCAACCTTCTTCTGCATAGAGGCCAGAACCTATGCCACCACTGCTGCCATTTCACATGGGCCATGTGGATATATTTCTTTCTAGGATTACAGGCTGGATGATTTCAAGTGATAGGCCACATCTGGCCTGTGGGCCATAGGTTGCCGACCCCAATCTACATGAAGCCACTGGGTGTGGTCGTCTAATGGCAGGGAGTCAGATATCAAGAATGTGCTAATGATACTGACCAGGCAGTTCCATTAAGGTTCTTTCTCAATGGCTGGAGGGTGTGGGGGCTTGTCTCCAATTGTTTTGGCTCATCCACAAGATCCAACAAGGGTTGGCATGCTCCGAGTCCTCTCAAATAATGGCAAATGATGGGACCCAGAAGGCATGCCTTTTGTGTTGCCATGCCTGCCTGTGGAACAGCATACCACCCCATCCTCCAAGATTTGGAAGGCCCAACTTTGATGGTCTTCTGTAAGGCATTAAAACTTGGGTTTTCCCACAGGGATTGAGCTAGGAAGTTAAGTAACCTGTTTGGGGGTTGTTGATGTGGGTGTGTATGCTTCTTGTTGTTTATTCGTTCAGTTGCTTCTGACTCTTCGTGACTTCATGGACCAGCCCATGCCAGAGCTTCCTGTCAGTTGTCAACACCCCCAGCTCCCCCAGGGACGAGTCCGTCACCTGTAGAATATCATCTATCCATCTTGCCCTTGGTCGCCCCCCCTTCCTTTTGCTTTCCACTTTCCCTAGCATCATCATCTTCTCCAGGGTGTCCTGTCTTCTCATTATGTGGCCAAAGTATTTCAGTTTTGCCTTTAATATCATTCCCTCAAGTGAGCAGTCTGGCTTTATTTCCTGGAGTATGGACTGGTTTGGTCTTCTTGCAGTCCAAGGCACTCTCAGAATTTTCCTCCAACACCACAGTTCCAAAGCATCTATCTTCCTTCTCTCAGACTTCCTTATGGTCCAGCTCTCGCAGCCATATATTACTACGGGGAATACCATTGCTTTAACTATGCGGACCTTTGTTGTCAGTGTGATGTCTCTGCTCTTAACTATTTTATTGAGATTTGTCATTGCTCTTCTCCCAAGGATTAAACTTCTGATTTCCTGACTGCAGTCAGCATCTGCAGTAATCTCTGCACCTAGAAATAAAAAGTCTTTCACTGCCTCTACGTTTTCTCCCTCTATTTGCCAGTTATCAATCAAGCTGGTTGCCATAATCTTGGGTTTTTTGAGGTTTAGCTGCAAGCCAGCTTTTGCACTTTCTTGTTTCACCTTCATCATAAGTGTGTATGCTACCCCTGGTGCAATTGGTTTTAGGTATTTTTGTTGACATTTTTATTGCTTTAATTTGTTGTAAGCCACCCGGGTTCTTATATTGAATGGGCAACCATGTAAATCAAATTAAAAGAAAGTACACCTGTTGCACTAAAAAGCAAATTCATGATGCAAATTCACCATAATATCTGATGGAAAAGCAGAATAGTTTGTGTGCATTTCTGAATGGGTTTCTTCTCAAATGTTCAAACCAAAGTTTTGCATTGAACTTAATTTAAAAGGAGATTTGGGTTTAGAATATCTGCTGAAAGCAAAATATTAGTCCCAAGTTTCTGTATTTTGGATGGTGGTGGTTGTATTTTGGAAGGATGATAATTTAAAATTTCAAGTGGCAGACATCTTCCAAAGTTTCCCACTAACACATATTACAGCCTCCTGGCACACCTAATGTGTCTAGCTGAGGAGGTCTTAACCCTTCTTCCAAGGACTTCTTCCTTCAGTTCATCATTAGGAAAAATGGAAAGGAAGGTGCTTGAGATCTTCCTGTCCAAAATCAGTAATAATGACCTTTAAAAATCTAGCACATGCAGTAACAGCAACAGCCCCAATAACACCAGCGACCCTGTTGCCAACTCCACAAAACAATACGGGACAGTGAAAAGCAGAAGATGCTAAAAACCTGAAGCTCCAGAGGGCATTTACCAGCAAGGTGAAGAATTCAACAGGAGGGAATCTGGATTGAAGCCACAAGCCACTAATTCCCAAAGAAGCAAAATACCTGACAGCAGCTACAACCTTCAAAAGCAGATAATCACACCAGCCCCTACCTAAAATGGAGGCTATTGAGGCCATGCAACTGACTGCGGGAGAGGGTGGGAAGGATGGGGGTGGGTGGGTGAAGGGCTCGGAAAGAAACAGCATAGATGGGGTAAAAAGGAAACTAGATTAAGATTGTGTATATAATAAGAATATTAAAGTCCCAAACCATGAAGTGTAAATGGATAGATTATAGAATAAAGTAGAATTGGATAGGAAGTAAGATAGAACAAGAGAGCAAAAGCAAGAATAATTTCTGGGAATAAGAAACCAAATCCCTTTAGTGCAGTGCAGTGTTTCTCAACCTCAGCAACTTTAAGATGTGTGGACTTCAACTCCCAGAATTCCCCAGCCAGCATTGAAGTCCACACATCTTAAAGTTGCTGAGGTTGAGAAGACTGGTTTATGCTATATAGAAGGTCATGGTATCTGCTAATTCTCACATGAAGTTTTTCACACTTCGTTCTTTGTCCCTTTCCTTCTTGTTTAGAAGAGTCAGTTCCTTTCTCAAGGGGAAAAAAAGACTATTAATAGGTATTTCTTATAGTTTGTTTTTGTTCATCTGCTGTAAGTGGAGCCAGTTGAAGGTTTAGTCTGAATTCTTCAGCTCTTTATCGTGTTCTACCCTTTACTCCCATTTTCTGGTCAGCTAGTAATAGAAGCATAGCAGGGTTCAAAGAGAATAAAATTGAACGATATAGAGAAAAGAATACAGAATGCAAATAAAGATATTATATAGAGAATACAAATATATATTTTATATCACATCTCAATCTGTCCTATGGACCTGGGATTCCTTGATGGTATTCCATCCAAGTATTAACCAGGACCATCCCTGTAGATCTTCTAAGCCCCAAAAAGCTGCCCAGGTATTGCTGTGTGTTGATACAGAGATAACTTAATAAGAACTGTAATTCACTCTGGCCCAAGTGCATCTTGAAGTATTTTCTACTTTTTACAGAACTGTGAATGGATAGAAGTGTAAACTATGGCTTGTATAAAATTGGAACCTTAGGCTTTCTTTTTAGCTAAATTCTTTTAGCTTGCATTCAACACTAATATGAAGCAGTTTAAACCTATTGTTGTACAACCAATAAATACTGTCAGAGTTCTTAAAAATTACAATTACGCCTACTTCTTGTTTCTAATGATTATTTAATTAAAGCAATAAGTTATGTGAAGACAGTTTTCTCTTCCTTAAAATGAACGCGGAATTTGCCATTATGGGAATATATTATCTTTTTAGACACACTATAGCCCCTCTGGGCTCTGTGATTACTTCCCCAGTACTTGGATCTGGTGACTGAAGATACACAACTGGTATGAAATTAATATATTTACTTGAAAAGAAGATGATCCCAGAGGGAGAGTGGATTTAAAAAATGCATATATAAATACCAAAAGCAATCCCATGAAATGCTCAAATTCCCTTTATTGTCAACCTAGGACTGCGAATTCCAGCAGAAATCAATCCTGGAGTTTTCTTTTTCTGTCCCTATAACTGTGAATGTGACATTTGTGTATCTACCTGCCAGAAGCCATGTTATAGGACAAGGTCAGGACAGAAAAAAAATTAACATTAATTGGATAAAATTTGTTGCCTATAAATTAAGGTGCACCATTTATACAATTAATTGACACCCATCTATATGGATGATGATGATGATGATGATGATAGACATGGGGCAAAGAGAAGTAATAAAACAAAACTAGCAGTAGAAGAGAGAAACAGAAGAGGTTAACAGGGAAGGAATGAGAAGCCTTATTGAGGTGTTAGAAAAAGGATTAAATTTATCCAGGAAGCAGCAGAGACAAACCTTGCGCTTCCCAAGTTAGCTGAGCACAGCTAATCTTATCTTCAAAGGTATTAATTCTGGAGATGTCTGCAGCTATTTGCGCCATCCTCCTACCCATTTGCTCCTTTTCAGCAGCATCTATTGTTTCTGTTATCAGCTAAGGTAAGATGACCCCTAGACACAATTTACAGAGAATTGCTACACTGCTTGGAGCACACCAACTTCCAAGTTGTGAGTGCCTAATGTATGATAGGTGAAACGTACATGCCTGGCTAGAGAGTTTCCATCACATTGGGTTATACAATACTCAGTGGTAATTTGAATGTATTCTTTATTGTATTTATCAATAAATGTTCATCATCATTATAATCATAAGTTAAACTTGTATACAGTCCAACTTCTCAAGAACTCTGGGCAGAGATTATTATCAATGATAATTGATACTGGTTGCTTTAGTAAATGAGGACAAATAATTACCAGCTTGACATCTTCCCCTGGCCTTCAGAGATCCTCCTTTAGTTTATAGTTTTAGTCTTAAGAATTTCTATAGATATATTTTATTGTTTTAATTTTATAGTATTGTGTTAGTAATCCTAGTGTGAGCTTCTGAATAGTCTTCAGACTGTAATATATTGCAGTGGTCTCCTCTTGATATCCTATTTGCCAGTCATGAAGATGATAATCCCTTCCAACTTTGTGATTCTATATATAGCTGCTCTCTCTGATACAAGAGGGCTATTTAATTAAACATTTTTATCAACTTTCTGAGAACTACAACTACACTGGTATATAAAACCCAATTTTTATATGCTCTGTATAAAAATTCAAAAATAGTTCTATCATAAAAATCGTGACATTCTGTAAAGACAGTATTAAATGCCAGTAAATCAGTTTTGAAAGTAGAAATTAAAAAAAAGAAGTCTTAAAATGTTTTCTAAGAGCCAAGAGAATACAGATTAATTACAGCTCCAGAGGGAGTATGTTTTACAATTTGGTGAGAATGCCTTTCCCTGTAAGACTAACAAGCAAGCGTCAGCAAATGAGGTTAATTTAAAGAAGACCTCATGTAAATCATAATAACTTGACAGGCTCAAAATGAAACAGATTGTTCCTTCAGCTATTTACAGTTTTAAAGTTAAAGCCAGTTGAATTTGGAAAACAGCAACTAGCAGAATTATTTCAGTATAGAAGTAATAGTCATGCATGTATCTAGTCACTATAATTTGCTGGTTAAGTTTTTATGCTGTTTAGCAGCAGTTCTGTGTGGAGTCTTTGGATCAAACTGAGAAATGGTGATAACTGGCACACCAATTATAGTAACACATATTCCTTGCCATGTATAGGGAGAACATAAGAGTAGACATTACAAATCTGATGTTTTAGGAGGAGAGCCCCTTTTTCTCAAAATATATTGAATTCTTATCTTGACCCTGCTTTCTACTGATCAACATCACTACCATCTTGCCAGGATTTAATAATCAGCTTGCTTGTCAAACCTGAGCAGTAATCAGATATATTAACTGCTTCTTAGGTAATAAAGAACAACAGGGCTAAGTATCAGCTTTAGTGGCTTTATATAAATATTAAGGGACAGGATAGAATCTAAAGATGGAAAAATACTACTGTCCAGGTTTTGTAAGCATATATTCCGTATCTTGAAGGAGCTAGTTATGTTCTCTCGGCTATTTTTGCTATCTTGTAAACTATATTCATATAGCTACCTTTCTGAGAGCTATTAAGAGCATGGTATATGAGGTGTGATACAGTTTATACCTATCCTTTCCTTAGTTTCAAACAGGTCAAGCTCCAGTAAAGGGTCGAAGCAAACAATTCAATATTGGTAACCAACGTTCAGAGAGTTGAGTAGGAAGGTGCCATCAAACTGAAATAATCATTCCAGGAATCAATTAAGGCTTAGAATCAGGACACAAAGTCAAGTGATCATACATAGTTCCAGTTTTGACTACCCTCAAGCACAAGTTTTTGTACTGAAATTCCTGGCTTCCTCATAAGTAGTGCTGACACTGATCAGCACTTCTTGTAAAACCCAGCTACTCACAAGTAATAACCTACTTCTGAATAGACTTTTATTGCCAGATAGGCTACTGTTTCCAGGCACTTTCCAACAGTCTGCCATTCCTCCTTCTGTGTCCTTTGACTCTTGACACAGTGCTCTCTATGCAAACCCAATCCTCTTGCAGTCAGAATGAAAAGTGAGAGGCACTACAGGATTGTTCTAAAAAGATTTCCATGCTGGGCGTGGCACCACTGTATCAGACCCTCCAAATCCTCTGGCCAGCTCCTGTTCTTCCTCTTCCTCCTCAGAAGAGGATTAGTCCAACGAGGTTATGACAAGGCTAATAAAGGTGTAGCCATAAAAAAAAAATCCTCACCCTCCAAAAGAGGCAGTTATTGTGTGGATTGGTCCTCTGATCTGTGGACTTCCCCAAACTGAAACAGATTTCAGAGTCTGCTGTGATTCTGCAAGTGTGTGCAAAGGCTTCATTTCTGGCATAGTAGCAATCAATGACATAAAGTGGGGAGAGGGTTACCCTGGCCTGTCATGCTAAGGAAACAATAATGCCCCCTGGAGAACTGTGACTTGCAAAAGAGTCATTCATTTGCCAGTAAATTGCCTGAAAATGGATCATACGGTTATTTCTGCACCATTACTGTTATCTCCTTAAGATTCATGATGCTGAATGCAGTATCTTACTTTATTTAGCAGTACATTAAAATGTTCCAAATCTTAAACATAAAGTACATTTAACTAATGTCTAAAGTCATGTTTATAAAGCAGAACTGATATTTACTAGGGCTCTGTAGAGATCAGGATTCAAAGAGCACCCAGGGTTTTATAGGTAGCATGGAACACCGTAAACCAAGCATGTCTTCTCCTGGGATCATGGATCCGTTCTGGAGAGCAACCACACAAGTCTAGGAAAAGAAGCAGCTGGCTTAAAGTCTTCCTGACAGGTGTTAAATTTGTGCCCACATGTGCTTTAATTACATTTTGCCCTTCAAACCGGATCTCTGAATAGCCCTAGTGTTTCCTTCTACCCTATGCACTGTGTACATGCACACACATATGTATTTGCTATTGTAATTGTAGAATGTAGAATCCAAATGCTACAAAGAAGTGCTGTTTCTTTTGTAAAATTTTATGCTTTTATATAATTATATATTCCTTATCCTCCAAGTTATTCTTTTTCTAGGCTGTCTGATTCCTGATTATTGCATTTTCCATTCTTTCTGTTCTTAAATTTTAGCTTCAGTGTTGTTTGTTTTAGGGTTAGACATATTTTTTGTGAATATTTGTACTATTTTTCTTACATTGTGAAGCCTGATGTCTTTTTAAATTAATCTGTTGATCTGTCCCTGCATATTTTTCTTATTCAAAGTATTTTACTGTTGGGTTTTGCTTATTCACACTTACTGTCAGTACATAATGAATGCTAAGTCATAACAATATCTTACTACCCTTGAAAAATGAAATAAAATTCCACGAACATTTTTTTCTTTTGTTGTAGGTGTTGGGCTTTGAAATAGATACTGTGAACTCTGTCCAGTTTTCAAATCATACAGGTAGGTGTGTGTGCCTTTGTAATCTAGTCTATTATAATGTCAGAACAATTTATGCCTACAGAAATTCCCCTTAGTGTTTAGAACTGCTACTGGCAGTATCCAGTGAGTGGTTCTAAGACTATCTATTCCTTCCTTCCTTCCTTCCTTCCTTCCTTCCTTCCTTCCTTCCTTCCTTCCTTCCTTCCTTCCTTCCTTCCTTCCTTCCTTCCTTCCTTCCCAACAAAGATGTTCTGCATATCAACAGAATGTCTCTGATTAAACACTCTGAAGCCAATCAGCTATGAACTTGACAGCCTTTGCTTATATGACATCTATCACATACTCAAAGAAAGGGAAGAGACAGAGGTGAGGTATCCAGAAGCAGAAACTTGTGAACCCCCTCAAACCCAGGCACACAGTCAGAACCAGACCCTTTCCCCACACACCTCTATGGAGTCTGAAACAGAGCTGCAAGTCTTAAACCCATGAGAGTAGAGGTGCCACTGTGTAGGAGCCCCACAATTTGAATGTACCAGACTGTAAGGCCAGGTGCCTTGAGGGTAATGAATCCCAGCTATGGGTTAATCTCATGCCAGCTGAGTTTTGGGGGGAGAGTTCTCTGAGAAAATTGTTGGAGTCAACGTGTGCACTCCTATCTTGTTGGTCCATGCTTGGAATCCTAGTGCAAACTATCCAGACTCTGATTCTTGACTAGCTACTGACTATACATCTTGCCTGCTTCTTCTGACTTGGTATAGCTAGAACCCTTAGGACTAGACTAGATTTGTCCAGTTGATAATTATTGTGGTGAATGATTATTATGCTCCAATTTGGGACTGTCTGATTATGTATCTTAGTATCCCTGGAACAGAACTATTTGGTTCAGAAGCAATAGAAATGATAGCATAGGCTACTCTTGACAGTAGCCCAGCGCAAGATATACCTAGCATGCTATATCCTACAGAAAAGCCCAGGTCAACTTAAGTCCTTTGGTTCTAACCAGTTGCTAGGCAACATGTCTTCTGCATAGATGATTAGGTCTGCTTTCTGAATGAGCCCCGTTGCTATACATTTGAGCATTTAAGGCAGCCTTCCACATTTTAATGCCGTCTTCGAAATGTGTGGATTATAGTTCCCAGACTCTTTCCTTCAATGTAGTTCTTTGTCTCCTCTAGTCATAGATAGCTGTTTAGATAGTTCAAAAATGCTATTATATCTTCCTTTCATCCATTTGCCAGGCTAAACAGTCACAGCTCTGTCAGCAGATTCCCCTGGGACTTGGTTTCCAGACCCTCACCTTCCTTTGAGTCAGACCAACATCTAGTCTAGAGTGTGATAATAGTGGATCTCCTGTTGTTTTTCTCTGAAATTTGGTATTTAGTGTTCAGCAGGGGAGACTCAAAAAAAGTAATTAGCTTAGGAGTATTTCCTAAAGAAATAGTAACTCCTTTGCCAGGTGTTCTCATTGTAAAAGAACTTTTTTTCAGTGTCTCCTTTGAATGCTTCTTTACTATCCTAGTGATTTCAGGGTTCCTGAATTTACATATAATTCTCTTCACACATTCACCTAAAGATCTCAAGAACATCTAGATTAATAGATATGTTATTTTCCTCAATATTAGCTTTTCACAAAATCAAGAACTCTAAATAAATCAGGTTTCCAAATCATGTGGATACTTGTATTTTGTTTATCTTAATGCAGGCATAGTTTGCCTTCAGATCTTCAGTGGAAAGTATGGAGATCAGGGTGAGAAAGAGGCAAAGGCAGTGTATGTGCCCTATTTTCTACCCAGTTTGAAGGTCTCATATGTTCAGCCGAGGACCATCACACGTATTTCATCAGAATGTCCATGAGAAAAATTCTACTAAGTATTAAAAAAAGGACATGCATTACAATCAAAATCACAGGCAAAATGTTAGTTAAGAAAAGGTTACAAATGTAACCCGTATTTGCTGTTGTGAATAGTAGTGTACTGGCCAGTCTTTTGCAAGCCTTTGTATCTACATCTTCACAGGGAGGCTGGGTGCTCAAGGAGAGGTGCTTCAATCTCTCCTAAGATAGAGAAAAAGGTTTCATCTTTTAAAGGGGGAAACAAGGCTAAGGAGAGAAACTGGCATGCAGTATCCCATCTCCCCTGCAACCCTCACATTTAACTGACTGAAATCTCTGGGAATCTGGAGGGAAGTCCAGGAGTAACTAAAACAGAAATCTGTCTCAAGACAATGACTATTTTTGAGATATATGTAAAAATAGCTAGAAATATTACATAAGATTAATAAACTATGTACCATTTAGAAAACTTCTGCTCATTTAGGGATTCACTGAAACATACCATTTGCCCAGCAGAATCTAAACTTTTGCATGCAGCTGTAGGTTGGGTGAAAGTAAAGTTGAGGCATTGTCCATCTTAGTAAGGCAATTTTACTAATATTCCTTGTGGTGTTGGGAAAAGGGAGCCTGTGTTTTACAGCCACTGAAAGCTTTAGAAAAGACAGTTCCCTCATGTCACAGACAGACATATTCCCTCTTCTGCTAAGCATTAGTCCAGTGGAATTTGCTACCCAGATGCCTCTTTAGGGACTGTTCTCTGCTGCTAGAATTCATTCAAAGGGAAGCAAGAGAAACTCCATTTTAGTTGTCTTTTTGAAAAACTGGCTGGGTGGTTTTGGGCCAGTTGCTCTCTCTCAGCCCAACTCACCTCACAGGGTTGTTGTTGTGGGAAAAATAGGAAGAGGAAGAAGAATTAGCTATGTTCCCCACCTTGAGTTGTATATGAAAAAAAAAGGCTGGATAAAAATCTAAAAAAAATCCTGTGAAAACATTTTTATTCAGACAGTCTTTTTTATTTTAATTTGCTCTAAATAAAATTTATTCTGGTAAATTTCCTTTTTGAAAAAAAATGAAGTGTTGTTTATCGTACCAAACTGTCTGTTTTCTCTATCTGCAACCCTCCATGCATAAAATGCAAGCAAGTAGAGAGAAATTGGTTCACTCAGATTTGTTTCTTTCTTTGTGCCTTTCAACTTGACATTAACAAAACACCATCTGATTGGCACCAATTTTTCTGAATCATCCTGTTATAAATTAATGAAAAGAAATGTAACTGCTATTTTGATACTCAAAACACAGGCAGCATTCTGAGCCACGACTTCCAAGGAGCTCCAATGGCTCTTGCCTGCTAAGGAGTGTTTGTTGTATGATTACAGTGAGTGACTCACCTCCAAAGGACATTGTGCTACATACACATATAAAAGGGACCTGTCAACAGCCCACGGAACTGCTCTTTTTTTAAAGAGGAGAAAAGAGAAGCAGTTTTAAATTCGTTATGCTCTCAAATTCTTAAGAATATAAAGGTTGTTGGGGAAAGAGGGCTTTATTTCAGTGGAGAAAGAATTTTAAGGGCTCCTATTCTGAAAAGATTTGGCAGATTTGTTATTGATGTATGTGTAGGAAGTAAACTATGTGTGTGTGTCTCTGTGTGTGTATCTCTGTTCACTTCCTAAAGTTGAACATGCTTCACAACAAAATTGTCGAGTGCTATAAACAATAGAATCTCAACAGCTGGTTCAGAATGCAGTGGCACAAGCAGTAAGGGGCACTTCTCAGCATTGGTTATCAATTGGCTTCTAGGTGCAATTCAGGGTGCTGGTTGTTATCTGTAAACCCCTTTATGGCATAGGTCCTGCTTATTTGAGGGACCACCTGTCTCCAGTTGTTTCTTCATCAAGTGTGTTCCTGCAGACTGGGTACGTTCCAGGTCCCATCTATTAAATGTCATCTTATGGGACCCAGGAAACCTGCCTTCTTTGTTCAAGCCCCTGCCGTCTGGAACAGCATCACCCCGGAGGTAGGCACAGCTCCCACTCTCCTTGGTTTCTGGAACTGTCTCAAGACCTGGCTCTGTTCCCTGGCCCTGGGTTAGGGTATCCATGGAGCCCCTGTTGAGTTTTTCTTGCATGTTGGGGAGTGTTGTTTCGGTCCAGGCAGTCATGGGTATTGGACTTATTGTATGCCACCCAGAGCCTTTTTGGCATTGGGTGGCCTTATCAAATCCAGTACAATAATAAATAAATTCTGTATTCTGAGGTTCAAAAAGATGTTTTAGTTTTTTGATTTTGCATAAGTAAGGCTGTTAGTGGTGCCGTGTTTCTGAATATTTATTGAATTAGGAATATCTATGCTGAAGGGAAATACCAGTTGTAACATTTCTCTTCCACGCTGCCCCACCACTGTTCCTTCTTTTCCTCATAGGTATGTTCTTATTCCAAAGCCACCTAGGATTTCCCTTCTGGACATCTCCTCTATTCCTATGTCTTTGTATAATTAAACTCATACCTTCCCAGTGCTGAAAATTCATGTATTTGAAATTCACATGTAAAAAAAAAATTAAAATGTCATTAATTAAAATAGTTACAGAACTGAATTGATACCTTCTATTGGAATTATTTTTATGCAAATGCATGCTTATACACTGTATTTTGTGTTTGGTGTTAAAAAAATAAGCACAACGTAATTTTTTTTCCCTTTTCCTTACTTCAGTTGTGATTTAGCTTTTTGAGTCATGATCCTTCCCCTTCTCTGCTGTGACTTCTTTCTGCCACTTAGGCTCTGTATTTTTCACTTTCAGTTCTATCCTGTATCAATTTTCCAATGACTTATTTGCCCCACTAGTTCTAAACCTTGGGTCACTACTTCCATTCACTTTCCTTCCTTCCAATTCAGTTGATTGTTTCTGGATGAGGGTTAGAAAATTAATTTTCTAACCCTCAGTGTCCCCCGACGGGAGGATATGGGGGAGGATAAATTAGATAAATAAATAAATTAAACAAACAAATAAATAAATAATTTTGTCCGTTGAATGCATTATTTTTCTCCTCTGCCATCAGCAATGCTAGTATAACTCTAGTCCCTGATGACTTTCCCCATGGTTTCACATAGATATTGTTAAATAAAATTGGAACAAAGTAATTTCCTATAGGAAATTATAGGACAATTGTCATGGTGTTGAATGGGCATTTTGAGCAACATCTTCTGGGATCTGTTCGTTAGACATAATCTGAACCATCATAGAGCAGTATCTGCCAGATCCATTCCCCTGAGCTGTCCAGAAAAATACCATGATAGATTGAAAGCTGCTAAGAGGAGCAAACCAGCAGGAGCAGCTCCATTTAGTCCCCAGCAAAGATAATCACCAAGAATGATGAAAGCACTTCCACTGCCTAAAACCATGTGAGCCAGATCCAGATAATCCCTTTCATCCAGAAACCCTTGGATCTGGATGTTCAATCACCTTAGGCAAAAAAAAACCCACCCTTTTTTTTAAAGCTTGTTAAAATAACTAACCTTGAAAAAAGGAATCTATCTGGATTCATTGGTTTCTGACGACAAACATACTCATGGCCTACCTTTGCACAGGCAGGAACCCAAACTATCCTAAATTTCATCAAATTACTATGACAGAATAGGGACAGTAACTTCCTTCATCTTCAGAGCATCATGCATGGCAATAGTAAACCCCGGAACAAACATATGGATGGAATCCGATTTTAATTGGGCAGAGGCAGGGTTCTCATGCACACCATGAAAGTCTGGATCCTGAGCCACAGAAGAAGGCATTATTTTGATATGTCCATTGAAATTCCCCAAGTCTTAACTGCTGGAGGACTCTCATTGCAGTTGAGTCAGGAAAGTTTATGGGTAGCAAGACCCATAAATATTATCCTTAATTCTCTGTCCTGACTCTCAACACCTAGTAATAAGCAAAACCTCTGAGAATTGCTGGCATGGGCTTCTTAGTAAAAGGATAGATACTTAATAAACCAATGTGAATTCAACCTGCCCACTTGGGCTACAAGCCTGCTAAAGTGTTCCAAAATGTGGAAGACAAAGTTTGAAACATCTAGCTATGTCCAGTCAGGTCCTTGTAATACATGCCACGGCAGATGTTAGCTATCACCCTCCTGGATGATTAGCTATTTATTATTCACCAATTTGACATTATAACAGCAACATGTTCAGTCCACAGGGGCTGGTAATATGATTCTAAAATCCTGTCTTTTAAGAAAAGCAACAGTAGTGGGGATTGACCAAATATGGAGATGTTTATTGCACCTGTTAACTTCCCCCTCCCACCTCATATCTCTCCCTTCCCATAATCCTTCCTCCTTCCCCATTTAAAATTGAGGATGCTTTCCTTTCCTTATAGTTCCTTTTACCAAGCTAAATGAATATGTATTGATCAGCAGTAATTTATTTTCAGTGGCATAATCAGGGTTTGCTTTAGGGTAAAATTGATACTGATTTAATTGATTAGATCAGGGTTCCCCAAAGTGGTCAGTATCGACCCCTAAGGGTTGAAGGGACTATCCAAAGTCGACTATTACTATTGTTATTCATAGTACTGTTAGTAAAAGTAGTATGGGGGTTGATGAACAATCTGAAACTTCATGAAGGACTTGATGAGCTGAAGAGTTTGAGGACCCCTGAATTAGATGATATTGCATATAGATGAAGAATATAAATATTTTTCTTTTCTAAATTGTTATATATGAGCATGATAAGGTATTTTTTATACTTGATAGAAACTTTCTCAACTGTAAATATTTCTCTGACTTTACCTTTTAGAGTAGTTTAGCCAATGCATTTTTAATTTTCTGCACTCTAGAGTCCTGTCTGCTTGAATTGAAAATGTAAAAGTAGATTCAAGCTACTTTTGTTTTTGCAGAACTGGCTCTATCTTGAAAAATATTGTTAATAGGCAAAATTGTCTACCTACACTAAATAAAGGAAAATGAAATTAAAATTTCTATTTTTTGAGGGATAAGAGCAGAATTTTGAATATTTGTTTCCAAAGGTAAAAGATTAGTATGCTGACCGACTTCCTGCTTACCCAATACTTTCTCTTGTTCACAATGTGATACTGTGTCCTTGAATGCCTTGTAGCATTCCCTCCCTCCCAATGTTTATTCATAAGTATTCTTGGCACAGCTTGTGTGCGCTTCTTTCAACATTTGTACTGTCAGATCCCAAAATGTGAATAGTTTAATAAGAAGGGGTCAGAGAAACCTGGTGATTGAATTTGGTTCCAAAGCTATGATGGATAATTATCATTATAAGCTGATGGATTTCATGCCTCATAAAACTTGAAAAACACTACTTTATGCTTTCAGTTTTGGAATATAGCGGGTTTTCCAAATCCATTTTTGAAAAACTCCGAAGTATAACCATGTTAATGGAATGTTAATGTTGATTTATTTCATCTGCAAAAATAAATGCATTCAGTGAGAAAGTTATGGATCATCACTTACAAGCCCATCCATTTCCAGCCACTACTATTCAACAGTATTAGCAGTGGTATTGTGTTGAAATGCATGAAACTATTTCAAAGGCTACAACATCAAATAAAGATTCACTTAACTCATCTGATCTGTCTGGACTCACTATAAAAGGAATGATCATGTGTTGAGTTAGTATATCAGTAGCAGTGAAAGCTACCAACTTACATCCAGCAACAGTCCAAAACGCAGGCAGGGTTCCCTTACCACAAGAGTGTGCTTTCTTTTTATGTTTTCTTAATGTTAGAATGTAGATTTTTAGCACATTCGAGATCGCTATAGTGGGAACTTTTCTGGTGTGAGTGGTTTCCCGTCTCTACCCTGTACCTCCAAACCCAACAAAAGCCATTATCCATTATCCAAGAAGAGGTGGTCATGGACCCTTTGTTAATGTTAATGCTTGTTAATGTTAAAATCTAAAGGTGGTCTTTGTCTCAGGTTGTAAAACTGGGCTGGATAATTCGTGGTTTTCATAATGTCCTTGTATGGCCCTTAGAACCCCTTCTTTGTTGAGTGGCCCAAATGCAGTGACCAGTGTTAAGTAATTTTTTCTCCAGTATTAGAAGTTCTTTTTCCCCCAGTTTTGGTATTAAAAATCTCTCCCAGCCCCATTTAAAAAAATTTTATTTTTCCCCAGAGCTCATTGTTATTTTTAAGATAACAGTATTATTGCAATAGATTTCTTTTGAAGTGTTTGAACTACAGTATATCATATGTATTGCTCAGTGGCCATTGTTATCTCCATATTGTAGACTTCATTACCTTTAAATGAAATCCATGAACTTAATTGCTACATAAAACCACTAAGTCTCTGTTTTCTTTCTTTGTTCAGGTTATGATCATTGGAAGGGACAGGTGTTAAATTCAAATGAACTACATGAACTGTATGAAGGACTGAAACTAAACAATGTCAATCATTATGACTATGTACTTACTGGTAAAGTACCTACTGCTTTGTTTTTTGTGACGATCTAGTTGCAGTGATTTAAGAACCAGAAATATTTAGGCTGGCGTAACATTGATCAGTCTTACTCTACATTAACATTTAACTGGGATTAAGGCAAAAAGGAGCCCTTATCTGGAGAGGGAGTGCGTGATCATAAACAGCTTTAACTATGGCTAAGTGATAACCAGTGTTACATATGTACTAGCTTCAGGAAAAATATTTTAAAAGGAAAATTCAGTAGAAGTTTGTACAATACTACAAAGCTTTGCATACAAACACCTCACTTTCTCTCACATATTTCTACAGATCATTAACCTGATTTCACCTCCCTGCATAATGTGTAACAGTTTTTAGTTTCCTTTTTATTTATGTTCCTTTCTGTAGTTACTAGGCCAGTTTTAAAACTTGCAGAATGAAATTGATTGTTGTATTGATTTATATGACTTCCACAAGAAAAAAGGTGTTTTTAAACCTATAGATAACAGGAAAATGTAATGATATGGTTCTTAATCATAACCCATAAAGGTTACTCTGGCATGAAGGGCATTGCACAATTGACATTTTTTCCCTTCTTTGGTTTCCATGAAATTCTTGGATATAAATGAATGAGACTGCCCTGTGATAGCAATGAATTTTCAGCATGAACAGGATCCATTTATTTGGAAGATGTTTCTGATATTTTCCTTAGGGAAAATGTTAGTGTACAAAATAGAAGAATAACTTCATAGAAGCTTTGCAAGGTGGTGGTTTTCTTTTCATTTCCTGTAGCTAGCCAGCTAAAGCATTTCTTAGCTTTCCAAATACTACAATGCTCTAGCTGGAGCTGATGAGCATTAGAGTCCCAAGAATATCTGAAGAGCCAAAGATTCCTTACCTTAAAAAGGTACTTGTTTTTAATTTTATCAAGGATTTTTACTCCCAGTTTTTGACTTGCCTTTCTTGAGGCTGCCCTGGAAAGCATGTATCGTTTTAGGCCAACTTGAAAACATTGCCTATATTTTTAGGCTATTGTGTGAAACTGGATTGTTTTGGTAGCTGACCATAATGAAGCAAAAGATTTCAAAAATTAATATTTCTGTTAACTCAATCTATATGCTCAATATATACTCAATACCTATATTGAGTTCTTAAGTTTTGGCAGAATAGGTATGTACAGTATTTGCATCCATGTGAACTGAGACAGTATTGATTGCACTTTTAGATTACTTCTGGTGGGACTGGGATGGAGGTGGTGCATCCATGCTAGCTCCTCTTGACCTCTTGGTGGCTTTCAGTACCATCAATGATGGTATCATTCTTGACTGGATTCAAAGCTTAGAAATGGGAGGTACAATGTTACATTGGTTCCTGTCCTTCCTCCATGGCTATTTCTACTTCATACTGGGGGAGAGGGGTGAGGAGATCCAGCCCAAAGTCCCTGCATTGTGGGGTTCCCTAGGGTTCTACTATCTCTGCTCTTATTTAACATACACATGCAACTGCACAGTGAAGTCGATCAGTATGGGGTCAGATACCATCAATATGCCAATGATACTGAGTTATGCATCTGTATCCTTAGTCAACCAAGTGATGCTGTCTAGGTTCTTTACCAGCGTCAGGAGTCTGTGGGAGTGTGAATGGGGAATAACAGGCTTTAGCTCAGCAAGGTTAAGTGGTTGTGGGTTTTTGGATCTGGGAACTCTTCATCTTTGGTTCTAGATGAGGTTACACTCCCCAAAACAGAACTAGTGGGCAATTTGGGAATCCTTTGGGTGTGGCATCAGACTAGAAACTGGGAGACCATGACTGCCAGTCCCATCTTAGGCACAAAGCCAGCTCGGTTTGGGCCAGTCACTCTCCCTAAGCCCTAGGAAGAAGGTAATGGCAAAACACTTCTGAAAATGCTGTCAATAAAACTACATGGACTAGTCCAGGCAGTTGCCAGGAGTCAATGCTGACTCAAAAGTGCACGCACGCACGTGCACACGCACACAGGTGTGTGCCTGATCCCCAAATGCTGCAGCCTCCAAGCAAACATGTTGCAAGGACTTGCATTGTTCACTTCAACCAGGTTGTTCCTCCACCATCTTACCTCTAATGTTGCCCTTCTCTAGATTGGCAGTCTTCTGCTCTGAATCACAACAGCATCAACACAGCAAAAAGCTAAAGCTATAGAATATTTTGTGTACTTATACATGTGCAATGTTAAAAAGAAAATGTTATTAGAATCATGGAATGCTATTATCCTACAACTCTTAGTTCTTTTTTCCTTGTTTGTATTAGATATTACAACAGCTACCATATGTTATAATTTTGCTGGTTTTGCCTCACATTATGTGCTCATAGGCTAGTAGAAAGCGAGAATGATGGTTGCACAGTGCATATTAAAGCTTTTCCTTGTAACGTCTAATACAAATAGAATAAAAAAGATCAGCCACTGTTCCCTATTTCTTATAGTAGATTTTGTTGTAGCTCCCACCAGTCTTTCCTATAATATGTATTGGAGATGCAGACTTAATGTAAATTTTAATATCTTTTTCCAATATAGCCATGGATAATTTGTCTTGTATTTCTGTATTGGTTCATTGTAATATGATGTGTCATGGACTTTAGCTGAAAAAAAAAGTAAAACATATTGATTGTTTGATTGATTGGGAAGATTTGTGGGTAAATAATTACCCATAACCCTAAACTCTCAAGGATGATCACTAGACATGTTGATAATTCACTAATCTCTGTAAAGCAACAGTTAGCTACAAGCAAAATGTATAAAGGTCATTCTGGTATATATGCTTTGGTTTAATGCAACATTTGTCTTTAATTTACCCAAGGCAGAAAAGTTGTTCAAGCCCACCTTGTTCAGAACATGGGAAGAGCAATCTTACCAGTAAAAGGGTGGGGGAAGCATCCAAAGAAAAAACAGCTGCCATGTCCAAAGCTCTGGTAGGGTGAAAAAGAAAAGAAGGGTTACCTTTTTTCTAAATCACTTCCCATTTCAAAGATTGCCATTGGAAGGAAACAGGCTGTACAAGTTATCAAGCATTTTCTCTCCTTTCCAGGACACAGGAGGACTTTCAGTCCTATTAATTTACAACTTCCCCAAGCATATCCCTAGCATTCTTCTTTTGGCTGTCTCTGATCCTGGAAAGGCAACCATTGTGCACTTAGGGGGCTTGAGTTTGGATCTCATTCAAGAAAGGCAGACTTGTTTTTCCATCCCTTGTCTGAAGCTGTGGTCCCGCTCTTTACCTTGCAGTATGTCTCCTTGTGCTTAGCAGAATTTAACTCTAGGTAGATGGTGAGGAAGATTGCATGGTTAATATATTTAATCAGGCTTTCAGAGCCCCCATTGAATATACAGTAGGTCATTGCATATATTAAAGCATTGGCTCTATCTTGTTACTGTATGTGCCCTAGAGATAAGGGTAAACATCTGCAGCTTTGCTAGAGTCTGATAGCCACTCAGATTAGCAGGAACAGCATGAGAATCCAGCCAGCTCTCTATTATGCAGAAAGACAATCCCTTGTTCTGGAGGGATATATTTCCTTAATTCTACTGTGGTTTAGTTTAGTTGAGAGTAAGATTCGGAAGATTCAGTTTGATCCTGTACAGTATCAGGTTAGCACACTGTTTTGCATAACCTAGTAAGTCATAAACCATGATTTACAAACCTTAATGGCTGGCTCACATGTTGTACTGTCAAAACCCAAAAGCTGGGTTTATGTATAACATTAGTCCCTAATTTAAATGTCTCATCTTTATCATTTATTTACAATTGCCTGTTTTTTGAAAAGGTTAGCTGTCTGAATTGTTCAACTGAATGGAAAGGAAGAGGGTATAAAAAACATAAATAATGAAGAGCACCTCAGTTTCTGAAGGCCTTGTTTTATTTGGTGAAAGCCTGATCCCCAAATCTTTGCCATTGGTAAAGATTTCTGTCTTCTACCCATGAACTAACCAAATGAATCAAGATAAAAACAAGAATATTATCTCTGGCACTATGTGATTTACACAGACAAAGAAGTCAAGATGATACAGCTAATCTGCATGAATGCTGGCCAAAAGCCTGTTCTGCTCCTTAGGACGTAAGACTATATTGGCTTTTCAACAAAGAATAAAATAATACATGGAAAGACAGCTTGGAGGCTTGATATGAGAGTCTATATGTGCATGTTAGTTTATTCATCTAGAACTGGGAGCATTGCATATCCATTCCTATATAGAAAGCTCATCAAATACAACTATAGGGCAAATCAAAGAATTGCTAAACTAAAGCCAGTCAGTAGTTTTCCCCAAATCTCAGAAAGTTTATGGAAGTTCATAAAGAATCAGTCATTGAAATCTTTACCATGGGCACAGATTACAGTTTGTCATAGTAACACAAATCCTGTATAATATAGGTTGAGAGAAAGGTATCTGAAATGCTAGTGATGGCAATAGAAATGCTTCAAGCCAATTGTATTTCATATCAAAACTGGTTTTACATAATCTTAATTTACCCTTCTCCATTTCTCAAAGGGTACACACGGGACAAATCATTCCTTGAAATGGTGGTTGATATTGTTAAAGAGCTAAAGCAACAAAACTCCAATCTGGTATATGGTAAGTTTATGATACATAAACAATTCATTTTATGTCAGCCTTCCCAAAGGGATGCCTGCCATATGCTAGGTGGACTTTAATATGCCAACTGGGAATGACAGATATGACTAACACGTCTGGAGAGCACCAAGTTGAAGAAGGCTGCTATTCATTATATACTCTTGGAGATTCCTCAATTTCTGAGACTTTTTAGAGGAGTTTATGCTGATAAGGAATTAGTATTAGTCATCTTGGCTTGCAGCCCTTAGTTTGGGGATGAAAGCAAAAATGTGCTCTTTAATTACAGTTCAAAAACATTTCAATTACAGTTCAAAAAAACACATTTACTTAAAATACCTTCAAAATGTGGTTCCACAGGCTTTGGAGGAAGTGGTAGTCTGGCTTCTCCTCAAGATGCCATTGCTCAATCCCATGGAACTGGATAATGCAGCTCTGGAGATTTTCCCCTTTGGTTCTGGGCAGGGTTGCAGTCCCTCACTCAGTCAGTTTGCAATTTGGGGGTCCTCCTAGACTCATGGCTCATGAGGAACAGGTGGCAGAGGGCCTTTGAGTAACTTCATATTGTGTGCTAATTGAATCCATTTCTGGATCAGGAGGCCCAGTTTATGATCACTCTTGCCTTAGTCACCTCCTGGTTGGATTTTGCAATATGTTCTACGTGGGACTGTCCTTGAAGACCATCCAGAAACTGCAACTGCTCCAGAATTTGGTGGCACAGGTTGTAATGGGTGTGCCTTGCTGTCCTTATGTAACATCATTATTTTGTGAGACACATTGGTTCCTAATAGGTGGCTCAGTGCAATTCAAGGTGCTGGTTATTACCTATAAAGCCCTACATGACATAGGATCTGGTTACTTGCAGGACTGCTTCTACCCTGTCATCTCTGAATGTCCCACTAGGTTGCACAGAATGGGCATGCTCCAGGTCCCTTCTCGAAGCAGTATCATCTAATGGGACCTAGGATGTGTGCCTTCTCTATTACTACGCCTACTCTTTGGAATGAGCTCCCCCTGAGGTTTGGATGGCCTTGACCCTGTTGGCCCTCCCTAGAGCCATGAAGACCTGGCTTTTCTCCTGTGCACTGGGCCAGGATGGTAGATGAGCCTATTCTGTGATGTGTGTATATGTACTGTATTTATCATCAGTCTCAATTATGTATTAATTATGTCTTTGATTTTTTTGATTTTTTGGTTTCGTATTGCATTTATTCTTTTTTAATTTTTCTTTTGTACTCTGCCTAGAGTAAAAATTGTGAGAGGGGTGGCCTTATAAGTATTTTAAATTAATAAATCGATAAATCTCCATCTAGTATTAATAGCTCTCCTGAAAACTCTCCATGAGCTTCAGAAAGGTACATGGATAATACAAGAAAGTCACAAAAGTACTAGGTTGGATTTTGTGACATTAGCTGGGACCTGAGATAAATCTGTTAAATTACAACCCCATTTTAACTGCTATTTGCTCATGAATATAGCATCAGAAAGCAAGACCTTATCTGATGTTACAAGTGGCAGCCAACCACTTATTACATTGGCTTATCTCTTCTCATATTAAAGAGGCAATTGAGTGCCAGAGCCTAAAGAGAATTTGAATGTAGCAGTCATTGAGAAACTTATACCATATGTGACTATCACATACTATCCTTGAGTTTTCAAATAAGGCTGTGTTGGATCAAATCAGTTTATTGCTTTTGAAAAAATAACACGTTGCATCACACTATTTTAGGACAGTCTTCCCCAACCAGTTCCTCTCCAGCTGTAATTGACTGCTAAATCTATTACCCCCAACTGTCATTAGGCAGGGAATGATTAGTCAAAACTATGAAAGGCTGTCGGATTGGGAAAAGTTTTTGGTAGGGCATTGGACTGTTCCTGCTGTTGTTCTGGCCACTTGGCTGGTCAGGGCTTGAGAAATATTTCTCTGATATTTTAAGGTAGATACACTGCTTGCAATTCTGCTTGTCTTCTTATGGAATCATGTGAAAATGGACAAATGATCATTTTCTAATTTTTATGGTATTGCTTTTACAGAGATCCACTTTTCAACACAGGACAGGAACCAAACAACTTTTTAAAGCAATGGATACCACTACCATGTCATTTGTCATTGTAGGAGCTCTCCCTGATACCCCATGACCATACATTGCTGATTCGATAACAATGTGCAAGAAGTAGCATCAAAATTTGAAATAAGACTGGCAGAGTTTTGTTTTGATTGTTACTAATTTTAAAAGCATCCTTACATGATACTACTTGTTCCCCTCTTATGATTAAGTTTTAATTTTCTCTTATAGTGTGTGATCCTGTGATGGGTGACAAGTGGAGCGGGGAAGGCTATATGGTTGGTAATCCATTATAAACTTGGCCCACCTTTATAAACAAATGTGTTATGCCAAACTAACCACACGTTACAACATATTGTATGTTTTAGGCATAATAGACACTTCAGTGTACAGCATTCATCAGAAATTATTAGGACCATCCCAAGAAACTGTCCTTCTGTGTTCACTCTAGAACAAATCAGTACTAGTTTTTTTGCAAAAGATACACATAGGCATCTTCTGTTTGTTCAAAACACTGTCTAAGACTAAATTCCTTTAGAATAGGAAAGTAGTCCTCAGTTTTCACAAATGGACAGAAGAATGAGACTGCATGAAGCATGGCTGAATGATGAGTGCTTTCCATGAAAATCTATTTATTGGAATTGACTTGTCAGTGAATTTGAGTAATTTTCCCTATGCCCCTCTGACCTTTTAAAAATTTTGCATTTTGATGTGTGGATGTGCATTAGCAAATATCCAGAATGTTGCTACTATGAACCTCATATCCATACAAATCCATACAAATTTTGCAAATATATATGAAAGAGCTGAACCAGTAGATGCCTGAAAAATAGGAGATTGTGTATCTAGTTTGGAGCATTCACAATATTATGTTGGGGATTGTCAATATCTGTTTCGAAATTCCTTCACATGGAAACTTGCTAAATGTGGTAGAGCTTGTGAATCTCTCCCTGCCAGTTAATTGAGTGGAACTGTCCATGCATGTGTTTGTATTTGAACCCTTTTCCCGAATGAACCTTCTAAAGTCATTATAACTTCCTTTATTTTGCAGTATGTTCCAGAGGATCTCCTTCCAGTGTATAAGGATAATGTGGTACCTGTAGCAGATATAATAACACCAAATCAGTTTGAGGCTGAGTGAGTACTATTTTCTTACAAATTTTCCAAAGTGTTAGAATAATTTTTTTTCACTGTTCAGCCGATTAAGTTACCTTTATAATGAACAACAGCAACAACAACGATGATGATGATGATGTTGATGATTTAGAAGAATAGTCTTGAGAGTTTTCTTGCCCTCTCAAAATCAAACTTTAAAAAAATACTTATAAACTCAGTTGTTGATTTAAAAATCATAAATTAGTTTAATGTTTCTTTAAAGGACATGGGTATGTTTCTCTGTTCTCTTCTGGATGGTTTTTATTAAAAACTATTTCATGTGGGAAGGGAATTCAGAGATAATTTTATGCAGTAAACCTGTTAGTCTGTGCAAGGTAAGATAAAAATAAAGATGTTATGTACTTACTGTACATTTTTTTTAAAACAAGGACAGTTGTCAGTTGCACAGTATGTAAACTAACATGTAGTTTTATCTTTAACGGGATTGTTGTCATGCGCTGCCTACTACTGAGTAAAACACAGACACTAATTCAGGGAAGATCAGGTTCTGGTTTATTTCAGCATAGTGCATAGCTAGAAAAAGCTGAGAGTGAAGGGAGCGCGCCGGTACGGGGTTTAAATAGCCCGCACCGGTCAGCGCCCCCCCCCCACCTTGGGTTGTGTCATCCCCCCAAGTCCTGTATGCTTCGTTGCCCCTGCTGGTGCCCCGGGCTTCTCTCATAATCGTTTTCTTCCTCCGGCCGGTGATTGCTTTCAGCTGGGCGATATACTTTGCGTTCCTGCTGACAGCTTCAGGTGTGCCTCGTGATCCGCCCTGTCTTTGTCGCTCTTTCTTCCCCCTTTGTGTTCTCTTGACTGGTTTTTCCGGCCGGGGTCGTTCCCTTCTCCTCGGGGTCTGTGTCTGTTGTTGTGCGTCGCTTTGCTTATCTTTTAATCCCTTGCTCTTGTTTCCGTGGTATTGTTATGTGTGCCGTTGTGCTGATGCATTCAGCTCAATGGTGCTCATGACATACTGCCCCCCTTTCGAATGGTAGCCCCCCCCGGCATTCCGGTTTTCCCGGGAGAGCTGTCAAAATTTTTTTTTTTTGGTATTTCCCGCCGGAGTGCTTTCACCCCTCCCCTTGCTCCGCCTTCTACCTCGTTTCCATCTTTTGGGTGTGTTCCGAGTGCGCATGCCTCGACCACACCCTGCAAGTGCGCATGCCTCGACCACACCCTGCTCATTTTTGCTCAGTTCGTCATGAGAGGAGGCGTGGCTGGTCGGGTGCTGTTTCAACTCCAGGTAGGATCCTTATCTTTTTGTTTTGTTGCTTGTTTTGTTTGATGTTCGTCGTGTTGTCATGTGTGCATCCTGGCCATTTGCCCTCTGGCGATGCACCTATGACCAATCTTCCCTCCCCAATGGGCCCAGAGAGGGTGGGGGGAGGGTGAGTCTCAGGGGGGAGGAGGTCTACTCAAGTCGCAGGCTTGGGGGGTCCCTTCCCCTGGGGGCGACGCGGGTGGGGGGGGAGGCCCGAGGGGGGAAGTGTGTCCTAGGGGCCGGTTCGGCTGGGCGCCCCTTTGGTTTGTCGGGGTACGTCGTGTGGAATGTTCGGGTCAGGTCCGGTACCTTAACGTGTTGAGCCGCCACCCATTCTGGGTGGGGGAAGTGTTTCCATTTCACTAAATAGTATAGTGTGCCCTGTTGACGGCGAGAATCGAGTATTTCTTTTACGTCGAAATGTTGTTGGCCGTCGATCATCACTGGGGAGGGCGGAGGCGTGCTTGGGTGCCATCGGGAGGTGGTTGCTGGTTTCAGGAGGCTGCTGTGGAATACCGGGTGGAGTCTCCTTAGATTGTGCGGCAGGTCCAGGCGTACTGCCACCGGGTTCACTATCTGTGTTACTCGAAGCGGCCCGATATACTTAGGCCCCAGTTTCTTCGAGGGTTGAGGTGATTTCATGAATTTGGTGGATAGGTAGACCATATCCCCTGCCTGGAATGTCGGTTGCTGGCACTGGTGCTTGTCGGCCTGTTCTTTGTAGGCGGACTGTGCTTCCTTCAGCGCTGCCGTGATTATTGGCCATGATTCTGCTATCTTCCGTCCCCAGTCACTAGCACCCACTTGGGGTCCCGGGGGTTGCGGTAGCTCCGGTATGGGTACGAACTCGCGCCCGGAGACTACTTCGAACGGGGTTTTCCCTGTACTCGTGTGAATGGCGTTATTGTAGGCGACTTCTGCAAACGGAAGCAGGTCGACCCAGTCGTCTTGGTGGTAATTGGTATATGAGCGTAGGAATTGTTCTAGTGTGGCATTGAGGATCTCTGTGGCTCCGTCCATCTGGGGATGCCAGGCTGTGGATAGGGCTTGTTGGGTCCCAATCAGTTTTAGAAAAGCCCGCCAGAATTTCGAGGTGAATTGTGTGCCCCTGTCGGTCACCACGCGTACAGGACATCCGTGTAACCTGTACACGTGTACGAGGAAAAGTTTAGCCAGCTGCTGGGCGGATGGGACTGATGAGCAGGGGATGAAGTGTGCTTGTTTAGAAAAGTAGTCTTTCACCACCCAAATGGTTGTTTTCTTCTGGCTGGGTGGTAGATCTACTATAAAATCCATGGAGATTTCCTCCCATGGTTGGGAGGGCTCCGCCACCATTTGTAGTAGTCCCGGGGGCTTACCCGGTGCCCGTTTGGCCATAGCGCATATCGGGCAGGATGCTACGTAGGCCTTAACGTCCCGTCTCAATGCGGGCCACCAGAATTGTCGTCGTGTTAGGTGCAGGGTCTTTAGAAACCCAAAGTGTCCCACTTGTTTGCTGTCGTGTGATCTGCGCAGGATTGCCTGGCGCTGCGAGTCCGGGACATATATTCTGCCTTCCCCCCATGCTAAGTCCTGTTCCATTGTCACCTTGTCGGGGTTTGCTAGTAGCCAGGGGTCGGTTTTGAGGGCGGCGGTGAGGTCCACGCGTATTCCTCCTGGCAGTCGCGGGTGGCGCTGTCTGGTCGCTGGTTGGCTTGCTGTCGGTTGAGACGTGGGGTTGAGCTGTTTCTGAGCGCTGCTTCGGGTGGTCACTGCCATTCCCAGCTGGGAGGCGGATAGGACCGTCCCAATCATATCTGGGACGGGCTCTTCGTCTTGGGGCAGTCGGGAGAGGGCGTCAGCCAGGAAGTTCTTTTTGCCCGGTATGAACTTCAGTTGAAAGTTAAAGCGGCTGAAGAATTGGGCCCATCTGACCTGTTTCGGGCTGAGGCGTCTGGGCGTCCGGAGGGCCTCGAGGTTCCGGTGGTCTGTCCAGACCTCGAATGGTTGGGTGGCTCCTTCCAGTAGATGCCTCCATGTTTCTAGTGCCGATTTTACCGCGAACGCCTCCTTCTCCCATACGTGCCAGCGCCTTTCCGTCTCCGAGAATTTCCTTGACAGGTAGGCGCATGGTTTCAGGATTCCTGCAGGGTCCTTTTGGAGCAGTATGGCCCCCAGGGAGAAGTCTGAGGCGTCGGCTTGGACCATGAACGGCTGTTCTGGGTCCGGATGTGTGAGGATTGGCTCCGTTGTGAACAGCGCTTTCAGTCTGTTGAACACTGTCTGACACGCGGGAGTCCAATTTAGTACTGTCCCTGGGTTCTTGGCTCGCCGTGTGTCCCCAACTCCTTTACTTTTGAGGAGGTCTGTTAGGGGGAGGGCTATCTCCGCGAACCCCCGTGCGAATGACCTGTAGAAGTTCGCAAAGCCGAGGAAGCTTTGAAGTTGGCGCCTGTTACGTGGGTGTTCCCAATTCACCACCGCCTCGACTTTTGCGGGGTCCATTTCTATGCCTTCGCCGGAGATTCGGTACCCCAGGTAGTCTAGGCGTGCTTTATGGAATTCGCACTTAGATGGTTTGGCATAGAGCTTCGCCCTTCTTAGCTTTTCGAGGACTTGCCTGACTAGGGTTACGTGTTCTTCGTGCGTCTGGGTGTAGATGAGGACGTCATCTATGTAAACTAGTACCCCTTTGAACAGGTGTTCATGCAGTACCTCATTGATGAGCTGCATGAACACTCCCGGGGTCCCCACTAGTCCAAATGGCAGTACCTTGTACTGAAAGGCGCCTAGGGGGCAGTTGAACGCTGTTTTCCATTCGTCCCCCTCCCTGATTCGGATCCTGTAATAAGCCTCGCGGAGGTCCAGTTTGGAGAATACTCTTCCCGTGGACAGGTGGGCGAGCATGTCTTTCACGAGGGGTAGGGGGTATTTATTGGATAGGGACACCGCATTGAGGCCCCGGTAGTCGGTGCAGAGCCGTAAGGTGCCGTCTTTTTTCTCTCGGAATAGGACAGGCGCTCCAACCGGTGAGCATGCTGGCTCTATGAAACCCCTAGCCAGGTTTTTATCGATGAACTCCCGGAGGGTTGTCATCTCCTTCGGGGTCATCGAGTAAATCTTAGGCCTGGGTAAGGGGACATCGGGAAGCAGCTCAATTCTACAGTCCGTCTTGCGGTGGGGGGGTAGTTGGTCCGCCTCCTCTTCCCCGAAGACCTCTGAGAAATCAGCATATTGTTCAGGTAGGTCTTCTGGGGTTGCTGTGTTGTCCTGGGCTGCTGCCTCTGCCCGTCCCACTGTGGGGTTGATCCTGCCCGCTGGAACTGGCGCCCGGTACACGCCGTCGTCGAATTGGAAGGTGCGGGTCTTCCAGTTAATGCGCGGGTTGTTGGTTGCGAGCCACGGTATTCCTAGTACTATGATGGGTCACCCTATGTGGGTTACCACAAAAGATGTTCGCTCGGTGTGGGTGCCCATTTGCAGGGTGACAGGCTCGGTCTGCGTCGTGGCTGGTTTCCCTCCCGCTGTTGAGCTGTCCAGTTGGTGGAAAGCCAGCGGTGTGGGGAGGGGGAGGCAAGGCAGGTCGAGCTTGGCAACGATGTCAGGGTGGATCAGGTTCTTGGAGCACCCCGAGTCCACTAGCGCCGCAGCCGTGGTGGCTCTGTTGCCGAAGGAAAGCCTGATTGTCCCCATTATTACGGAGCTTTCGTCGCTCTGTCTATGTGTTTCGCGCCCCTGTCCCACCGCCTGCCTCGCGGCGCGTTTTAAGGCAGGCGGGGAGCGTTTCCCGCCAGCCGGTCTGGGACTTCGGCATCCTCCCCCGCCAAGTAAGCGTCCAAGTCTTCGCTGTGGCTCCGGTCATCTGGTGGTGGGGGGGTAGCGGTGGGTTAGTTGGTTTGAACGTCGTTTTCGGTGCGGGTTTGGGAGCGCTAGTTAGTGTTCTGTTGGAGAAGCAGTCTGCCGCTTTGTGCCCCATTTTCCCGCACTTCGCGCAGGGTCCGCGAGCAAACTTCTTCTTTTGGTGCGTGGGACCGGCCGGCCCCAAGTGTGGCGCGGGTACCTTTGGGCTGGTGCTTGTTTTGTCCTCTGCTGTCGTCATTAAGAAAGTGCGATGAGCGTGTTCCGCTCTCCCCGCTAGGTAGATCCAGCCTTGCAGTGTCTCCGGGTCATCCCGGTAGAGTGCCCATTGGAGTACCTCGCGGCTGAGGCCCCTTTTGAACATCTCTATCAGGGTAGTCTCGGACCAGTCGTTAATCTTCCCTGCGAGGGCTTTAAATTCGAGGGCGTAGTCCGCGACAGGTCGTGCGCCCTGTTTGAGGGCTTGAAGCGCACTCTTAACCCTCTCCTTGGCTAGCGGGTCCTCAAAATAGTGCTTCATCTCAGTGATGAAGGCGTGGAAGTCAGAGAGGGCTGGGGAATTGGACTCGTACATTTGGACATACCAGTCTGCCGCCCTGTCTTGCAACTTGATCGCCACGGCTGCGATTTTGTCCGCTTCAGAGTCAAAGGAGTGTCCGTGCCGCCCCATGAACTCCCTGGCGTTCGTGACGAAAAACGACAGCTTCGTGGGGTTCCCGTCGAAGAAAATGGGGAAGTCCTTTGGGGCCCTGGTGTTCGGTGGATCCCCTCTCCTCGCGTCCCGTCCCATGGCTTCTTCCGCCGGGGAAGCTTGCCTGTTAGCATTTGGCCTATGGGGGTGCCAAGACCCGCTCGGGGTTTGAATAGGGGTGTGTACCTGCACGGGTATGTTCATGTGAGGCATGGAGGACATCAGCGACTGCAGCATGGTCCCGAGGTCCCTTAGTTGGGCTTCCATGGCCGTGAGTCTGGCTTGCGTTTCTCGGTCCAAGGTCCATGCCGCAGCTGTGATTGGACCGGTCGGCGTCTCCGCGTAGTTGGGCCACCGGTGGGGGTCAGGCGTTTCCGTCCGCTGGTCAGCTCCCTCGACTTGGGAGCGAATCAGCTGGTTCGTCCCTCCGTCCTCCACCGCGTTTCTTGCAGTTGGGCTGAAGCTCCACACCTGTGGCTGGGGTGCGATGTGGGGCGGGGAGGTCTCCGCGGGTCTCGGGAGGTATGTTGCTCCCTCCCGTGGTTGGGTCGCCTCTGCCTCCCTCCGGGGGTGGGGCTGAGGCTCGGGATGGGCCGGGAGGGTGTCCATGGCTCCTGGGGTCTGCGTTGCCTCTGGCCTCTGTCGGTTCTCCTCCGCCTCTCGCCGTGCGGCTTGCCCGTCCTGGCTGCGACGTGTCGGCTCCATCGCTCTCCACTCGTGTTCTTCTCGCCGTCTGTTCCTCCCACAGCTCGTTGTTGTCCGGTGGGGCTTGGCGAGGCTGAGTTTATGACTCTCAGCTTTATGTCATGCGCTGCCTACTACTGAGTAAAACACAGACACTAATTCAGGGAAGATCAGGTTCTGGTTTATTTCAGCATAGTGCATAGCTAGAAAAAGCTGAGAGTGAAGGGAGCGCGCCGGTACGGGGTTTAAATAGCCCGCGCCGGTCAGTGCCCCCCCCACCTTGGGTTGTGTCATCCCCCCAAGTCCTGTATGCTTCGTTGCCCCTGCTGGTGCCCCGGGCTTCTCTCATAATCGTTTTCTTCCTCCGGCCGGTGATTGCTTTCAGCTGGGCGATATACTTTGCGTTCCTGCTGACAGCTTCAGGTGTGCCTCGTGATCCGCCCTGTCTTTGTCGCTCTTTCTTCCCCCTTTGTGTTCTCTTGACTGGTTTTTCCGGCCGGGGTCGTTCCCTTCTCCTTGGGGTCTGTGTCTGTTGTTGTGCGTCGCTTTGCTTATCTTTTAATCCCTTGCTCTTGTTTCCGTGGTATTGTTATGTGTGCCGTTGTGCTGATGCATTCAGCTCAACGGTGCTCATGACAATTGTTAACTAAGAGGATTTGAAGAATGTACCTTTTCGTATACAGATGAAGTACCAGAATATCTACATCAGTGGCTTTGTTTTGGGGGCCAACATGTTTCAAAACATTTCCTGTAATCAAAATGGCTAGTTTAGTAACAAAAGTACTTCAGAAATAAATTAGACCTGCTTTTGAGAGACACTTCAGCTGAAAAATAAGTTTTGAATTCCTGAAATAGTTAACTAAATGAAATGGTTCAATCTCCCGTGGGAATTCAACTCAAGTCCCTCTGAAGCTAGGGTAGCTGCAGAATTCTTTTGAGTGAACAAGCATAAAAGATGATGAGACTCTGAACCCCACTGCAAAGGCTGAAGGGGAAGGAGCTAGAATCATACTTCAGGAGTTGTGGTAAGTTTATGGAGTTTCCTTAAAAAACACACCTTGAGCTCCCATTAAGCAATGTGATAGCCACAGGATACCATACTTTGGTTTCAATAATATATCTACTGTATTGAACAAAATGTGACAAGAGAGTGGTTAAATAGGTTGGTGCAAAGAAATTTTACAAATTTTCTCTCATTTGGCATTAAAAGATTGATATTTTTCACCAAAATGTTCCATGAAAAGTACTATGGAAATTATACTTCTAATGGACAAAATAAATATAGTAGAAATGAATCCTGTTTTAAATTTTATTTCCTTACTTTAGGTTACTTACTGGCAGGAAGATACACACTGAAAAAGAAGCAATAGAGGTAGGTGTGCTGAAGCCAGTTTTCTACCTAAATGGGTTTCTGTCTTGAATAATGCTTGAATTATTTCTTTATTTTATTTCTTTATTTTATTTTCTCTCCTGCCTTTATTATTTTTATAAGTAACTCAAGGCGGTGAACATACCTAATATTCCTTCCTCCTCCTATTTTCCCTACAACAACAACCCTGTTACAATGGAAACCTCCAATGTGGTCATCTGGAGAAGAATTTATCTGTTGAGGGCTTTTTCTGGCATTCAAAAAATGCATCCTTATAAAATGGTACCTCAATATGGAGTTTGTTGTTACAGACTTTATCATGGTCACACTATTTGCAGTGATACTTCTATGGTAAATGGAGTAATTGGTTCCAGCTCAACAGAAATAGGCAATTAAAATTTTAAAATGTAAATGTTTATCAGTGAAATACTGTTTAACAGTAAAAGAGGATAAACCCATATCCAAAGTGTACCTGCTATCTCCGGTATTCTGCTGTAGTTCTTCAAAGTGAGCCTTTTCATTTTGAGCTTTCCTCCTTTTCTCTATTTTGCACAAATAACAATTAGCATCTAAACCCCCAACAGCAACTGCACACATGCTAGCCTCAACCACACACATGCTAGGCTTGCACTAACTGAATTTTGGCTCGCATTAAATGCAACCAGAGTCCCCTTTTCAGGAGAGATGGGCAGTGAAATAAACAAACAAACAAACAAACAAACCTGGTATCAATTTATAAATCGCATCAAGTCGAATTTTGCACTATTTAAACTCACACTAACTGCAATCTACTGTACCTGTGTTGTCCTGATTTTTTTTTTTAAAAGAAGTAGCTGTGGTTGCTGAATGAAGACAGGCATGTCAGCACTCCTTTACATGGAGATTATGGCTTAATTCACATCTCATACTGAAAGTGGATTTTAACCATGCTTGTTGAACAAGATACAGCGGCAGAAATAAATCTAAACCATAATTGATGGGGTCACATATTGTGCTAATCTAAAAATCAACAAGCTACTGTACATTACAGCATAGTATTATGTGTGGCCCAAATCATACATGCAGTGTCTCTGTACCTTTACTGCTGGTTGCAAGCACAGAATAGCCTTGTAAGTGACTTCACCACGCTGGTGCCCTGCATGTTGGTGGGAATTTCTGGGAATTGTCATCCCAACATAGCTAGAGGGCATCAGGTTGGGAAAGGCTGAACTGGCTACATATGTTGAAGGAAGTTAACATGACATTCTGCCAAAAACAAAGCAACCCAACCCCTCCCCACCAAACAGTAATCCTTCAGTGCTTAACAGGATGATAGAACCACATCTCTTTTTTCCTACTAAAAATATTCCCACTATCCATTATGCAGAAAATTATAAATTAGAAGTGATCATGCTATCTGTCAGCAAGAAATGCATTGGAGTATACCAGATTTGACTTTCAGCTGCTGTATTATAGGATTACTATATAGGTCTGCCCTCTGGTGTTTATATGCCAACTTTGTAGTCATGATCTTTGAGCTCCTGTACTAAACAGCTTCCACTTTGCTACAGATTATACAGGCTACTTATTCTAGAAGATTTCATTAAGGAAATCTATTAATACAACTAGATTTTTTATCTGGGGTGTCTATCAATTCACACCTTTAGCTGCCAGTAAAACTCCTAGTTTCTGATACTATTTTACCCCCAAAACCAATTCTTGGCAACCCACATACAAGACTTCCATGATCAATGCTTCAGCCACATGAAAAGGTCACAAGTAGGATATTTTATTCTCAGACCAGTGCTTCACACTGCCTTGACAAAATAATACAGGAAAAACTCTGCATTTTCTGGTGTTACTGTTGTCAACCCATTGCTATTAAGGAAAGGTACTTAGGGAATTATGACCTTTTGGGAAGTCAGTGTACTGTGGCTGGCTATTTCTTAGATTTGATATGGCCAGCTTTCCTCGGTATACTTCTAAGATATATGGACTTCACCTTCCAGAATTCACCAACCATCATAGACATTTTTTAGAATGTTGGGAGTTGAAGTCCACATATTTGGTGGGCACCAAGGTTGCAGAAGGCTGTGCTAAGCCAAACTAAAATCCATTGAATTATACATTGTACAGTGCACAAATCCATGCTGTTTTCATGACACAGTCCTGCCTGTTATGTCTGTGGAAGTCCCACTGATACTGGTAACCATTGGATGGACCCTTAGTTGTCCATCCTCTTACTGATTGCTTCAACATCTGTAGGCTGGATTAAAGGCAATGTATGTGATTCCGGCAGTAAAATATTTTGACATTGATTTTACTAATTATATTCTGTCGTAATGGAATTCTGTTTCCAAGACAACAACATCCATGGTTCTTTGCAGTTTTCTTCCAGCAAAGCCAACTAAATGTCAGTTCATAGATTAAACATTTTCCCTGCAGCAGGAACTATCCCTGACTATTTCAGCTGTTCTTATCTTTATTCTACATTTTAATGTTGTGGCATCACCATGGAATATCCCCCTTGTTTCTTAGTGTTAATTGCAATGTCAGATTAACTGTTTTAGCCACAGTAATGAAAAAAAGCCTAACTTTAGTAGCCTGACAAGTTAACAAGCTCTCAGCTTTAGTTTGGCCACATGTTAAAATCTTTATAGAAATTTTTTCCTTAGCCTGTTGGTTTGTATCAGAGTATAAAATTGTAACAATTTTGTAGGATGCAGGAAAATCTTTTAACAATAAGCTTCAACCAGGTGTAAAACACTGCTGTTGTAATGTCCTCTCAATACTATGTTGTTCCATGTTACTTGACTTTTATGAGATGAACACTAATTTTGTAACAAAATATTAGTTGGAAAAGACAATTCAAAATATTCTATAAAGTGAGTCCCAATTACTCTGCAGGCTAGTTGGTACGGAGAACATGATCTACCACCTCTGCATCTACTTCCAAGCTCCTGTCATTATAGCCAGAATCAAAACCACTTTTAACTAATTCCATTACAGTTGCTTTCCCAAAATCATTAGAGAAAATAGTCTCATATCAGCACTGCTGAAATGTTGGTTCTTGGAAGGAAAATAACAATGCATTGAGCCACCATGTGCTCACTTGTTCAGATATTTTCTTTTTTTCTGTTTCCTTGCAAAAGTTCTCTTTCTTTCTGTTAGAACCATAGATCTACTGGCTGAATAAATCAGGTCTAAGAGATTTCTATGTGCCAGCATGCACTGAAGCAGTTTATCACCAGAGCTATTTGACTTCTTATAAGAAGGAGAGTTTTAAATAATTGAAACTATGAAACAAATTTCTTCATATTTCATATCAAAATGCATGCATTTTGGACATTTATGTCACATTTATGTGACATTTATGTCACTGTCTTGCAAACACACATATTACTCCTAACCGTTTTTCTCTCATATATTTGGAAAGGTAATGGATATGCTCCACAGTATGGGACCAGAAACCGTTGTAATCACCAGCTCAAATCTTCAGGCACCTTCAGGAAATGATTATCTGATTGCATTAGGAAGCCAAAGGAGAAGTATGTTTTATTTTTAATCAATAGCCTTGCTTATTGTAAGAGCATTTATGAAACAGGTAGCATGACGATTACCCGATTTTTCCCATTTCTATTATAACAAAGTAAAATTAATGCTTTTGTTTTCAGATACTACTCAAATGTATAAAGCACAAATTGCAGAAACATATAAGCTTTATTCCAAGAAATATTTAAGCTGCAATCCTGTCTCACTTGAGTATGGACCTTTGAACTAAATAGGGTTTGTTTTTGAGCAGGCATCTCTTAAAATGAGTAAGTGATTTTATACTTGGTAGAACATTGCTTTGTTGTTGCAATAATGCTCTATAAAAGAATTCTATTTACAACATGAAGGAAGACTACAGTTCATAGGCTGATCATAACTCTGCCCTCTTCAGTAATAGTGGTGTTGCAGGTATATTCAAGAGATATATTAGGCAATTAGAACGATAATATCTTCTGATCTGGTAGGCTATTTTCTAAGAATGGCTAGGTGTACTTGTTCCCAATGCAATTTGTATTTCTTTTGATGCAGACTTGTTTTAAATGGATGGGATTCACCCTTCTATTCTCTACACACGCACACACCTTTTAAAATAGATGGTTATACTGTATACCTTTAGTGTTTACTAGAGTTTAATTCAAAATGTTCAGGTGCTGAATTGCTGCATAAACTGATTTATGTGAATTAGATATACTACCTACGTCATGCAGAAGGCCCACAGGATCTGGAACTCCAATCACACAGAATTCCAGATAACAAGAAGCTGTATGTACCATTCCCCAAGATGTCAGGGGTGAAGGAAACCACTGTGAATGAAACAGCTATCCTGACATGTTGACCATTGCAGCATGTTATCACAGTCCAAAAAGTGCAGTTGAGTCAACAGTGAAGTAACTAATTTCATCTCTAAACTTTTCATTCCACATTCTCCAAGAAGTTCTGAGTCTGCATTGAAACAGGAGACTATCAGGAAAGGCATATGTTTGCCTAAAGATAGGGGGTGGGGGGGATCCTTAACTCTGCAAAATCCAGTAGCCCAATTCAGTTTGGTGACGAAGTCCAATACTTCAATTATCCCTGTATCCCACAGAATTGCACCACACACACAATATTGTTCATAGCTGTTCAACATCAATGCTTCTAAATTTGGACCCTGGACTTACTGTAATGTATGACAAAGCCATGCTAAGATATACTGTTCCTATATGATTACGTAACTGAGAAGAATGTAACTAATAGCTAATAATGCCTTAAAAGCTACAGCAGATGGCACCATAGTGACACAAAGGATCCGAATGGAGTCTCCCAAAGTAGATGCTGTCTTTGTTGGAACAGGAGACCTATTTGCTGCCATGCTCTTGGCTTGGACTCACAAACATCCAGACAATCTTAAGGTATGGATAGATTTTTCAGTTCTTCTGCTGTATCAGTTATAGGAAAAAATATTTGTCTGTCTTTGTTCTGAACAGGATCAATAGATTATGCAAAATAAGGCTATATGTTACTTGCTTACAATGGGTGGCCATAAAAAATTTCTAAAATAAACTAACAGCCTTATTTAGGAATGATGCTTAACCTCTGTTTTAGCATAATGAGAATGATCCTGCACAAACATTGGACCAATCCTAAACTACAATCTGTTGTTTCACCCATCAAACCAAAAAAAACCCCCCAACTACTGGCAGGCTTAGCTTGGTGTGTCAGTCAGGCCAGCATTTCTATAATAGGAAAGAGATTTAAAGAGTAAAGCACGTTGATTTGTGTTTCTTATCCAATTTAAATAATTATCTGAAATGTCAATCAATATTCAATCTGGCCAGAATTAGTGAAATGGTAATACTGTAAAACTGTTTTTTTTTTCAATTGCAGATGGCCTGTGAAAAGACTGTATCAGCAATGCAACATGTTTTGCAAAGGACCATCAAGAGTGCAAAGGGTAGGTTATTTTCATAATGCTTCTGCATATATTCATTTACTGTTAGAAGGCTTACTAAAAAGGTGTCATCGCTGAGTGACTGAGCATGTGCTTTGTGTGCAAAAGGTCCCCAGCTCAATTTCTTGTATCTCCAGTTGAAAGGATCAGGTTAACAGATAATAAAGGAGATTAATGGGGAAGCTCGACTTCTGTGCTGACTCAGTGCCTCTGTTCATATAACTTACTAACTCATGGTTCACTTAACCATGGTTTGATGAATTAACTAGGTTTGAACAACACATTAAACTCTAAATTAATCATACTGACAAGGCTCACATGAAGCACTAATTATCAACCACATTTAGCCCAATCTGTTGTGTGAACCCTGTAAGTCGCTGTGCTTCCACATAAACTAAGTCATAATATGATTAGTTGGGCGGGGTGGAGAATGTGAGAATCCACGCATATGTGGCTTTACATTAAATGCAAAACAGGCCACTATTTCTTCTTCAGCAATAGTGACAACAAGAGTATTATGTAACAACCCAGCCAAAATAACAGTCCTTGCAGCACTGACTAAATTAATCCACTGTTTCATATGCTATAGATATTTTTCCAATTTTTATACCTCTGGGAGAAAGTAATTAACTAATCTGTTTTTTTTGTAACAGATCTTTGAAACTAGCTGGATCCAGTCATTTCCTGAACTGCCTTAATTTGGGCCACAATTTATAGCTTTATCATTAGGCACAGGAAAGGAAATTATGATGCTCTTTTCTTCTCTTCCTTTCATCTTCCTTTTACATATAGAACATGTTGCAAGAGCCACTGGCAGAGATAGTGTTAAGTGGAATAGACCAGCTGCATTGAAATTGCAACTCTCAGAATTTTCAGCCAGTGTGATGCTGGAAAGGGGAAAGCTGCCACATTTACAGAAAATAGTCCTGATTATGAGTATTGGCCACAAGAATTAAATGGATTGGCCTGCTGCTGAATAAGTACTAGAAAGAAAAGAGCAAAGAGGAATGTTACTGTCAAGCACTGCTTGAGACTTTGTGGAAGTATACAGCTGCAACAGATTGCTGTTATTATTCTGCTTATTTAAGATAGTACTGTTGAATAATAATAATAATAATAATTATTATTATTTTGTAGCCTTCTTTTGAGTGTAAAACCCAGCTTCAAAGTACAAATAAATAAACCATAAAAACAGTATATGAGATTAAAATAACAGAACAAAAAAAGAAGATAGTAGTAACACAAAGAGATATATACATATACAGGTAGTCCTCACTTAACAACCATTTGTTTAGTGATGGTTCAGACTTATGACAGTGCTGAAGAAACTGACTTACAACCGGTTCTCACACTTACAGCCATTGCAGCATCCCCACGGTCACGTGATCATGATCTGGGAGCTTGGCAACTGGTTTGCATTTATGACCATTGCAGTGTCCTGTGGTCACCATTTTTGACCTTCCTGGTTGGCTTCTGACAAGCAAAATCAGTGGGGAACTGCTTAATACGCTTAATGACCATGTGGTTCGCTTAATGCCCACAGTGATTTGCGTAACAACCACCTCAAAAAAGGTCATAAAATCAGGTCAGATTTGCTTAATTACTGCTTTGCTTAGCAATCGAAATTCCAGTCTCTATTGTGGTCATTAGGTGAGGACTACCTGTATACACATACCACTCCACTAAAACACAAACATTAACCATATTCATTTTAGTCTCTTGCAAACAGCAGAGTATTTTTGGCACTTTAAAGGCTAATACTTATGGCAGAAGGTAACATGCAGACTGTAATAAATAAATTGTTGAAATCTTCCAACAGTCAGCAAGAGCAGGCCATATTTATTTCCCAGGGCTGGGCATCCAAAGATTTGGGACATCACAAAAAAACTGCATATCTGAGACTTACAGATTTCCCACCTTGTATTAATGGCCCATAAATTAAGCCTTCATGTGCTGATCTTAAAACTGTAGTAGAATGACAGCAAAGTTTATTGATGTGGGGAAGGTTGTGGGTCTGGGAGGAGTGAGTTTTTCTTCCACACTGCATTATGTTAATATTAAACCTCCATGGCATTGTTTTTTGTTTGTTTTGTTTTAAGCACAAGCTGGAGAAGGAAACAAACCTAATTCAGCCCACCTGGAACTGAGGATGGTCCAAAGCAAAAAGGATATAGAAAACCCAGAGATAATAATAACTGCTACTGTGTTATAAAGGTTGTGTATCTCTAACAACGCACAATGTATTGATGTCCTCATTTTCTTTCCTGTAAATTGTGATGTTTGCCTTAGATCTGTGACAGAAACCTGACTTCCATGAAATAGTGCCCAGCATAGATGAGATCCACTACCAAGCACATGTGCTGGCCTTGCTTGAATTAAGAAGAGAAAAAAAGTTAGGTGTGTATTACAGCTCCCTCCCAGGTATGCAAATGGCTGTCAAATTAATTCAATCTCATCATAAAACCTGTGTGTGAACACACAAGGTTTCCTGCCTTGCCAAAGATTTCAAGATTGCATTTTTAGTGACCTGATTGACTGGAGTATATACACTGTGGTAAAGTATCATGTGCCAGTTAGGTAGTTTACCATTTCCCTTAAATGAAGAGGTTTGGTAGCTTGCTAAAATATTCAGTACCTCAACCATTCTGGAGCATAAAGAGAGGTTCAGGTGATGTATGGGGAGTGGTGGGTGGGTTTTTAGGTACTGTACACAGGCCTTGGAGGTATAACATGTCTGAACTGTTCCCATCTGTGCATAAATCCAAGATTCTACTGTCTAGAGGTGCTAATCCTTTACTATCAAACTATTAAAAATAACCCATATCATATTTTTGTTTAGAAAGAAATGACAATGAGTAGAATATAATGGTGATTCTACCTCTGATAGAATAGTCTTGACTCAGTTTTATCAGTTTTTCCTTAACCAGGATTTACTGTGAAATCTGAGTATCCCAGTTCATCTTCTAATGGCTAGGGGTGAAGTGAAAGGCTGTGTGTTACTTCTTAAGACCAATTCACTGTTTATTGCTGTGAGTGAGGGTATTCTTGCTCCATGAATGGAGAATTAAATTAAAACACCATCTAATAAATCAGTTCCATCAGAGGCAGAGTTTTAACACACTAAGCATTGCTGTTGCACAGTTTCTATCCCTTTTGAAAACATATGCAGGATGTAGATTACCCAGGAATAGTTCTGGGGGTTTAATGTCCTTGATACTGATTTACCAGTACAGTTCCATCTTCATGAATTTACAGTTATTAACATTTTACTCTAAAATAATTAACAGCTGTGCATTACAATTAAATTTAAACATGCCGAAACTTAAACATGCCTAAATACTTTGGAAATCAGTACTGAGTCCTGTATTCTTCTGCATGCAGCAATCTCTTTGAATATACTGGTGTAGGCTTCCAAGGCTGGTATCTGTTGAGCAGTGTTGGGCTTCAGGGTTTAGTGCCAGTGGCCTAGACAACAGATTTCTTGATGTTTCGCCAGCAGCTGTGGCTGGCATCTTCAGAGGCAAGGTGGCCACATTCCCCCTGAAGATACCAGCCACAGTTGTCGACAAAGCATCAGGAAATCTGTTGTCTAGACCACTGTCACTAAACCCTGAAGCCCAACACCGCCCAATCTCTTTAAAGGTACTAAATTAGCTTTTATTCTCTTCTTCTATTAGTCTTAGGAACATGCACAGTTAATTTCAAATTTTAACCCTCATTTCTTTGCCCCTTCATTGTTGATATATTTTTTTAAAGCCTCTTTTTCCACCCACCCACCTCATAAATCATATGGAACAGAAAAAAACAGGGTATCATAGCAATCCACAGTCCTCCTTCTTTACAGGTAACCAGGGTATTTTCATCATTTTTATTAAATATCCTTTTCTTGGGACCTCTGTGAAAATCAGATTCTTGCAAAAGTGCTATCATTAATATGTGCAACTCCTGAATCAACTTGTGAATTCCAGTCTTAGAATCTTAAAGACTTATTAACTTTCATTTATTAAAAATATCTAAATGATCTAACCTTCATAGACCTGAAGGATTTTTTTTTTCTTTTCTTTCTCCCAAGTGGTCTTCAGCATCAAACAAGTTTTTCACTTGTGGCCTGTTTTAGGGCTAGGGCAATATAAGATCTTCTCTGTCTTCTGGGATAGCTTTTCATCAATGTGTAGACATTAATGTCTCAGACAAGTATGACAGCACCATGGGCAGTAAACAGATACAGACGCAGACTGCCTACATCTTGCCTGCAGAAAAAATTAAAATGTAAACACTAGCATATCATTAATTGCTTTCATAAACTATATTGGCCAAACATTGCCTACATATCCTATCCCAGCCTTTCAGTATGCAATCTTAGCATCCATATTTGAAGCTAAAAGACATTTTGAACCACTTGCTGGCCTCTGCGCTCTGTCTTTGAATCCATATTTGCTTCTTTTGCTAGAAAATGATAGTATAAGCACTTTTGGAGCAGATAACATTTATTCATCCAGCTAACTGATCATAGCTTCAAGCATTCCATTAGATGAATCTTGGTAGAATTCTGTTTCAGATTTTACATAGAAAAGGTCAAAGCACAAGAGATTCCTACATTGTCTCCCAGGTCTCTGTATCATCCAAATATGACTTTACTGGATCGCTGGTTTGCTGCAGAAATAACACCTTTAAAAGCCTTGAAAGCTTTATTTAAAAGTTTAGACCAAGCAAACTCTTCTTTGTTTTTGTTTTGTTTTCGTTTGTCTCTTTTTCAGAATGTTAACTTTGAGAAAGGACTTCTTTCACTCTACTGTTTTTAACTGTTTGAGGCAAAATACAGATTTGTAACAGATCTGAGAGAAATACATTCCCTTTAAAATATAAATCAATAGGCAAACTCTGTATCTGATAAAAGTCTTTCTTGCTGAAGTATGGAAAAGTTCTTATAGTTGATTGAATTTTGCAGCCATTTACCTATTGTTTTCACTTGCATGAAATAAACTTTCAGCAGTTAAAATGTAGGAGGTGTAACAATCTACTACTGCAAGAGATTCCTGCCAACATAGCCAAACAAAGCAGTTATGTCAGCAATTGCAATTCAAACTTTTTGTTTTTTTTTACATTTTCCACTATCAGTGTACAATGCCGTACCTAGATCCAACACAGTATTTGGATTGGGGAAATACAGCTTTTATATATATATACATATACATATACATATACATACACACACACACACACACACACACACACACACATATACATACATATATACATATACATATACATATACATATACACACACATACATACACACACACACACGCATGCACGCACAGAGACTTCATGTCTGTTAAGCCTATCCAGTCATCTAAAAGAGTACAAAACATTTAAGGGATCAAAGTTGCATTCTACTTATAGCATTACTAGCAGTTTGGGGAAACTTGAAAATAGACAGTCACATCACTCTTGCCCGGTGTTCCAGGAGGTGAATTAGTTCCATAATATTCCTAAATCTGTAGCAACTGTCTACATGTCTTACGTAGAAAAGTAGATGTTTAAAGCTGCAATAATTAAATATCTGCTATCAGTTGAACCTTCCTAGGAGGAGAATTAATTTGTCTTTTACAAAATTAGCTGCCTTTTCCCTTGTCATGTTAACTAATAATGTATTCACTCAAATTGAGCATTTGGAATTTGTTTTTTTAGATAAATGGGAATAGTTTTATTTTTAAAAAAATGAAAGCTTATTTAATGAAGAATTTTAATTATGTCAAACTTTCTCAAATGCTTTCTCTTGTAGAATAATCACCAAGCCAGTACAACTGTAACCTTAGCCAGACATCCAGCTAGTCTGGAAAAAAACAAAATAATCCTTTGGGAGGAAAGAAAAGATCCCTTCAAAATCAACCTTCATCTTCATTTTATAATAAATTTTAAATATTACTTTAAATGACATATTTTAGTGCTAAATATTCTTTATCTTTGTTTTTAATCTTTTGCTGGCTAATTTTAATCATTCCCCTAATTTTGAGAACGACCCACACTGTTGCTCCTGGTGGTAGACGTTGATTCTAATGTTTGAGAGTTAGCAGGAAAGTCACTAAAGAAAAGGAAATACATCTTCTCTTTAGTGACTTTCTTGCTGAGTTTCAAACAATGGAACCAGTGTCTGTATACATAAAAAGGTAAAGGTTTCCCTTGACATTAAGTCCAGTCGTGTCCGACTCTAGGGGGCGGTGCTCATCTCCGTTTCAAAGCTGAAGAGCCGGCATTTGTCTGTAGACACTTCCGTGGTCATGTGGCCAGCATGACAGTCACAGAACACCGTTACCTGCCTGCCGAAGCGGTACCTATTAATCTACTCACATGTTTTCGAACTGCTAGGTTGGCAGGAGCTGGGACTAGCAACGGGAGCTCACCCCGTCATGCGGATTCAAACCGCTGACCTTCTGATCAGCAAGCTCAGCAGCTCAGCGGTTTAACCCGCAGCGCCACCGCATCCCTGTCTGTATACATACATACATACATACATACATACATATACGCACATAAACCCACATGTATACACACTTAAATGTTCAGTACATTACCACTGATCATTGGTAGTTGCTGAAATTTTTAATTGCTTTAATTTCTCTGATTTTTCTCATATATATATATATTGCATGGAACATTGACTGATTCAGTTTTCCTATAACTGTCTTTTCTTTTAGACAAGCAGTTCCAAATACTTTTGGAACCAGAAGTACACAAAGCTACTAACAAATACTCTCTTTTCTGCCTTTATGTATTAACATATTAATTTAAAGGAATGAGCATTTAATAGAGTTCTTGTCCTACTCACAGGCCCATCCATGGCATTTTTAGCCTCAACTGAGTCTCAGTATATGCACCGTAGAGATGACTATTCCCCAAGCATACATGTTAGGCACCAGCACTGTCCCCACATATCTGTTTTTGCCTGGAATGAGATATAAAGAAGCCGGCAGTATCCAATCATATATCTCTGTCCATGTTTTCCCCAAAGAGAAGTGAAATGGATCAGAAGAGAGGCAAGGATTCACTGTAGCCATAAGTGAGGTTTGGGTAACGCATAGGCATCAAAATATCTAAAGTCCTAAAGAACATTGACATTATTTTTTAAAAATGCTATGTTCTGACATGGGATCTTATCATTCTTATGTGGGAACTCAGGGTAAGCAAGCCAATTGTATGTGAGTTTGGCATTACAAAAAAATACAGTAACATGCTTGGCACCTCCACTGTTGTATGAGATTGTATAATGGTACCCACCATCTCAAAAGGTTATCAGTCCCTGTCATAAATTATAGCAAATTCACTGGCTGGATTATCCAAACAATAAAGTGATTTACCTGGCTTGGTTTTAGTGTGTGAAACCAGCCATTATGGTCGATACATGCTAATGTGTGAACCCAACTATCTTTTCCAGCATCAGCAACTTAAGATAGTGTGTATTTTAATACTGGCAGAGCTATAACCATCTTGACATATAACACCAAACTGAATAACTACTACAACTTTTTACTAGTTGTTTTAACGAAAATGAATGATGGTCATAATCTGTTACTCATATGTATTCCACTTTTGGCAAGGACTTTTTCGGTACCTCTGTGAAACTAATTTTTATTACTATGGTTTGAATTATTTGTGATTCATAAGGAGCTAACTATGTTATAAACAAATTTGTAACTGAGTTCTGGCATGCTTAGATTTTAAACAAAATAGCTTCAGGAGATGACATGTTGGGCATAGAAACCAGGAAATGGTTAGGCATTTTGTTATCTTTCTGAAGATACTTTTTTCTTTAAAATGTACTGAGTGAGGAGCCTCTACTACATTTGCACATAAACTTTTACTAACTCCTCAGCAGGACCAAAATTCATATAAGAAGTATCTTCCAAGCTTAAATTAACTTTAATGTATTCAGTTCTTTCTGACAACCTTGAACATAATGACATGTAGAAAATAAGTAGAAACACATTTGTGAAAACATATTAATCTTTGCTTTTTAACATGCTTTTAGGAAGCATACACATATATTAAAACTGCTTCTTTTTGATATTTCTTTACCAAACTGTATTCAAAATACAACAAATCTAATGAGCGCAATACTTTACAAAGAATTTAGAGGACCAAGATTTCTAGCTAAAGATACTGCCTTGTTGAGTACCCTTATCTGTATCTTAACTGGATGGTATTAGTTATTTTCTGTCTGGTACTGTGTTCACACTTGTTTCTTGATTTACAATATAGAGCAAGAAAGATTGTAATAAAATTATCTTTGTTCAATAATACTGTGCATAACTATGGTTAGATTTTCTTTTTGTTTTCAACTACGTCAAACAAAACCAGATTAGTTTTATCGTGTTGTTGAATCAGGTGGCCTTTAATTAAGTTTTTTTCATTACTTGATGTGAACATAATCAGCATGTGAAATGCCTAGAAAGGGTCAATTGTCAAATAACCATGAGTTCATACAGAATAACAGGTAATAACAGGTTGAGTATTTTCATTCTAAAGTGGCATGGTTATCTGTATCCTTTAAGCTGTATGGAGCAGGGCTATACAAAGCTTTGGATATTATTTTCAAAAGTTTATTTGGAACATTCAGGAGCACAAAGGTAGTACTTGTCTGCAGTACATTAAATCAGCCATTTCATTTCCCAAGACTGAACAGCTGCTTTGAAGTACTGCATGCAGGTCCTGTGTTTGCATTCCGAAGTACCTTTTGGAAATCAATTCCAAAGGACTGCGTAGCCCTTGTAAAGAGGTTTTTATGTATATAAAGTGCAGGTAAAATGGGTGATGAGCATTTCACCACGTATTCTGCACATGTGCCAAGTTTGATGTGTTTACAAAGTAATGTAGGGATATTCCAAATAACACTTGCAAAGCTGAAACTGGACTTCAGAAATTGTCAGATTACTTAAGCAATGAACTTAATTCTGTTCCCAGCTTCTGATTATTGTTGATTTGGTGGCTGTAATCCCAGCAATAGTCCATGGTCTTTAAATTATGGCTGGATAAGGGGTGGATCAGTGCTGGCCACTAGATTAAATTACCTTTGCACTCTCATATTCAGTACCAAGATGGTTGGGAGAAAGTATACACTGATTGACTGTATTTTTGATGAATTATTCTGTACTGTGAGCTGCTTACAGAAAGATCTGCATTTACAAGAGCTAGAAAACCTCTAATGGGAAAAGAGTACTAGAGCCAGCAATAGCAACTAATAAATAGACTCCCTCATTCCATTTTTTTTTCAAGAGTCTCTTGCTCTTAAACTTGAAATGTTGTGGACCATGTCTGTTGGTGATGTAAACTGTGACCTAATATTTCCCCTCTCCAGAGGGAACGTAGTTAGAGATCATCCCTTACAAACTTAAATCACAATGTTAATCGCAAGGCAACATGACTTGGAATGCTTATTGAACAGGCTGCAATCTGAGAACTTTTTACTATCTCATTCAAAAATAATATGCCTTGTTAGGTGTTGAACAGTTAATAGATCAGCTGCATGGGAAATGGCATCAGAATTCCAGCTTAATTAGAATACTGAAGTTCCTCCTTTAGGGATGCTACATACGCAAATGCATTTGTGCCTTCTCAGAGTTTTAAGAAGTGTAAAAGTAAGTCCTTAAAATAAAACCTAAAAGAAGGGAACTTGGAAGTGTAACTGGCAAAACATAAAAAGCAAATATAAAAGCAAATATAAAATTACCCCCTGTTTCCATTGGATTAAAGTGAGGCTGTGGAGAAGGGTGTGATAATTTTGGCATTTTAAACTCTTCTGATCATCCAACTGCATACCGTTTTCCAAAATTCTAGTCCTGGGTCTGGATGATGCCATCCAAAGACAATTGGTACCTGTGCAACTGGGACCTAGTACTCCAAGTCTGCCTGCCTTTTTTGAGCAAAAATGTATTCTTGAGCTTAAGACTTCTATTAAAAAATCATGGTTTGGGTACATTTAAAAAACATAAAATAGAGGAAGCACATAGAAGATACTGCTAAATTGTGCCATATGTTAATAAGTGGAAATTATGTGTATCCTTGACATACTGCCTTTCATTGCATTGCTACTTAGAATAATAATTGTGTCTAAAAGAATGTGGCATGTGTACTCTGTGTGTGTCTTGAAGTTCTATGTACATGAAATTAAAGTAGAATTTGAAGGCTTAGCAGTGCAGGCCTTCAGCAAGGGAAATAAAATTATATATTTTTATAGACAGTTGTACAATTTTAGGTCTCAGCTACAGCACATCACATCAGCTTCTTCCAAGAATGTAAAGCTGCAAGATTGGATAGAAGAGGGTGGCTGTGGAAATGAGAAAGATAGTTCAATCAATCCCAACAGCCCTAGATGGATTTAATTAATAAAGATGCCTTTGAAATATATTTTTAGCTCTAAAATATTAAATGGAGAAATATTTGCGAGCAAACTTTCTATGTCTATGACATTTGTGTAGTGCTTTGTATTGAAGAAATCAAATGGTTCTATGTTTATACTTCTTATTAATTGTTCTTGGATTGTAGGGACAATAAGTAGACAAATTGTTTTTATTCCAGAAAAAGAATCTGTGTGATGTGCAACTGTGTATAACTGTTAGTGGCCACTGTCCCAATGAAAAATGTTGTTTGTATATTTTCTGGTTTGGCACATGTGACTTTTATCCATTTTGTAGTAAAGTTTACATGCTAAAATATGTAATAAGTAGGAAGATAATAATAAAGTCAATGAACTATCTATGTGAAGACTAAGATTTAATTCCTGTTGAACAAAGAGCTGTGTTTCATCTATGTATGTACTTTTTCAAAAAAATGGAGTCTCCTAAAACTTGTGCTTCATTAAAATGAAGCATAGTAGCTGGGCTAGTGGTGTTACAATTCTCTGGAATGTTCCTTGTAAGTTTGCTCAAATTTATGAAGAAGATAGTTCTGTTCAAAGAGTATATAAGGAGGAAATTCTCTTCTGGAAGAATATATCCTATAGATATGAAATGAAAAATGGAAAAGTTAAAAGCATTAAAAAAAGACCCTAACTAACCGGATTAGATGCTATGAAATAATCAAAAAGTAAGAACATTATGTGGTGCTAGTTTTCCATTTTCCTCAAGGGAAGATGGCTCAAAATCATCTTTTACATTACAGGTTACCATATATATATGCACATAAGCCCATCCACGGATAAGTCCACCCTCAAATTTTTAACCAAAATACCATGAAAAATGCACCACCTGCAGATAAGCCAACCCTCAAAGTTTTCGTAAATTTTAATTTTCACAGTTGGCTTATCTGTGGGTGGCACATTTTTCATAGTATTTTGGTTAAAAAAATTGAGGGTCTGCTTATCCATGGCTTATCCATGAGTATATACAGTATATACGGGTACTTTACAAAAGCTGAGGGAAAAAACTATCTTATATACTTGCAGATAAGCCCATCCAAGGATAAGCCACCCCCCCCATATATAATTTTGATTAAGAAAGGATTTTTACACAGAATGAAAAGACTACAAAAACATGAAAAGTAACAACCCTTTTTAATCAGTAAATTCCAAAATCAATTCATTTTTCTCCATTTTCAGCAAAAAGTCCATAAAGGGTTTCCAGTCTTTTATAAAACTAATTGTTGTTCCCTCCTTAATCAAACAAGTCAGTTTTGCCATTTCTGCAAACTCTAACAACTTCACAATCCATTCGCCATTGTGGGTATTTCTGTATTCTTCCATTTTTCCAAACCAAAAATTTTTAGTGTATTTTGTCACCTAAAATTCTTGGCTTATGTGCAAGTACATACAGTAATAAGTTTGGTTTCTGTTCAGAAATACCATAAATGCAAAAACGTTACAATGACTAGAAGTCTACAGAATTACCTGCATTGTTTTGAGAATGAAGACATATAAGGCTATTTTAATCATTCTGTTTCAACTCTTAGAATTCATGATGAATGCAGACCCCACATGGAGAGAAGGTCTTGGTGGGATAATGGTGCTCTCTCTTCCACTCATTTACTCATGAACCCTACCCCAAGCTGGAATTAGATGTGCAAGACCAATGTGGGCTTCCTATGATTTTTGTTGAATTTTTTGATTAACCAACGGAGCAGGCTGGATGAGTATATGAGTGCCACTCACAACATACCTTTTCTCTGTTACAACCTGAATGAGAATTTCAGAGGGGGATGGGCAAGCTCTTCTATAATTCAGCTCTATAATGATTCTGTTATAGTCTGCCCCTATAACAATTAGTCCACATACAGGACTGCATCCCCAATAGACTAGATGTAATACTATTACTAGGCTTATACAACATTAAGAAGAGACTTTAAATTGAAATTATGGGGGAAGGAAGATTGGTGGGAACCCTCAAGATGCCCTCTGGTTAAATATTCTCAGTGAAAAACTGAGGTGAAATTCAGACTGCCTTCACTCTGAACTAACATGGAAAGGTTATGGTTTCTCAGAGCAGTTAAACAAGAATAGAACACAGGAGTTCAGACTTAGGTGTGATACAAACAAAATTTACATTGGACTACTGACTTTGTAAACCATCCTGATATTCGTGGGCCACAAAAGTATGTCTGTTTATCTGCAAATCACAATAGAGGTTTCTAGTTAAATTTGAAATAGCAACATTGTCTTTATTTCTAGTCAAACTAAATTGCAAATACTGAATGAGATAATAAACAGCAAATTAAAAAAATGTAGAAATGCTGGCTTTATCTTGCCTATCAGTCCTTGTTTTACCATTTCCAAAAGTACAAGACAAAAATGAACCCTATATGCTTCTTTTGAATCCTCAAAGGGTATATTGGAGATAATGAGGCAACTGAAAGGTCAGTTATTGTCAACTTTTTTCATCCCTTCTAGAGACCTTTTTTCCCCACATGTCAACACCAATTGAAATTGGCCACAGAAAAGGAGGTGAACCCCTGCAAAACAGTTCCTCCCGCTCCCAATCCTCAAAGCCATCCCTAAATGATACTGTTGGTCAACAGTATCTAAAGTCACTGAGAGATCAAGGAGCACCAGAACTAATGACCATCCCCATCCCTGCTGCACCACAGATCATCAACAAGCACAACCAATGCTGTCTCCATACTAAACCCCAGCACAAAACCTGAGCGAAGCAGCAATGGTTTCTTAAAGAGAGGGTACACCACAGCTTCCTTCAAGGCTGAAAGGAAACCAACCCTTCACTCAAGAAAGCCAACACCACTGCATGGACCTAATCACATGTCATCTCCTGGACCGTTTTCACCATCCAGAAGGAGCCTGGATTAAACAGGCAGATGGCTGAGCTAATAGTCAAGACAGCCCTGTCCACTACTCTGGGAGTCCCAGCATCAAACTCAGTCTAGATAATCCCACAAGGCCTTGCCTTGGGCACCTCAATTGAACCTGTCCTGTCAGAATCCAACTCTGAGTGAATCCAAGCAACTTTATCTGCCAGATAGCAAGAATATTCCTCGCAATGGCCTTACAATTGGTCCTATTGCTCATCCCTCCCTAACAGAGCCTGGGTTATCTTAATCATGGCATCTGACTCCAGAGAAGCCACCATGTGAGATTTATAGAAGCCAGAATTTGTAGGCTACAATGTTTCTATAGGCTTAAATTCTGGTTTCCATGAACCCAAGATGGTGTCCACTCTGGATTTGAATGACATAAGTCTCCCAACTTTGCTTAAAGAAACACCACAGTCAGGGAGGGATAGTAAGATGACAACCCACATTAAGAAGACTTTTTAGCTTAGTTGTCATATGAACACAGCCATGGCATATTTTGTAAAACCAGATAGTTTGAATTTATTCAAGAACACAGGGTTTAAAAAGCCATGGTTTAGTAAACTGTATGAAGCAAGTTAGGATCTAAACCCAGAAACATTGTCATCTGCTTCAGAAATGGACTCATCTTGTAATAATGGTTGCTATGTTCTACGTGGCCTAAATAATAAATGAATTCATGCCTTTCCATAAATTCAGTTTAGATTACCACAGGCATGTCATGAAATCTTCCAAAACTGAAATTGTTTCAGTTGCGCAAACAGTTGGAGGCTATTGTAGCAGAATACAATAGATGAATTCCCTTTATGCTTGTTAGTATTCACATTCACTTGATGAAATTAATGAGCATAGATTTCTGAAATGGTTATGGAAAAGTACTTTTAATACAGAGACAACCTTAGAATTCACTTACTGAAAAAATGTCTGTGTGCACCAGACATTTATGGGATCATAAAAAACTCCCATATTGTGAACAAGAATAATAATAATGAGAGTCTCATTAGAGAAACCAATTGACTACAAAATCTTGTAAGATTCTGGCAATAGATACTATGCCAAGATAATTTAGTCGGAAGTGTAATTCATTCTAAGTTTATTTTGGGGGTGAATACACTTTAAAATCTCCCTGCTTCTAACCCAAAATGTTAAATTTAGAATTGTTATATTAATGTTTGAGTTTATATTGATCTTTACCTGGTAATGTAATATCTAAGATGATGGGGGTATTATTCTATTTTGTATCTTTTTTATTAAGATGCCCAGTTGATTATGAACAATTTACAATTTATTTAACACCAACATAGGATATAAGTTGTTTCATAAAAAAGAATACGTAACAAATTTCTCTACTTTGCTTATTTACAGAATAAGTTGTTTACCTTTGAAAAATACAGGAAAAGAAGGTTGACCCTATTTCCATACGAGATGTTAGAAGTGGGTGCACAACTTTTCTGAGCCAACAGCAAAAAGGGCCATTGAAGCAAATCAGAACCATAAAAAATAATGTGTCCAGGACATTTGATAGAATTGAATTGAATTTACACTAACATTAAATTTAGTTAATATAATTACAGTCCAAAATTATAATTTGGATATTTATGTTGGCCAATACCCAAGAATTCCAAGGGCCAAATGTGATTCTAAGATTTTAACCTGTGAACCTCTGATTCTGAAAACCAATAACACTTGTTTAAAGAAGTGGTGATTTTTCAAACCTGTAGGGTTTTTTTTATTGTTTTGATGTCTTTTGCTACCTATCTGGATAATCTAATGATAAAAGTTGTAGTACTATATGGAACTAGAAAGGCTCTATATGGAAAATTCACTTATACTAAGTAATTCATAGAACAGAGTTTTAAAAAATTTAGCATGTTTATTCTACAGATAACTTTACTTTTTTATTACACCTTTTCATTCAAATGCCATCCTCTTAAGAAAAACAGTCAATTTCTGCATGTATTTTTATGGGATTTTCATCTGCAAAATAATGCTATGTTCCTTTGAAGTGAAAAGAGCAGAAAAAATAACAGGTAAGAACCACTGGGCCACTTTAGGACTGAGCCTCAGGATAAAATAAATGTATGGATTTAAATACATTAGGGGGTAAGATACAGAATCTTGAAAACTGCAATAGGAACCTTTACCCCTCATTTATTGGAGAGTTCATCAAACTCATCAAACTTTTCAAACTTGGCAACTTTAGGATACTGGCTGGGGAATTCTGGGAGTTGAAGTCTACACATCTTAAAGTTGCCAAGTTGGAAAAACGCTGATCAAGCTAAATGATTTCAATCTTGTCTTCCCAGGCTTTTTGCAGCCTGGACTGAGCTGCTGCTTATGAGGTAAGTTGTTAAAAACTCCTCTCTTACTTCTTGGTTGTTCATGTCTAACATTCCTCCGATTTCTTTCCTGGCTTCCCCACAATCTCATGTCAGATTGTTGCCCTTGGATGTTATGCCCAGTAGTTCCGGGCACTGTATTTTAGGAAGCAAACTGGAGGGTATCCAGAGGATAGCAAATCAAAATAGATTTTTTCCCCTGGAAAGGAAAAAGTTATGAGGAACCTTTGGAGATGTTGAGTATGTTTAGAATGCACAAGAAAAGACTGCAAGGGGACATGATTGCTTTTATCAAGTATCTGAACTGCTGTCATGTAGATGACAGCGGAACTGCCAAGAGCTGTTCCAGAACACTGATAAGAAACAATCGGTTTAAATTACCAGGAAATAGATTTTGGTTTGATATAGGAAATCAATAAAGCAGAAAAAATAAGTGCTGGCAGCGATGTTGGATGTTGGTCTTTTAATAAAGTTTCTGATAACAGCATTGCATCATACTATACAAAGATCTGAAAGTCATAAAATAATTCAGTAACCTCAAGCTCAGAAAACGATGAACTACACAGGATTCATCCATCAGACACAAACCAGGCCAAGAAAAGAAGGGAAAATATTGGTATGTGGAATGGGGGGTATGGTATGGCAAAAGCCTATCTGCAATTTATTTAATAAAACAGTGTTTCTTAATGTGTAATCTTAGGACCCCTGGGAGTCCCCCAAGGCTCTCTCAGGGGTCCTCAAAATCAGAATTATTCGCCAGCCTATGTTGAAAAATAATACAATATTAAAATCCCATCAAACAGTAGTGAGAACTGGTAGTGGCAGCAAATGTGTCAATTTTAATTTTTAATACAGTAAATATTGATAAATATAATCCATACAAACAAAAGCTCTTTTGAGGTCCTCCATAATTTTTAAAAGTGGGAAGAAGCTTTTCCTCTTAAGAGAAAAAGAAACACAGTAATACAAAATAATCCTAGCCCTTAGACTGTGGTCTAGAAAACTACAATTTGCCCATCCTTGTCATGCAACAAATGAATGGTGACTTCTACTTCAATGCAAAATTCATAGCCATCTGCAGTTTCCACCAACAGTATTCTGAAGTACCTTTAACTTGAACACACAGTGGCAGTATTGCAGTGTTTGTATATTGAAAAGACATTATTATTATTATTATTATTATTATTATTATTATTGCTAGAGTTGATAAAGGCTAGTATCTACACTGGGTACCATCCAAGTACCCTCCAACACCCATCACCTAGAATCACTGGCCATGCTATTTGGGGATGGTGGTCCAGAACACCTGGAAAAGCCCAGGTTTTGCATTATTTAAAATGAGAACTTTATTCACTTTCAATTTATATAGTTAAAATGCAAGAGGGTATATCTATAGAGCAAAGAAGGTTGTCTCTTTGCTTTATAGTTTCTTTCCAGGTTTTGCATTAGACGACAAAACAACTATAAAATGACAATGCACTGCATAAGACAAATATGGTTTTAAATAAAGCAAATTAGATATTTTTATATATGCAAGTTCATATGCTGCTTTAACAATGACCTAGTAGGAGGATGTGAGTAGATTAATAGGTACCGCTCCGGCGGGCAGGTAACGACGTTCCTTGTAGTCATGCCGGCCACATGACCACGGAAGTGTCTACGGACAAACGCCGGCTCTTCGGCTTTGAAATGGAGATGAGCACCGCCCCCTAGAGTCAGACACGACTGGACTTAATGTCAAGGGAAACCTTTACCTAAGATGTAGATAGGTAGGAGGATGTAGATCATTGTTAAGTATCTACTTTACGATCAAGCAGCACTACCAGATTCTGTCGGATTTTTAACAGCGATCAAGAAATTCTGCTACAGTGTCTAGTTAGATAAATTTCAGTTGTTGTTTTTAATGATATGGCATAGCAGTTCGGTGTTCATGCTGCTTTTTCTTGCTGGGAAATCCTTGTGAGGTCCAGCAGCCAGATGTGTAGACTATTTAGCTGTGACAAGTCATGTTGCCCAGGGTGCACCACGAGGAGGCTAGTCTACATTGCACCAAGTTGGGCTGAGAGAGAGGGACTGGCCCAAGGTCAGCCAGCTGGCTTTCATGCCTAAGGTGGGACTAGAACTCACAGACTCCTGGTGTCTAGCCCAGAACCTTAACCGCTAGACCAAACTGGCTCTCTATAAATTCCAGTGATCCTGTGGCAGGGGAAATGGTTTCATACACCATACTAAATCATGATTTTTTTAATCTGTTCTTGGCAGGTTATGTGCAAACTTATCTATTGTGGTTTGTAAACTTGGCTTAATGGCTTAGTAAGATATATGAATGCAACTGCTATGAATACATGTGTGTGTGTATGTGTGTGTGTGTGCATGTATGGGTGCATGCATGCATTGGCACTAGAGAGAGACAGGAGCAACAAAGCAGCCTCATGATTTTGATATGCTTGGAGACGAATAAACCAAGGATCCTGATTCCCATATAGCACTAAACAAAATACTGAATGACTATCAGATCCAGAAGACCATGAGATGCAGCCAAGAACTAGAGATTTCAAGACCTTTTTGCTGGCATCTGCTGAGTTCTGCAGTCCAGACCTGACAGACCTTTTATTATTTCCTTCCCCTTTGCCCACTGACTAGATGTATATATAATCTTCCGCACCCAGGATAATTCTGCGTGGATCTTATAGACTGTAGCCTAAGAACATTTATGACATAATTAATGTGATAGATGTCAAGGTGCTACCAGATGGACATAAACAACTACTCTTCTAGAAAAAAAGTACAGTACCTCTTTAATCCACATGCCTTTGTCAATATTTAGCAACAGTGTTATCTTAAAAGCCCAATACAGCAGTAGAAAGTACAATCTGAATAAATTTAAATAGTTGCAGTCAGCTCCTTTTCAGCAGAGGACAAAGGAATTGATTATGGGCAGAAGATGACATTTGTTTCTGTCTATATTCAGCTGCTTTCATCTAACCACGTGGGTTGTAAATTTCACATTACTGCTCTATGAACATACAGTACTGTAGTGTCATCTTGACACTTTTGACTCCCTGCAGATACCTCTGCTATTGGTATCTCAGTCAATTGAATCAAGATATTTTTAAAAGATGGTGAGTACAGATGGATCTCCATTCTTTATAAACTGACTACCTGGGGCAGTGATAAGCCAGCCCACAATGTTTAAGACCACTAGCTCCTCTTTGAATCTCCAACAGAGGTTCATTAATTAGGTTATAATTTATTTTATGGGAGTTTAAAGATCAGTGAACAGAGCACATACCAATCCAGAGTTACATTTTTAGGCAGCTTTATAAAGCTGGATGTTAACTTATGATTTCAAGCAGATTTTGTTAGGCATACTTCCACAACTTGCTAAACTAGGATTGAGGGCAGGTAGCTGGCAACTATAGCAAACTGTTGTGGGGAGCAGTTTGACGCTTCCCATTCCTTCTAGCTAAGGGGCGTGGTGGCTCAGTGGTTAAGGCGCCAGGCTTGTCGACTGGAAGGTTGCAAGTTTGGTGGTTCGAGACCCGAGCGCCGCGTGACGGAGTGAGCTCCCGCACTTGCCCAGCTCTTGCCAACCTAGCAATTCAAAAGCATGCAAATGCAAGTAGATAAATAGGTACTGCTTTGGCGGGAAGGTAACAGCGTTCCATGACTGTCATGCTAGCCACATGACCGCGGAAGCATCTTCGGACAATGCTGGCTCTTCAGCCATGAAACGGAGATGAGCACCGCCCCCTAGTGTCGGACACGACTAAACAGGAACCTTTACCTTACTTTTATTCATTCTAGCTAGCCAGTATTTCCTGAGTTAAAACACAAAATAAAATACCAGGGTAGACTGACATGATCTGAGTCATAATTTCCCCATGCAGGGTTGTGGAAAGATAGTATTTTCCCAGTCCCGTTGTTTTTAAAACAAACCACCCCATATAATTGGAGCAGCAGAGACCCTGCTGTATGAGGGGCTACGCTGTGTGGCTAACCTCTGTGCTCCACTTTATTTTCCTGGAGAACTACTGGCTGCGTAAGCATAAACTGGCCATTAGGTGGGTTTACCCAATGTGTGCAGCCATGACTAGAATAACTAAGCCAAGAATAAATTACGATTATAGAATGTGGTTAAGATTAAGCCACACTCAGTGATGGATTTGGATGAGATGCTAACCAAATCACGATACGTCTTAGAAAAAGTATAGACATAATCATTTAGATCTGTAGGTTGATTAAAGTAGCAGTGCCTTTTCTTCTTTTAATCTCTAAACCGTTTTTCAGCTGGAAAATCAACATTAACTGATATTTAATTATTTAGATAACTTTCACCCATACTTTTATAATTCTTAAATTTGATTAGCATTCTATTTGTGGCTGCCCTTAGTATTTAGAAGCTACAGCTGAGTTTCTTGAGCTTATGGGACAATTCTGGAAAAACAGAGATTTTTGTTTGAATGCTCTATGGATATCTTCCTGCTAAAATAGGTGTTATTCAGCCTTCCTGACTGACATCTGACAAATCAGAACAATGGATGCAATCCAGAATACAGGAAGTCCTGTGCCTTCATCAAAGGGCAACTTGACATTAAAAAAAAGGATTTTAAAGTTATCATTTTCATTTCCAGTGTTAGTATTTAAACCATGAAGTTAGCTTTGCTTTCTGTAATAAAGGAAAACAAAATTAATTATTCTCAGTTGGCACATTCCTATTAAGCCTATTCCCAGGAGGGTTGACATTAATTGGTCCCCTTAGTGCCACTTTGTAGATGATTTCTTTTCTTTAACAGACAATTTTTGTGTAGAAAAGAGATGTGATTTTCCTATGCCAAAAAAAGGTCACCACCCCAAGTGCATGTATTGCTGCAAACAAAATTCTTTCTCTGCAATGCTTATATAGAACAGGATCTACTTTTTCTCTTACACAAAATTTATCTCTAGAAAGGAAAAAAGATATGGACTAAACAGATGTTTGGAGGAAGAATGGCAAATTCTCATGCAAGAACAGTCAACCCTTAGAACAATTATGTTTCATTAAACTCTTTGCAGTTCATCAATAAGTAAAATGTCTTTTTTGAAACAATTACACTACTCCACACAGTCCTCCACAAGTCCACCCAGATGGAGGCTGCTCCTTAACAGATTTTCTCTGGAAACAAAAATATTATGAAGAAGCAATAGGAAAAGATGTAAGCATTGTAAGTAGAGGAGGACATCATCAAATCCCACAAATCCAATACATGATAACATTTGGTATGAAAGCACCCCATATTTGCCTGGCACAGTTTATTTTGAGAGGATAGATCAAGAAAAGTATATCTAAACTCTGATTTCATGGTCCTATTTTTCAGGAGCTTTGCTGGTAAGAAATTGGGAATTGTTTGCTGAGCCTAAGGATGAGCATTGAGGGATAGCAATTTAGTTATAAATGGAGGATTTGAGACAAGGCCTACCAAGAAAAATGATAAGTTACACATCACATCATGCACTAGAACTGTTGCAAACATGTTTAGCTGCAGATATGAGAAATTGTAACACTTCTTGACAAGGACATCTGGGAAAAGTAGGACCATCCGTGATATTTGATAAAGTGTACTCAAGAAATTATATACATGTGCTCCCTGGGAAACAAGACCTGTGTTTAGGAGATCTTTTAAAGAAAAGAACACTGCTAAATATAAATTTAGCAGACATTCCCTACATTCATGCAAGCAATCTAGAAGCTGTAAAAGAATTCCTGAGATTGTATGCTTTATTTTTTATATGGGAAAAGAGACAGAGACAGAACATCTATAAAACTGCATTCAGATTGCTTTTTACTCAGTTGCTGCTGCATGTTCCTCTTGCCAATCATACAGAGAGATCTGTTTTTAAAGGCTAGCACATATTCTTGACTCTGAAGTCCTATTGTTTTTAGTTTCAGATAGAAAATATTAAGATAAATATGAGAAGGCAAAGCAAACATTTCTCCGTTTAACCAAGAACAGGGCACGAAATAATACCAAATAGTCTTGAAAGTTCTGTGGAGTTCAGCGGAGATAATAATTATGGTGAACTGAATAATAATGGATCTGTTAGTATTGTTTAAAATATGCTAAAGCAAACTGCTACAGTTTTGCTAGAACTTTGGTTCAAACTGAGTAATTATTCATTCTCTTTCACTTCTCCACATTTGAAGACTATTGCAAAGAAATGAACCCACATCATTGTACAAGTTTTGATTTCTTCCAGCCACAGTCCAGCCTTCCACAACATGGGGACTGGATATGTTGAGACAGTAACTGCCAAAATTACAGATCTGACAAAAGAGGCAATTGATCACTACGATTGCAGTATAGATCCATTTCCTCTAATCTGGCAGTCAATACTTCTAGAGGGTGCCAGATTAGGACAGCCTGCCCTAGACAGCAGAGTAGTAATTACTCTGGAAAACCTAGAAACTTCTTACATCAGTATTTCTCAATCTCAGCAAATCTCAGATGTTTGGACTTCAAGACCCAGAATTTTCCAGCCAGCATTAAATCAATTCTCTTATGGACCTGATCCACAAATATTCATGTCTTCTTTATTTTAGTATTGTTGTCCTTGAAGACTTGTTGGTGGTTTGTCATAATTCTGAAATTTAACCGTTATATACATCTGTTTTACAGTTTAGTACTAAAGATTTTAAAAAGCCAGAGAACTGCAATGCAACACAATCAATATATTTTATATATTAAAATAACTGTCAAAACAGAAGACACAGCTTCTGGTAACTCATTGATGAATAGGTGGCATAGTCTCTTCTCTACCGGCAGTTGTCTCATGTCACAAGCTACAACTATGCAAATCATTGCCTTGGGTAACCTGATATAAGTCTCCAGTCTCTCTTATGGGGAAGGATAGACCTACCAAGTGTTTGGAAAAATACAGATTGGATTTTGAAATCCCCAGCATGTCTGTGTGGACTTAAAATCTAGCTGTCTCATTCTTCGGAGATTTTGGCAATCTAGGACCTGTACATGCTTCCACTCATATACAGCTCATAACCAGCCACATAATTAATGGTCTTCTGATTGTGAATAGTGATTAAGAACTGAGCACAGGTGACACTGAGAATGTGTAGGAATTAATTACAAGTGTCCTAACAGTCAGGAATCACGCTGAGTTGAGGAATAGATCTCTAGTGTTTATTACTGCTACATAAGACAGAAAGAAGCATGGGAAAAACCTAGACAGATAAACTCGAAACGTTAAGGCAGGTCTGATCTGTGTCTCTTTGAATGGCTGCTTAATTCCTCAGTACTATGCATGCATTTTCCCCCCTGGATAGAGGCCCCCTCCTGCTCGCCATCAGTACTCATGACAACAAGGCAACTTTGATCCATTCTGTTTCAGCAAATGAAAATGGATTTTGATAGTCAGCAGACTCAGTTTTGTTCTGCTGAAATAAAAAGAGAATGGTGGGGAATTTATTGTTATTTGAAGAACTGCCTTTCCCCAGTTACATCTACCTGGCCCACCAGAGTGGGAAGGCAGGGTATGTTGCAGGTCCCATCTATGAGGGGAGTACATCTAATGGGACCAAAAAAAAGGGCCTTCTCCGTGGTGGCTCCCTCCCTTTGGAACATCATTCTCCCAGAGATAAGATTGGCCCCCACCTTGATATTTTTTCAGAAGACCCTGAAGACATGGTTTTATCAGAGGGCCTGGGGGATTCCAGGTTGATATGGAGCTGATCAAGTGGCTGATTTATTATTTATTTATTTATTTTCTACCCCACCTTTATTATTTTTTATAAATAACTCAAGGTGGCAGACATACCTAATACTCCTTCCTCCTCCTATTTTCCCCACAACAACCACCCTGTGTTTTGATTGTATTTGTAGCCACTGCGGGGGGGCGGGGTTGATGGGGTTTTGTATTGTGGATTTTAATTCTGTAAGCTACCTGGAGTCACCGTGTGTGAGTTGGATGGCCATATAAATTCACTAAATAAATAAATAAATTGTTGCTGTTCCTGGGATTACTGGCTTTACAAAGACAAGAAGCTCTGTCTTGTGTGCCCTTAGGATGGAGAGAGGCTGCTGATGTCTGTAAAGGATGGAGTTTGCATACACACTGGATTACTCAGGAGAGCCTGGGAGGCAGGAGTTAGTGATACAGGGAATGTGACCTTGTTTATTCTTCTGGCAGGAATCCCAACAGAAAGGTTGTGGGAAGAGGGTGCATGCACAGATCACAGATGTGTGTTTCATACAGAGAGTTAAGTCTCAGGGTTCTTCATCATGTCCCTAACACAGTGTTTCTCAGCCTTGGCAATTTTAAGAGGCATGGACTTCAATTTCCAGAATTCCCCAGCTAAGGTCGAGAAACACTGCCCTAATACAGAGAACAGGCATGGTCTGGCAACAGCATTTTTCTGCCACGACCTCATGAATTTGTTTTTGTCCATCCCCAGCCTATAGCTGAGGCAACTTAAACTTGTCCTTAGGTATTCCAATTTTAAAGTAGAGTTTTTCCTTTTCTGACAGCATTTTTTTTCATGGACACAATACAGCTAACCTCAGTGATGATGTGGTTGCTGGTGCAATCAAGGGCTGGCATCTGCCAAGCTCCCACTGGCCACTTGAGGAAGCTGCACAAGTGCCCCACCCCTCCAATAACTGGGAATTGCCTTTCTGCTTGGGCCACAAGAGCGACTGGATATCTGGCTTCCCCAGAGGCATCTGCCATTCGGTGCCTGGCTGGTGCTTTCAAAGTGCTTGGCAGGACTTCTAAGGGCTCCTCATAAACATGTGTTACCACTGATTTTCAAGCGTGCTAGACTTGTTTTTTGAACACAGGTTTAGAGTGCTTTGGAAAGACCACTAGATCTTTTTTCAAAGAGGGCTAGAGTTCTCTTGAGCTCTAGAGTGCACTACTTCTGTGCTGCACAATAGGTGGATTTAAAACAAGAAAGAAAAGCTGAGTTCGGCCAGCTGTGCATTACTAGTGATGTTACCACTGAGCATATTACAGGTTTTCCACTGCTTCTGCTGACAAGGGTTCTTGAGGCAATTTTTAAAAATGTTTTTATTCCTGGGGATGGGTGGGAGGGTAACCATTTTGCCTACCCCATTCAGGCTTTGATGACATTAAGTTCCATGGGGATGGCTGTTGTCCTTACATGCTGACCCATCATAACCACAAGTTTTTCACAGCCACCCACTGGCTACTTTGGGTGCTGCTGGCCATGAGATCAGAAGTGGATTCTCTGGTCACTTGCTGTCAGGACTACCATTACCTTGCAGCATTAGTTGTGGATGGCTCTTGATCATGGTTGCCTCCCATTTCACCCCATACTTTTCCAGCCTGCGACCTGTCAGCTGAACTATTTCTGGACATGGATTTAGGATTTTTTCAGAAGAGCAATACACCAATAGCCCAAATTACAGGTCACAGGTATGGAAAGAGGGTTGCACTGAGCACCGGGGTCACTCCTTCCCTTCCTGGCATCTGCCCTCCTTCTGGCCTGTGACCAGTTACTTGGGAAACTTGACAGGGGGTTAAACTTGCCATCCTAAGCACCTGTCTTCACCCCCATCCCACATTAGGGAGAGCGATTAATGGTTGCTTTTCTGAAAGTAAAGGGGAGTAGAAATGATGCTAGGAAATCCTCCAGTTCTTTGCCAACATGGCCCTCAAGAGTTGCATAAGGACAGCACCTGTTACTGTTATTGAAGAGAGATTGGCAATGGGGGCTGCACAATTTAATTGATTGATTTAATAAATTTATTTGCCACTTAGTCACTGAAGCAACTCTTGACCATGTACAGAGATTTTTAAAAACAAACAAACAAACAAACAAATAAATAAAATGCTTAGCCAACCATAAGCAAATATAAGCCACCTACACTGGGGAAATAGCGAAACAAACAACATACACCAAGCAGGATCACAAAACACCTTGTGCCCATTGAAAAAGTTCAAGTTGCCACAGCTTTCTTGAAAGACAACAGGAACAGGGCTGGAAGGACTTTGGGACAAATGCTATTCCAGATGGCAAGTCTCTGCCAGCATATTTTCTAACAGTTCAAAGACTTGTTCGAGTCTGTTTGAAAGACCACTCAGGGTCACTTCTGTGAGCCCAGCTGCTGTGAGGCTTCCCTGTTTCTTTTTGCAGTTAAGCGTTGAATGAGGTAGGTTGGACAGAGGGAGAAAGGATAATTGGTCCTGGAGTTGTAGGTGAGTTTTGCTGTCAAAGATGAATGAAAGCTCTGAAGAATCAGGGAAGAATGTGTTGGTCAGGTGCTTACAGGAAGGTTAGTATCATCATCGTTGTTGAATTATGAAAAAAAATTAAATGCGTTAAAAATTTCAGCTGATAATGCCAAATAACTAAATATTGTGTAACTCAGACAGAGGCATAGAATTTTGTCCCAATAATTAACTGACCCTCAAAGGTCCTTGTCTATAAGATAACAGTTCTTAACAAGCAGATTACAGAGATGATCTTTGACCTTATTCCATCTAAGAACTGCTTGGCATTTTTCTAGTATCTAAGAGATGATATAATTTGACCAAGTTTTTAAAGCCAAAGTGTTTGATGAAGTGACAGAAGGACTATGCTGAAAGTCAATACAATCTCTATTGCTTTTACAGAAAGGTAATAGATGTAGCTGTTTTATGTAATGCTGTAAAAGTATTGATTAAGCAGGCACATCCATGAAGCCTGGTTGTATGTCATGCTGTTTGTTTTATTATTTCTTTCAAATGTTCTATTTACCAACACTTCAAAAGATCACTTCCATAAAGGTTACATATTAATTAAGTCAAAATATCTTGATGCCACAAACCCTAATATTTTGAAGATTTTAAAATTCAGTGTACAATCAGAAAGCAAGGCTGTGCATGTATTTTGGAATAAGCCTGATCAAACGTGCTGGATTTACTCTGGGACAAATCCACATCCTTCCACTGCATAACTCACACCCGGACCAGTCAAAATATAGTCTGTAATATTACCTCCAGATTTTGTATATATGCACCAGTGGCCTAAATTTGTTTAAAAGTGTGTCTGGAGGAATTATCAAGATTGGCAGTACAAGCATGGCCTTATATTGGCAAGCTTTACCCATCCTAAAATCACAACTGTTAACTTCTTTTCAACACAAACAATAGAAAATAATAGAACACAAAGAAAGAAGTATTTTATTTTGATCATGATACATAGTTGCCTCTCACTAAAAACCAGCTTGTTGACGGTAGGACTGCACATATGAAGGCAAAAAATCCATATATAACACTGACACATGAACAATAAAAAAATAGCAAAAGGTTTTGAAAATTAGAACAAATTGGTCTTCTGCCACAGATCAGTTCTAATGTGTTATAAATTAATAGTAAAGATTTGGAGGTAGAATCTCTTACTAGCTTGCTTCAGGGCTTTGAAGCCCATGGATTCATCCATCTCATTGTGCCATAGTGTGTTTTGTATAGTTTTGTCTTTGCATGTTTTGTTTGTTTGTTTCTTTGTCAAATTTATATAGCCATCCATCTCACACAAAATGACTCTGGGTGGCATACAGTAAAACCAGCAATTAAAACATTCTACAAAACCAATTAAAACATGTTACATATAGTGCAGCCAATGTTTACTGGCTTTATGCTTATTGACTTTATGTTCTATAAAGTGTTGTGGTTTGAAAACCACAGTTTATGGTTTCGCATGATCTGCAAACCTAACCAAATGCAGTTTATTCAATAAACAATGGTTAAACAACCATTAAACAACCAAAACATGGCTTTATCTGATTAGCAAACTAGATCTGTATGTTTATCACGGCAATTATATATAGCCCCATTATTAAGAACCTCACCCTGTGTCAAAATATAAGTGGAGAACCTATTTGCTGGCCTGCCTTTAAGATTTTTAAGGTTGGTGGGTTTGTGAAATGCAGCCTTCTCAATAGTGGCACTATCATTAACTTGGGGTTTTATAACTTATTTATTTTATTTGGCTTTTATGAAAGGGTATTTTAAATCATATATGCCATTCTTTATTATACATGCTGCTTTGCTGCTGAAGTTTTGTTCTAACTGATTGATTCTTCACATTACATAACATCGATTTATAGTTTTATGAGCTTGTTATAGTGTATCTCAGTTGCATGTCATATATTGTAAGCCATTTGGGCAGACTCTGCTAATGACTAAGAAATATACAATGCATAAAATATGCCCATTTATTGGAGTGTAAGTGGGACTGACTTCTGAATAACCGTGCATAGACTTTGCTGCAAGAAAGATCAAGTAATCTGATAAATAAAAATTGAATTGTTTGCAATGGTTTAGAAAACATATTATACCTTAACTTATGGACACCTTAGTCTTAACTAGTGCTATAAAAACAAAGTTATGCTAAATATGATACAAAACCCAGTAATAATCCCCATTAAAATCTGACTTTCATCCACATAAGAAAAGCTGCCCTCTGAATTGTACTAGCAGCCCTTAAAATAGTGTTCTGCTAGCTCATCATCTCTGATGATTAAAACAAATGGACTTTCAATAGAAGATAATATATATATATATAGCTCAGGGTTGAACTGTAGAGTCCTTGGTGCTCTCTGAGCTTGGTGGTTTGCTTGTAGACATTTCGTTACCCAAGTAGGTAACTTCATGTCAGTAATGAAGGATCTGCATAAAACATCTGCAAGCAAACAACCAAGCTCAGAGAGCACCAAGAACTCCACAGATGGACTTTAAATGGCAAGCAGGAATCTGAAAGGCCCCTACCTATAGAGGAAAAGAAGCAAAAGGAAAAGTCTCTATCACCTGACTTAATTGTGCTCTGCTGACTAGCTTACAACCGCTGAATTCACTTCATGTTGCACCATTATATGGTGGTATACTAACCACAATGGCTAGGATTACATAACATCCAAACCCAACAGACATTATGGTTTAGCACAAAGTGTAACCTATAAGGTACTTATCGTAGGAGTTGGTTTCATGGTAGGGCTCCCTCTCACAGTCCCATCTCAGCTGTCACTCCCCATCAGACTCAGACCTGTATTTGGCAGCTAACCTGGTCACCACAGGGGATAAGAATTCTATCCAGACAGGTGAGCCCCCTAATAGAAGAAAAATGGATAAAGGAGGAAAATGGTTGCAGCCACATTACAGCATCCTGCAATGTGTGGACCCAGTCATAGAATGACTTCACTCTACTTCAAAATACCACTCTATTTCCAAACAAAGCAATATAACCATGGATATATTTCTAATATTAGCATACTAGGAAGCTGTCTTATGAGTGAAATGCCATGAACGTTGGAATAAAATTACATACCTCTCTTTGAAATGAGACATCAATTCATGAAGGCAAGGAAGAAGAGCTACAGGGAAGAAGGTCAAACACTATCCATCACTCTGCCTCCGTCAGTCACTCCTTGGTATATGCACATGTTCATGAATGTGTGAACAGTCTGTACGATCTCCCATTCTTAGACCTTCAGAAGTTGGCATGTATATACTGTATTGTGTGGGCGGCTTAGCTTTGCTTTTAACAAACGGACTGAAAAAACAGCAAAAATCCTGCAACAGAACTTGTGAAACTGAGCTAGCAAAATTAGGCATATCTTAAGTCATCTGTAGTACATTGCAAAATTAACCCAAACTATTCCATATCAGTCTACATAAGTAAGCCAAATGAAGTACATGGCTGCACCTCTGAGTTCTGAAAATCCTGGATATTGGCATGTGTGTAGCATTCTGTATATACATTTTGGAGTAAGTCACACTGTATTCACTAGATATAGTTCTAAATTTAACATGTCTAAATTCAGGTTTTATTGCTGGCAGTATTCCTCCATTCAAGATTTTAGAAAAGCATCTGCATAACTACTCTGTCTTCCCCCCTTTTTGCCCTCCACCTCATTCTAATTTAAATCCTACATCAGTTTAGCTACTCCATGTATCTGATGAAGTGAGTTGTAGTTCATGAAAGCTCCTCCTGATTTTTGGTTACCATAAACTAATATGGCTCTCCTCCTACAGTGTATGTGTTTCAAGGGGCCTAAATGCAGCAAAGACTTCCGTGTCACCTCAAAGACTAGCAGGTTTATTCTAGCACTTACTTGTGAGGATTAGTCTTAGAAAAAGCTCCCTTGGTGCCAAAAGGATTTTGTTTTCTAACATGAATAGTGAGAGTGGGGGAAGGGAAGCTTTACTGTACTTGTGGCTGCAGAAAGAAGGATTAAATTCTTCCTTCCCAGGTTGCTCCCAATGAAAACTCACCCTTTCTGCATGTTATTCGGTAAACTAACAGTTTTCATAGGTTTTCTAATCACAGGTTTAGCATCACATGGATTTGATATTTCATACATATGATTCAACAAACATTTATGAAACAATACATCAATTAGTTTCCAAGGAGCCAGGAGATTGTTAAATCGTGCTGCAATCAGATAACATCGTTACCCACCTACTGTAGATCAAAGGTGACAGAAGAGAATATTATTTACTTATTTATTTAATTAATTCAATGTGGATGCCACCTGACTCCAACCAACTCTTTTATTAAACACATGACTGGAGAATGGTCATATTAATTATATTTAACTTTAATTCAATGTAAATGAAATGAAATCAAGTTTAATTGTTGTCCTGGTCCCACCCTCCACACAACATTCAAAGGCCACGGTGTCTTCCCCTCCACCCCCAAAATGTATGGCCTGTTCCAGATGATGGAAGTAATTATTTCTTTGTCAAGAGATTAGAAAAAGTAACATCTCCCTCAAGTTGAGCTTCATTCCCAGTGTCTTAAGTGATATGTCCATGGTGACATCCACAGGGGCAGGGCAAGAGTACAACAATGACTAAAGCAGTGTTGCAGCATTGTGATGTCAGGTCTGCACTTTTTATACTTGCCATGATATTGTACACGTGTATGAAAGGAGGGTGGGCTCCATCCCTGTTAACTTTTGGCAAGTCCCTCAAGGCTTGGCTATGTCATCAGTAGCTTTAACAAATGAAAACCACTAATCATCTTTATAATTCATTCATAAAGGAATAAGAAAGATGGGTTCAGTTACCAGATAAGTTTATGATTTGCTAGCTAAGCCAATAACACCAGAGAGGAAGCATTTTGCTTCACTGGGCAAAACAAAGAGGCTGCTTTTCATTCATCCTCTGCTGTCTATGGAATTGTGAGGATAATGCTCAAAGGAAGAAAGAGAAAGAAGGCCTGCCTAACAACATTTATTCAGGAGGTTCAAATTATCTCTCTCTGTAGCCATCCTCTCCCCAATACACTCTGAAGAGATTCTGATGCTCAAAATCTTATTCCAATATGTAACTATTTTAATTAAAGTAATTTCATTTGGAAGTCTGTTATTATTGTATTCTCCTGTATTCCTCTTTTCCCATTAAACTCCTTTTTTATATTTAGAACTTTGGCTTCTAAAAGGGAAAGTTCTTATTAAATTCTTACAGTACTTAAAAAATTTCCCACGTGTGAGACTACATGATTATGCAGTTACCACTCGTGTTTCTGGACTGGCCCAAGGTTTGTTAAATTTGTTGTTTCGGGACTGTTGGATCAGAAGCCAAAGCATGTTCCTATTTTGCTGAGAGCTGAGCTCAAGGAAAAAGTCTTCAGTAGACGAGCTATGAGCTCTCACCTAGACAGTCTCAGTTGTTAGCTGTTTCAGCCTGACTAGTGGCAGAATTACTATTGATATTGTAATTCTCTTTTTGGGAGTCCTTAGAAAAGACTGCCAGTGAAGTCTGAAATTCGCTACCCCTACCACTCTCCCATAGTTAATAAGGTACACAAATGGATTTAAGACTTGCACTAAAATATAGTCTTCTCTTATTAACTTTTTTGATTTAATATAAATCTCACCATAGTCAACAAGACAAGCTCAGTGCAATGCTTTTATAGTGTCTCTTGCAGTTTCATAGGCAATATGGGTGTAGTAACACTGAACTATATGATCTAAAATATCATAATATTCACAACATCAAAACTGTGACCCTAGGGGTTGTTACATCTTTTCCCTAATGCCTCTTTGCCAATGCAGTGTCTGACTTGGCTGTGTGATAAAGCAGAATAGGAATATACCCGACACTTTCCAGATTTGGCCTGTAAGGCCTCTCTGCCTGATTTGTGGATGTTCCTGTTACTATCTTCCCACTCCTAGAAAGCTCTGCACAACTTTCATGCATGCAGCCAGCTTTATCAAAGGCAGATGCCGTTCCGAAGGCTCTGTTCTCTTACTCCTGAAGGAACTGTCTGTGCATGTATGAATGGGATAGGTGTGTTCAAGCACATGTATTGGTTTGATGCATACCAGCTTGGGATGTTTGTGTTTCCACCTACTTTAGGCTATGGCCTTCACTGGCATGCAGTCTCCAATGTGCTTGTCTGAAACTGAGGCAGTCCATTAATTTCAATAATTAATAATGTTATTCATTACTGAAATCAGTGCAGCCTTGGAATGGAAAAAGTTTGCCATCCCAACTGTAAAAACATTGTAGCGCTGACCAAAGATTATTTCTGTAGACTGGAATGGTCATATACAAAAAGTATATATGATTAAAATAAACTGAGTGAATACCATTTTTCCAAAATAATCCTTCCCCCTACAACAACATTAAGTTTGGATGCCTGTATTGTGGTGCTACCTTTAATTTTTGTATTGATTCATCAGTATGTCCCATAGTGCTGTGTATTCTTATTCTTTAATATTCCAGTGCATGACAGGGAGATTCAACAAAATATCCTACAGCATAAAAAAGATGGCATACAAATCACTAATTGTGCACTGAAACCTGTACTTGGCTAATCTTCAGCACGGTTAAGCATATGTCTTACCTAGGTAAAGGTAAAGGTTTCCCTTAACATTAAGTCCAGTCGTGTCTGACTCTAGGGGGCAGTGCTCATCTCTGTTTCAAAGCCGAAGAGCCAGCGTTTGTCCGTAGACACTTCCGTGGTCATGTGGCCAGCATGACAGTCACAGAACACTGTTACCTGCCCCCTGAAGCGGTACCTATTAATCTACTCACATTGGCATGTTTTTGAACTGCTAGGTTGGCAGGAGCTGGGACTAGCAAAGGGAGCTCACCCCATCATGTGGATTCAAACCGCCGACCTTCCGATCAGCAAGCTCAGCAGCTCAGTGGTTTAACCCGCAGCACCACCGCATCCTTTATATCTTACCGAAATGGCACTATTTGCACTGACACCTACGTCCACCTCACCTCCTGGTTGTGCCTGGATTAGAATGTTCTATTCCCTAGGGCAGAACCCTATTGAGCAAATCAAACTGTCAACTCTTCATTCAGGATGATCTACAGATGATATTCCAGCAGAAGCATGAGCGATGTCATGAGTAAGGATGGCGAGCAGGGGGCTCCCTTCCAGACTGTTAAGCGCATGCGTAGCACTGAGGAATTGGTGAGCCATTCCAAGAGGCACAGATTGGGACCGCTTTAACCTGCGGGGTTTATATGGCTGGGTTTTCCCACGTTTGTTCAGTTTGTTAGGATTACTGTTGTGTATTATCAATAAAACATTAGAGACCAGTTCTCTGTCTCAGAGTGTTTCCTGGGAGTCAGGACATCAGTAAAGCAAAGTTGATGACAAATCCTCACTCCCATTTCTCAAGCCATTTATATTTCCATTTAGAACTTGCCTGAGACAAGCGTCTTCTATTCACAATGGCTCTCTAATTTTAGAAGTAGCTCCCTATTGCTTTAAAGACTTTTGCTGTGGTCTGCAAATCTGCAGCCAAAAAACTCATAAAAATAGGTACCATGAACTGGATGAATACTTTTACCACCCCTGCATTCCTAAATGTGAGAGATGAAATAGAAAACGTATTTCTAAGCTATTTTTTAACAGACACTGAAGCCTACTCACAATGATTTCTATAACTATATTTAAAAAAAGCTATTTGCCAACACCAGCCCATAATTTGTATTTGTTTCAGATCTTTTGGGTTCACGTCAAATGTGAGATGCTACAGAACTGTCTTAACAGCTTTAAAATTATCCATCTGTTAAAATGATTACAGTAAATGAGTTCTAGATCCAGTTTGAATGCTCCTTGCTAATGCAGACTAACTTCAGTTTTTCCAGTCTGTAGTTCCAGAAGGGGTGGAACTATATAACTCCAGGATTCCCAATTAGCATGAAGTGGGCATTGTAATCCTAACACATTTGGAAGGCATCAGGTGGCGGAAAGCTGGTCTAATCTCAAACATTAATTTGGAAGCAGAGAAAGCAAGCACAATTCACCAATTTGCTTTTGTGTCCTACTTGTATGTGCATTGGAAACATCTGTCTATCCACAGTTGCAAAAAGGATGCTGGATTAGTTAGATTTTTGACCTGCAGAAGAAGGACTCTACTTATGTCCTGATCAACAGAAAAAAGTACAAGAGTGATATTACAATGGCCAGGTCATGGTTTGTTTAATTATGATTAGACCCTAATTGGCTGGGTTTGCACAATGCAGTAAACCAAAACAAATCACAATTATGATTAAACATGAACCTCTCTGCAGTTTGTTTTTGAAGGTATATGTTTACTGCATTATCCTTCTCCATTAATGTATCAGAACCAGCTCTTAAAATCCAGGCTTTATCCACAACTATTATGCCAAACTGTATATCCCTGTTATCATCTTTCCTTTTCTTCTTTCATTTAACGATTAGTCAAATACAAAAGCTCATTGTGTAGGCAAAGTAAGCTGACAGAATACTCCTAAGAATTTTAAATTTTCTTTATGTCTCTGTAAGCCCCACTTACCAAATCCTACAGCTAGATAAAAGCTCTCCATTCTGTGGTACCTACGAATGCTAGCAAGAGAAATGGTCTAACAGCCAAAACATTGGTGTGTAAGGGAAAGGTTATGAGTCAAAGACAACGGAGATCAAGTGGAATAAAATACTTTAGAAAAGATGAGTAATGTGATTTTGACATGCACCAGTAACAAAACTTTACCTGTACTGAGCCTTTACCTACAGCTCAGTTTATTCTATCTACTTATTCTTGATTTGGCAGAAAACTATACCAGTGTAAAATTTACTGCACCCATTGCAGATCTCTGTCCTGCCACAGTCATGATGCAGCTAAATGGTGGTATTTTTGTTGACTGTGCACCATGAACCAGAAAAGGGATTGATTGATTCTTCCGGCTTTCTCTCCACTCACACCAAGCATTTTATCCTCCCATCTTCCCAGTGGGATAACATTGCCAAACATTGTCCTTAAGGTGGGATGGGACTGGGGCTGGGGAGCAGGCAAATGTTGACAGGTGGCTAGCCTGTTCAGCTTAGCCATTTGTCCAAACTTATTCCAGATGTCCAGGCCTGGACAGCAGACAAACACTATGAGGGGGCTGCAAGGAGAATTGGGAGGGTGCTTTCATGCGGTATTGTGCCACCCTCTTCCCCATGTCAGCTATTGGTCAGAGTTCTTTTGAAGATGGGATTAGTGTTCTTTTGGAAGAGCCCTAAGCCAACTTCCAGAGGAATCTGAGGAGCTGCACCTGGTGGCCAGCTGGGAGATAGCAGACCAGAGTGAAAAGCAAAAAAGAAATTTATTAAATAAATACTAAGAGAGTTACAGAGAAAGATATAGCTATTTCCATCTCTTCAGCTTTCCAGAAACCACAACAATGATAGTGGATGGACCTCTGGAGCTGGCCAGTGGTTGCATAGTACCTCTTCTTCTCATGACAGAAGGCTCACAGGTAAAAGTGATTTACAATGTAATGATGCAATCCAGAAAGATTGCTAAGTAACCTTTTTGAAGCAGGGGTGTGGAGGAATTGACAATAAGTTGCACACATATTGTCTCAGCTGGCTAAATCTTATAGGTGCAACAGGAAAGAAGAGCCATCATCATTATCTCACCAATCTTCTGTGGTGCCAGTATGACAGGTTATTCTTCTACTTGGCTGCCCACAGAGCCTGGGAAATTGCACTGTTGTCAGAGCTCCTTCAGTTATTTGGGTGCCAAATAATGATGCCGTGTAACATTTCACCTTTGTTGAAATGTTAGCCAGCCTGATCCTTCACCCTCTTTAAATATTGTCCACTTTCTCTTAAGCAGTCTTCTTTTTCTCATTAGAACTCTGCCTTTAGATTTGTTTTGCACCTAAATAGGTTATAAACGAACACCCATAATGTGCAATTTCAACCAAAGAAATAAAACTGACAACATTATTGCTAGCTAATATTTATCCCTTATTTATATAATAAATACACTTTCATAGCCCACATTGCTGCATAAGAATTTCCATCAAATTTCCAGAGCTCCCCAGGTTTCTATAAAAATTCAGAGTTGATCTTCTGGCTAAAGAGACCAAGTCTGTCTTTCTTGCCATGGTTCAAGTGAAGAAAGAAGACTCAAGGACTTAACAAAGTAATCATCAAATGCAATTCTAAAATTGTAAATTTTAATTTTAATATAAAATGTAAAATTGTCCTGAAGGCATGGTACCAAATAGAGAACAGAGCAAAATAGTTTTCTTGAGTAGAATGTAAGGCAGGGCATTTTCAGCCCAGAACCAGTTATTGTCTTTGATAAGAGCCATGGTTATAAGTTTATTTAAATTTTCCTAGACATAATTGTGCTTTATTAGTGAGGCTAATCCCAACATAGGTGAAATGTTACATGGCATCATTATTTTATTCAGATTATATCTACCTATACAAATGCACATAAAATAAGGACCTCTTTCTTAAAAACTAGAAGTGAAGATTTAACGATATTTGTCATTATTAAGATTTAACTATATTTGTCATTATTGTTCATTGATAAGGTACTTGAACATTTAAACTAATTATAAGAGGAAATCAATCAAAATTATTCTAACACCCCCACAGACAGATCATATAAATTGAGAAATCACACACAGTCTAGACCCACATATGTGACTAAATATTACCGGTGAGAAATAAGAAATACTGATCTTATAAGCAGTAACAGGAAATTCTTTCTCAGTATGACAAATCAGAATTGAGTCATCTGTTAGAATTCAAAATTTAATTTTAACACCTTCTCAAAGAACAAATATAATTATTTTACAGCGTGTTTATTTCCACAGCAATTACACATGCTGCTCTTCAAATGTATCTATACTTGTTTTGGATAAATACTATTAAACACATGGGGTTACTTGTGAATAGGCATGCAGAGAAGCAACTCTTCAAAGCCTTGTGCTCAGAAACTCCTGAGAAGTTGTCAGAAATGTATAATGGTGTAACAAATGTTTGTTGGAAATGTTTACAGGGTGAAGGAACTTTTTATCATCTTTGGTGGACCTGTGAGAAGGCTAAAAGGTTTTGGAACCAAATATGTGCTATTATTCAAAAGTTCCTCAAAGTGAATCTACCAAAAAAACAAAAAAAAAAAAAAAACCAGAACAGGTTCTCTTGGGTTTGATGGAAAAGGAGCTTGAGAAACAATATGGGATTTTACTTTTATATATGATTACAGCAGCAAGACTTTTATATTTTTTACAAATACCTACAGTGGAAGATTGGATTATTAACTTAAAGGATTTGGCCCAGATGGCTAAGTTAACAGTGTTAATAAGAGAAAATACTGTTTCTGGATTTATCTCTACCTGGCAACCACTTTTAGACTACTTGCTTGTGTCGGAAAAAAATGAAGTTTTGACCTTGGGTTTTAGTGATTGTCTGTTTTAATAGAAATAATGTTACTAAGGCTTAACTAATGGTAAGATATATTTGTACATTTTTTAATATCTGTATTGGAGAAAGTTGGAAGTCACTTTCCATTTGTTTTCTATTTGCACTTTTCTATTTTTTTCTTTTTTCTTCAGTTCTATATTCTAACTTTTCTACAGTCTCTGTGTTGTATTTTAGCTATACTTTGAAAACTGATAAAGCTCTTTAAAAAAAAAGCCACGTGCTCAGAGACTGAGCAGAAGTGTGTCTACAGTGGCCAAGAGCTGCTAGGCTGAGCCCACCCCCCCGACAGCCAAATGGGTTGCTGAAGCACATCAGATGCGAGAGAAAACATCGCTTTCACACCAGGAGAGCCAAGGAAAACTTACGACTACCTCCATTATGGGCTGGGGAATCAGATGAAGGTCAAGCCATAAGGGCACAGCAGTAACATGGAGCTTTCCTCTTCTGCTAGGTCGCGTTGGCTCCATGCTTGCGTGCTATCACCTAAATTAATTAAAAATCATAATTGGGTAATTAAAGTAAATGTCTGGGTTTTCACACCATGCTAAACCATCAAATAGCTACAGAGATTGCACAATATAATAGGTGGTTGACCAGAATTGGAAGAGGTCATTTTGGTCATGGAATGCAACCTTCTCTTCAGTATAGTAGGAATCTTAAAATAGTCCCGCTAAATAGCAGCCTGGCACCTGCTGGAGCATATCCAATGGGGGAAGCCCCCCACTTCCCTAGTAAATAGTTGCACTCTCAGACCACCCCTACTGCTATGGAGGTTTTATCCTCGTCTCTTACATACATTTGGAATCTGCTTCCTTGTAACTTAAATCCACTACTCTGTGCCCTTTACTCAAGAATGATAGAGAACAGCTCCTGACCGCCTCCTGTGTGATCTCCTTTCAGGTATTTGAAGAGGGCTATCATATTCCTCTCAGGCATCTTGACGTTACGCATGCCCGTTTTTGGACTCTGTTTATGTACCAAGTTCTTATGGGCACTGTGTACCTACAGACCTCTCCTCTACAGAGGATCCAGACAGGGCTAAAGTTCTCCTGTGTAGAAGCTGTACACGTTTATAGTTCATATGGAGAGCTCTTTTGTGCCCTGTCCAAATGCAAGCACTAGAAAAAAAGTTAATTTGGAGAGCGTAGCTGTTTGGAAAATTAGATGCCTTATTCACATAGTCAATTCAGTCAGTGTTTGGAGGGAGCGGATGACATCACATCAGCAGCCCCATTCTGACTTCTGTATGTCCTGCAATATGAATGGCAGCTTATGCATATACAAATGCATGCATCTGTGTAGACAGCAATCCTAACCAAGGATTGCCAATTGCTAAGATTGCTGACTAGTAAGCCTGGAGCTCTGTTCATGCCTTCCACCTATTGCACAGTGGGAAGAACATGGAAAGAATCACAATCCTTCTGCCCTCTATGCTGATTCATTCAACTATCTGCTGATGGTCTTACACCAACCTCCAAAGCAAGGGGTTGGCTCTACTATTGAGAAGGATGAGGCCTGAAGGAGGATCTCACATTAATGGGATCAGCTAACTCACTAGCGGTTCATTTATAATATTGGCTGCTTAATACACCATATAAAACCAAGATTAGTTTAATGATGGCTTACTGATTAATGTCCAATATTTGATATTGCACCAAATCACAACTTATAATAATGCAATAAGATTTGATTTAGCAAACTGTGCTTCTTATTGCTACCAACTTAAACCACTGCATTAATACTATTTTAATGGTCACCATACTTCCATTTGTTTTTATTCTTAATGTTGTGACCCACCCTGAAAATAGACGATGTGCCATCAAGTCAGTGTCAACCTCATAAATATTTATCCTAAAAACAGCATGTAAACCTATCAAATAAATAAATAAATAGACCAATATGCACGCACAACTAAATATTCATAAGCTTTAATATCTTTGGGGAAATGGTATGTAGAGATTAAAAATGGGGTGGGGGATGGTGGTTTTTCTCACGCTTTCAGATATTCACGTAGGGGCATCTGTGCAAACAATAGAGTGAATACTGGAAGTTGAGGGTGGCACCTCCGCTCGTTCGTTTTCAACGGCCAAACGGAACTAGTGGAGGCAGTACTGAAAACCTCCAATTAACTGCGATGTTCTCCTTGATCCTCACCTTAACTAAGAGGGTAGAAAGGCAAATAGTCCATTCCCTCGCATAAATGGGCGATGCCTATGGAATAGCGGGACCGGGCTGTGGTAAGAAAATCCCGCGAAATGAACCGTGCCGACCGAAGGTACCAGCGCTTGCAAGCACGCCGCTCCCTCCTTCCCGCATTCCGAGAGCCTGGGAAGAAGCTGCCGCTGCTGCCGCCGACGTCGTGCAGCGCGCGAGCGGGCGGGGTGCTCCTCCGCCCACCTCTGAAAGCGGGACAGGGGAGCAGGGCTGCGGAGGTCGCGCCTTTCCCGTTCTCCGGGTTGCAGCCCCGGAGAAGCGAGCATTTCGAGTGGGAAAAGAAGAGTGGCGCGGAGGGACGATGCTCGCGCCGGGGGCGCCTTTAAGCTAAACCGGTTTTCTTCCCGCACAGGCAGGAGCTCTCTCAGGTCCCTCTGGTCTAGCTCGCTTGAACCACGGCTGCCGCCACCGTGCGCCTCCCTTTCTTTAGCCGCCAGCCCCATTCCCCAGCCTCCTGGTTCGGGAGGAACTGAACTGTCGTTGCACAGGAAGTAGCGGCTGCTGGGAGCACACACGGACGCACTCACACAACAGAGGCACACTCGAACACGCAGAGGCAGCTGGTTCTGCCGCACTCTGGACACAAGGCTTCATCCCGGCGCCGCTACGACAGGTTCCTTCACGCCCTTCTGGGAGCGGCGTCCCAGCCTCCGCAGAGCAGAGGCGGCTGCCCCGTCGCTGGCGCCGAAGAAAGGTGTGGGTGCCGCTGCTTAACGGTGGGAGAAGACGGGGCTGTGGTTGCGGGATTTAGGCTCTGAGCCGGGGATCAGCCGCGGAGCAGAAGTTCCGGGGGCGGCGAGGACTGCAGGTTTGTGCTGCTTCGGCAGGAACCCCCGATGCTGCAGCAAGGCCGGCGGAAGGTCGGGCTCCCTCTTTCCCTCAACCCCACCGCACCAGGCGACGGGCTTGACTCGCTCTTGAGCTCCGGCGATTCCCCCGCCCCCTCCTCTGAGCGCCGTAGCCTCCTTTCTTCCTGCAAAGCCCCTCCACGCCGCCGTCTCTTTGCTGCAGTCCTCCCAGGATCTCCGCTCCCTACCCTTTCCATTCCGTTTCCTCAGCTGTCAGCTTCTCGCGGCTCCCTTGGCTTGCTTTTGCTCTGCGCGTGACCTTAATGGATTAATCTGCTTTTCCACCCTTCGCAAAGCGGCGTGGAAGCTTCGGTCTTGCACCGGTGCGTAAAGGGAGCGAGGTGCCTTCTCCCATAGTTCCGTCCCTTTCTGGACTAGTTCCCGCTCGGTTGGTAAAACAACGGTACTGTATGTGGCCGCCTGTGACGGGTGCGTGTATGTGTGTAAGCATGTGTGCTACTTTTGTATTGAGTTTCCTGTTTAATTTAGCATGTCTGGTTTTAATTTACGCAACCCAAGCGCCTGCTGTGGTCTTCTACACGCCACACCTTGGTCCTATAGCCGTTCGTCGAGTGATCTTTTGCTGTGAAGCTGTGCGTTTATTTCAACCCTTATTCATTGCTTCTCTGCAGGGCTGGCTTGAGTTTGCTGCTGGCAAGGGGCGGGCTCTCTGAAAGCTAGTTGGGACCCTCACTTTGCATCTGATGTATTTGCAGCCAAGGATTGCACGGTAGAGAGAATACAGTTTTGGAATAATTAATGACAAACTGAAGAAGACTGTCATCCTTCATTTGATCCTGGCAGAGTGTGTCATTGTGTTCAGATAATGTACATTATTAAATTGACTCAGCTGCCTTTGTTCACACCATGCACTGAACTGTAAATTAATTACATGGGCTGGAATCACATGGTACATGATACATTAGACTGCTAACTAGCATGTAGTGTGAACCCACCTATATGGATAATTTGTGGTTTCGTATGTTGTGCAAACCCCCAAACTGAGTAAACTATGTTTTAACTCTCATGACCACCACAGTGGGTGTACTTGTAATTAAAATTTTCATCTATGCCAATCACCCATGCAGTACTAGCCTTGTATAATTTGTGCTACATAAGTAGAACTAACAATTCTTGGAAGTGCATTATACTTAGTACAGTAATTGCTGATTTATAATCGGCTTTCATACACACACATGCCAGGGATGTGGGTACTACTATATTTTCCAATTTTTAGCTTTTTATAGAGAGATAGATAATCTTTAAATACAGCAAGACATTAGTTTATCAGTACTGTACACAACGTTCCTTGATAACAGTGTGTACCCAAAGATAGGGAAGAGTCATTAAGGCCTTGTGCTATAAGGCACACCTGCTTCCCAGTTCTCTTCAGACTATAGAGAGTCTTACAATTGAATGCCCTTCCACCCAGAATAAATAAATGTACAGATAGAAATATAATGTGCCTGAAAGAAAGCTGTAGGGCAACCCCTTCTCTAATATTTAGTTTTTTAAATGAAACAATTTACGTGGCAATGGTCTTACTTTTTTCATATTTAGCATAGCCAAGTTGGATGGAAAGCATTCTGGACTCTGAAGTTTGCATCAGGACAAAAGATAATGCATTTTGGCCTCAGCTATTTTTCTGAAATTAACAATAATAAAAGTTACTGGGTTGGATCCAGTTAGTTGCACAAGTCTCATTCATTTCAAGTGCTCAGGTCCCATTAATTTCAAAAACATGTCCCATTTGTGCAGTGCGTTTCAAATGAGATCTAACTCACTGTCCAACTTTCATGCCAAATGCTTCCTTTTGACAGAAGTACATCTCTTGTGGGGGTTTGTTTCCTTCTGCTTTCTGCTCCACAGGTATACCAGCAGTGTGATTAATGTTGGCACTCTGTGTTCTGTGCGCTTAATGGTTAGCCACTAGTTAACAGGAAAACTTTTTACATCCTTTCTTATGGCTGGTTTTGCCATGTCTATGATACAATGTCATTGTGTGCTGGAGCTCATTTTTCTTTTAGCTGATTTGGCATATATTTTATAATAATAAAATTTGAATAATAAAATATATTTTGATATTTTTCTTGAATGTTACTGTGGGCACACTTTTGTCTCTTGAGGCTCACACAGCTAGAATTTTGGCCTAAAGGTTGATTTCAGCACTTTCTGTGAATTTATGCATTTTCATGTTTTGACTTGTTAGATTCAATTTAGTTTTATATGCTAACAGGAGTGATATTTTCTATTTTTCTCTTTCTGAATTTCTAATTCTGAATGAATCTCATTTGGCTACTCCTATTCATTTGACTTTCCAGATGATGGGTGTGCGGTTGTGGTTGTTTCTTGCTACGGGTGGATGCTACAGTTGCAGGCCATTCAGTAAATCAGAAAAGGAGTCCTCCAAAATTCCTACGTAATTATGTATTTCTCACTGTCTGGTATAAATGCAAGCACTGTTTACAAAAATTAAAACGTTTTGGGAAAGGAGTATTGGGATCACACTGATTAACTCAAAAGTATTCATAATAATAATAAAAATATTCTGTGCATATTTGGAATGTGTCCCCCTATTTATAGAGATAATAACTTTATGAGAAAAGCTCTTTATAGGTACTGTGGCATTGCTGAACTTTGGAACCTGACACAAGTAGATAGCTAACTAGATGCCTTGAATCCGATTGGTCACTGCATGGACATTCAACCTTCTGTGCCAATATTTCCTAACTCTCTAGAGTCAATCCTGTAATCTCTTGGACCCTGCCCATCCATAGTAAAGGGTAAAGGTTTCCCTTGACATTAAGTCCAGTCGTGTCTGACTCTAGGGGGCAGTGCTCATCTCCATTTCAAAGCCGAAGAGCCGGCGTTTTGTCCGTAGACACTTCCGTGGTCATGTGGCCGGCATGACTGAATGGAACGCTGTTACCTGCCCACCGAAGTGGTACCTATTAATCTACTCACATTGGCATGTTTTCAAACTGCTTGTTTACTTTTCTGTTCTGAATTACTCTGTTTCCCTGTGTTTTTACAGTAGCTTCTCATTCATTTTAAAGATTCCTCAAAAAAATAACCAGATGTCCTGGTATTCCAGTTAGCCTTAATAAATTCCTAATTCTGGCATAAAGTCACTGCTATAGTAAATAACGCAAAGGCAAGTCTTTTTCTTATATTGTCTCGTTCTTTCCATTATCCATCTTAGGTTAGCTATTGTCCCCCTGCCTGTTCTGAAACCTGCCTGTTAACTGGTGTTGCTTTCTCTTTCTCTCTGTGTATTATTCTTTGTAACATCTTAAGCAAAACTTTGGTGAGAGAAATTAGTGCCATGATTGGATAATTTGCACATTTTCTTTCGTCTTGATTCTTGAGCATAGAATATGCTTAATATACTTGAATGTTTCATTCTCTAGCCACACACCCTTTATCCATATTTGTTGAAATAAAGCTATTAGCGGTTTAACTGCCTCTTCTCCTATGGGTTTAAACAGTGGGCATTTCAATGCTTCCTTATATAACAACTTATTTATTGTCTGTTGTAAAGCACTTTTAAGTAGAGTCTTTCCTGAATATATTATCTCTATCTAATAATAATAATAGCAGTAATAATAATAGCCATAATAATAATAATATAATATGCCGCCTGACTCCCAGCGAGTCTGGGTGGTTTATAATTGTTAAAAACATTTAAAACCAAAGAACAGTACAAGACAAATGAACAAAGATGGCAAAGAAAACAAACCCAGAGGGGAACAAAAAGGAAGCAAGGGATGTCAGTCATCCTTGCCAAAGGCCTGGGCAAAGAGTGATATCTTCAGGGCCCTTTGAAATACCAGTAGGGTAGGGTACATTCGAATCTTGGGGGGAACCTCATTCCTGAGGGCAGGCGCTGCTACAAGAAGGCGTGTTTCCAGGGTCTAGACAGATGGCATGGTGTACTTGATGGAACCCAGAGTGTGCCAACTCTGCCAGTTCAAACCAGCCAGGCAGATACTGTATACAGATATCTCTCTATATTATTATTATTCATAGAGGCTTTCAGTATATTCTTTCCATCTTTTAACCTCATCTGACTCTTTTGGATTCTTCTGTGATTTCTGTCAAGTCTTTCTATTAGGAATGAAGCTAATGAGGCAGGAACCAGTGATTCCCAGGATACAGAGAAATGCTGTGTCAGCATAGTTTAGGTGCTTTCCAAGGCCATGAAGAGAATGGCCAGTTACCCTTTCACTCAGGAAAACTGAAGGAAAAAGCCCAGAGTTTAAACCTTAGAGGTGTAGGATTTAGCGTATTGCAGCTGGAACTTTGTGGTTTCTTTCTTGTCTGCAATAAAAACATAAATAATTTATTTATTTTATTTTATTTTTATTTTATTTTACTTTCTATCCCACCTTTATTATTTTTGTAAGTAACCCAAGGTGGTGAACATACCTACTACTCCTTCCTCCTCCTATTTTCCCCACAACAAGCACCCTGTGAGGTGAGCTGGGCTGAGAGTGAGTGACTGGCCCAAAGTCACCCAGCCAGCTTTCATGCCTAAGGCAGAACTCACAGCCTCCTGGTTTCTAGCCTGTTGCCTTAACCACTTACTGTATGTCTGAGAGTCAACTCCCAAGTAAGCCAATTCCTGAAGAGGGGTGAAGTGTCTGGAGAGCTGAAATTTACAGCTGAGTTTGGTGTGAATCTGACAATTAGATTTGCCTGCTCCCATATAGATCACTGTGGGAAACCATTTATCTGGTGTGGAAGAGGGTATTTTGCAAACAGATGTCCTAAATGCCCCAGATGTAGCTTTTTAGGAAATGAGGCAGTTCCACCCTCCAAAGGCTCAGAGGCTGAAGCAGCCAAAAATACGGAGCTACATATTAGCATGGATTCATTCCTGTTATCTTACAGGCCAAGGCTGATCCTGAAATATAATTGCAGGCCACTGTAAATTCTGTACCATGGACAACTAAATTGAAAATACAAGTGTTCCCTGCCAACTAAGCCTTCCAATCCCCTGTTCTGGTTGATGGCTGGCTCTAAAGCTCAGAGCACATCACATAGTGCATTAAAGTTCTATAACTCACATCAGCAATCATCAAGACTCTTTCCAGTTTTATTTGTCCTCCCTGTGATATTTTGCAATAGTCTTACCTTTGAGTTCCAAGCATTCAAGACTCACCATCTGTATGGCGTCAAATCCTTACCACTCAGTATGTGGACCTTTCTGCCTTGCCCACCAAATATTCAGGCTGTATTGATGTATTTGAGTTCTGTGACTTTACAATTAATTTTAGAAATTTAAAGATGAGAACTTGTAGAAAGCTTTATCTGCCCTTCCTCTCCACCAGCGCTTCTACCTTTTTTATTAAGAAGACCTATGACTCCATATATATAGACTAATTACTGGCTCCTGAACTTTGTATTAAGGATGACTACCTGCTTCCCCGCTTTTCTGAATTCTTGGAATATTTATAGAGGTACATATTTTACCAGATTTGTTCTCAAGGAGGCTTATAGTCTTGATTTGTATGGAAGAGAACTATGAATATTTAATTTGTTTTGGCTCTCATTATGGAAAATTTGAATATATAATTAGCTTTTCAGTCTGAGCTACTGCCCATAGGTCCTCAGGTGATTTATAAAAGATATTTTTCCTGATTTTTAATAACAAAGCTAGATTGGGTTTTGCCAATTTTTACTGTAAATTTCATTTCTAATTTTGCTGCACTGGGTGGTGGGTAGGAAAAATTCTAAGTAAAGCATTTTTTAAATTCTTGGTTCAAAAGAGGCAGACCTGAATGTTGATTCGTTGGAAGGGTGACTCAGATGTTGAATTTCTTGGGAGGCCTACTCCATATCTTCTTCAATAGTTCCATTTGAGTCCCTTCATAAACCTAAGGCACCTGACCACTCATGTAGTCATATTTCTGCATCTGCCAGCAGGTCTGACTCTGGAGGGATGGAGACTTGTTTGAAGATGGGGAGAGAGGAATTGTATGATTGGCAAGGAACATGGAGACTGTCCTGCCCAATGCTAAAAGAAAGAGTTCTGGGATTAGGTGAATGACTAACAAAGAATTACAAAAAATAGAAATTCTCCTCCTTCCTGCTGTCCTCAAATAATGAAGGAAGAGCGGTAGGTAGGTCTGAAGGGAGGGGAGAGCCTGCTGGCTGAAGACATGGAAATGGAAAGAGGCACATAATGCTCTTTAACCACTCATGACCAGAAGGACAGAAAGGAAAAAGCACCTGCCATCTCCAGACTGGGGGTGGGGGGAATGGAACGGGGAAGGAGATATGTAAGGAATGAAGCTGGTAAGACAGGAACCACGAGTTTTTGGCTGAAGGAAACCATTTTGCCAACATAGATCAGATATTTCCCAAAGCCATCAAGAACACAGCATCCATTAACTTGGAAAGGCAGGAGGAAAAAGCCAAGAGTTTAAACCCTAGAACACAAATCCTTAAAATGGCTTTGACTTCCGTATATTGTAGAGGGCAACTTTTCTGTGCATCTATAATGTATGCCTTGTCTGCAGTAAAGAGATTAATCTAGATGTGGTGTATCTGAGAGCTTCTGTTGAATAAAGGTTGACTGTCTAGAAAACTGAGATTCACGTCTGAGCCTGGTACAAAGCCTGACAATTCTTACCTAAACTGTAAAGTTTGCTGTGATTTATTTCATCTTCTTAGAAACATCTCCCATTTTCCATTTCTTGTTATTTTCTTCTCTTTGTTAACTTTCTTGGTCTGAGATACCTTTTCAAGTCCTCTGCCTTTGGAAGGCCGCATACAATTATCATTCTGTCCCAAGGCTTTTGTCATTGATCTTTCTTTAGCTGTCATGATAGCTTCTTCTGGTAACCACTTCAATCTTTTCCAGTTTGAAAATTTGGGAACATTTTTTTCTTCATTTTTCATAATGCCTCTTAGCTCAGGTAAGAACCTTACTTCAGGTTCTGTTTCACATAAATTAAGCATACAAAATATTTTCCTTGTATTGATCTTATATCCTTGTCCTCCATGGCAAATTTCCAAGCTGTGCTTCAGATTCAAAGGCAAACTACTGTAGTGCTTCAGAGCACGCAGGGGTTCTCACATAGCCCCTGTTTGGAAGTCCTTAAAGCAGCTGTGTCTTTTCACAGGATCTCACAGCTGTTCTTTGAACCTGCAGTACAGTCCCAGGAAAAATGTATTTGGTTTAAGGGGTACTGCATGTGTGCCCTTACACTTCCTGAAGCAACTAATTACCTTTGAATCTTAAGGGCTGCACAACCCTAAAGGCTGCTCTAATTTTCTAAGTTTAAGCCATATATTTGACACCAGTACATCAAGATTTGTTCTGCAATCTGTACTTGTAAGTATCCTGGCTGGATGGATTGTATATCTCCATCTTCTGTTTCCTATACTACACTACACTATATTATATCTTTTTCCAGATTCACCCAACTGCTTCATAAGCTAATCCTGGCTGCCTTTGGGAACACCTTTTAAAGCAACCACTTAAACCACTAAAAGATGAAGCTGCTGTAATGCTTAGGTAAAATGTGCTTTGTACAGGATTTTGTACATTGTGAAGTACATCCTTTGAAAGTTTTGCACAAACCTATTATAATTGTCCATTTGTTTGCAGTATTGTTTAAGTGACATAAAAATAGTAGAAAGCATGGTACGTTAATAGTTCTTACGTAACTGCACAAAAACTATTAAGTCAGTACTGTATGCTTTTTGCCCCAGGCTGCTGTTAGAATAGCCTGTAGGTAACAGATTATATCTGTTAATGAGTATTGTTAAAAGTTACCTATTTCATTACTGTAATGTTGTAAAGTCCTTTTCAAGAACCGTCCTACAGTATTTAAGATACCTCAAACCTTAATTATTGTAGGTTTTGATCCATTACATACTTTTGAAAATGCACTCACTGAATTTGTAGAATTAGGTCTTTGTTTAGATTTCTTTAGTAGGGCATGTTACTTGGCAGGTACTGTTGCTTTTTTTTGTGTATCTACTTCCTGAGTACCCCACACTCTGAACCTGCCTTTGAAAGCCCACGGTACTTAAAGAGCAAAGATGGCGTGGCTAATTTTAGGAAAATGTTTCTAAAGAAGCCTTCCTGTACAGAATTTTAAGTTCTTCCAAGTCCTGTGTGGACTCTCTTTGTGAAATTGGAGCACAGCCAGTGGCATAAAAGGTGTATGGCATTCTTGCTTGTGAAACTCTACTGTGGTGTCAGAACAGCTGAGACACTGGCACCAGGACAGAAGCTCCTGGCAAGGTTCTTGGTGAGGGAGAGCTGAGAAGGAAATGTTGAGGAGAGCAGAACAGTACTCAGAATGAGCTTGAGCCTTACTTCGCTAGTGTATGCTTTGCTCTAAGTGTGCCTCTTTTTCGCTTTGAAGTTTTTAAAGGGTTTTAAGTTTTAAAAAGAGCATGTAGTCCTGCTCTTTTTATATGATGACTGTCACTTTCAGAACCAAAAGAGTAATCAACCATATCAACCTCTAAAACTTCTTCAGTGCTGCCAGAATCATAGAACACCTTCCTTGAGAAGATCCCCCAAAGCATGCTTTTAAAGAATAGCTGGCTTCTATGGACAGCTGGGTGGGAGCATTTGCTCTCATTTTAGTATTTTCTTTTGTTACAGGGGTTTGATTAATTTTAGATAATACTGTAACCCAATTTGAATTTCTTGAAATGTAAACATTTTAGATGCTTTCCACAAAACATTCAACTTGCCTGGTCCTTTTGCTTTCGCTGAGAAAATTAATATGCCTTGACACTGTAGTCCTGTATACCAGACTTCGGCAATCTGATAACTTGCATATATTGTGAAATCCAACTCTCTTCACCTGACACCAGCCTGGCCATGAGCTGGGAAAGATGGAAATTGTAGTTGAAGGACTCTGGCTCAGGGACAGCTGCTATGCTTAACTAGTTAGAAGTAAATGCCTTTGAGATCAGTGGCATTTACTTGTGACAAAAATACAGAATTGCAGTGGAACTATTTTGTTGCATTTTCAGAAAATGCTGTCAGGTCTTTAAAAAAAGAAACTAGCTTTTCTATAAGCCATAGTTGCTTGGGGCCCCATATGATATTAAAGACAATATGGACGGATTCACACATCATGCTAGGCCCAAAGGAAGCAAACTGCATCGGGATGTAAGGACCTTAAGCTATCATAATAAGCCATGGTTTATTGAATATCAAATGGACAGGGTTCACACAACCTATCAAGGCAGAAACCATGGTTTTTAAATCAATGTAGCTGAGCTCACATAACACATTAAGTGTAATGATGTGTGCAATCAGCCTATGGCTTATTCATTATAAGCCAGGCATTTATTCATTTAATAGATTTAAAGCCCACCTTTCACTTCGGAGTTCAAGGCAGTGTACGTAGTACTCCATCCTCTGCTGCTATTCCAAAATCTTAACCACTACACCATGCTGGCTCTCTGAATATTGTATCTGAATCAGGCCTTTGAAATCTAAGAAGAAATTGTGGGGGGATTTCATCTTATGATTCAAGCAAGCAGATAACAGCGGTTATTCATTGTGGGCAGGTAGTTAATCTCATGGCCGCAAAATCATGAAATTCTTTCCTTCTTCCTTTATCAACATTCATACTATCTTTGGACGTTTGTGAGGAAACTTGGGGATAACTAGGAACATGAATTTGAAAAATGGACAGTCAGTACATCCAACAAAATGAAGAAGAATGTGAATTTGTTCTTAACTTGCTTCAACAATTCTTGAAAAGAGATTTTGGGAAGCAGTAAGAATATATGCAAACTTAGAAAATATATGTATGTATGTATGTACAGGAATTGCATCCAAATGCCAGAGTAAGTGTTTCAGGCAAGCTAAAGTATATCCACCTGCCCACAAAAAGTCAAGAGCTAGAAGAATGTAGTTTTGAATATAGTTTTGATGGTTCCTTTGCTATGATGTAGTTTTCAATGCAAAATTTCCACTGCAACCGCCAGCATAGTTGCTGACACGGGAATCTTGTTTCACATTTGTCATTGCCTTTTTAAAACGTGTGTGTTGACTCATGCTTTCCCAGATGTGAAAGGCTTGAACAAGATAAAACTAGGATGGATTCCCATCTAATTTTTTGTTTGGATTGGTAGACTGAAGGCTCTCATGTAATGATTTACATGTGCTCCATATGCTCAGAGAAAATGCCAGAGACACATTTGGACACACTAACATTTCAGTAGATCATTAAACTGGAGATCTGTGCTGGCACTTTACTTTTAAGAGTCTTTTGATCCAAAGCTTGAACTAAGAACCTGCCTATAATTGCACATGGCAGTTTACACACTGCATTTATTTATGTGTTTACACACACACTGTGTTTCGCACAAGACAGTGAACCACAAGCTGCAAGCATATCTTGCAGGAAATTTATTATGTGAACTAGAATATTTGGAAGTCCTTCATAGAATGTGAATTGGAATAAAAACATTCTAGAAATAGTAAAATTCTACTGTCCCCCCCCCATGTGTTCATTTACATAGCTTGTTATTTTATGCAAAATTGACTATTAACTGATATTTTAAGGGGCTTTCTCTGGAAGAGTTGGTCCATAATGAATCCTGTAGGTAGAAGGATATAGAGAGGTATATAATACTTACCTGAGAGTAAGTCTCACTGAACTTAGTAACTCTTACAGGTTTGTACTTTAAGGCAGATAACAGATTTCATCAGCTAGTTGGGAAGATACTGAAGGCCTACAACAGGTATACCATGATTTGGACTGTCCTCTCAAGAGCAGAGAAATTATGGAAGGCTAGAGATGACTTTGAAAATAAACAGTTTCACTCACTGTGGCCAGTGGTGTGCAATCCTGGGAATTATCATTTGGCAAATGTAAGGGTCACAGCTTCCCCACCCCAGGTATTTTTATTAATTTTATTTACTGGATTTTTAAGGCTGCCCGAAAAGACTCTGGGAGGTTTGCAATATTTCAAGTATAGTAGATAATGAAAAACAATTGCTGGATAAGACAACAACAGTAATATTCAAAGAGTCTCAACAGGGGCTCCACAATCACTCTAGCCCCCAGCCCAGAGCCAGGTCGTAAGGGACTTCCAAAACACTTCAAGAGGGTAGAATATGATCTGTTATTCTGCACATACAGATTGGACAAACTCCTTTCAGTCTTTTCTAGCTTTATTTAACAGTGGAGTCCCTGGTGCTCTTTGAGCTTTGTTGTTTGATTGCAGATGTTTCCTGTAATGATTGCCCTAGCCCAAATACTCAGACTCACAAGAGGCTGCTTTATGAGTTCTGATTTATTAAGGAACTAAAGGCAAATACAGAGAAAGCTGAGAATGAGCAAAAGCGTGCCAAATACAAACTTAAACCCTTGGTACAAACGTATCCCGCCTCCCTCGTAACAGCCCCGCCCGGCACAGGTGCTAGCAATCGTCAGAGTTGCTAGCCTGGGAAAGTAACCTTGAGCGCAGTAGATAATGTAAATACATTCCAAAGCAAAACCAAAAGATAACTACTCCCATCCTCCCGAGAAAGATGAAACACGCATCCAGCTAATGACATGCGAAACGTTACGATGTATCAAAGACATTGAAACGGCGAACATGACATACCGCCCCCCTAAAAATACCCTTAGGGACCCGGTTTAGCGGGATAGGCTGAGTGGAAACGGGCAACTAAAACAGGGGAAGCCACATCTGGTGCAGCGACTCACTCAGGATGAGGAAAATGTTTCCAGCGAACTAAGTATTGGAGAGTATTGCGAAGGCGTCTAGAGTCCAAAATTTCTTTAACTTCAAAGTGTTGCTGACCGTCAATCATGATGGGGGTTGGAGGTGGAGGTTGGCGGTGCCAGCGGTCAGAAGGAATAGTCGGTTTGAGCAAACTGCAATGAAAAACAGGGTGTAAGCGTTTGAGGTTATGAGGCAAGTCAAGTTTAAAAGTCACAGGGTTAATTTGAGCGGTAATTGGGAAAGGACCCACAAATTTAGGAGCCAGTTTCTTGGAAGGTTGTGAGGACTTTATGAACTTGGTGGAAAGGTAAACCGAGTCCCCTACTTGAAATGCCGGTTGAGGAGCCCGCTTCCGATCAGCGTACTGTTTATAATCCAACTGTGCATCAGCTAGTGCCTTTTGAATCATTGGCCAGGAGTCTGCCAATTGCGATGCCCAATTATCCGGAGTGGCCGATCCGCCGGTAGGTTGCGGTAGATCAGGGATAGGGACAAAGTCTCTGCCTTGAGCCACACGAAATGGGGTTTGGCCAGTGCTTTGATGCACTGCATTGTTATACGCGACTTCAGCAAAAGGGAGGAGGTCTACCCAGTTGTCCTGTTGGTAATTCACAAAAGCTCGGAGGTATTGCTCCAGCGTAGAATTTAAAGCCTCAGTGGCCCCGTCCGTTTGAGGATGCCAAGCCGTGGACAGGGCTTGTTTCGTGCCTAACAATTTAAGGAATGCCCGCCAAAATTGTGAAGTAAATTGTGTGCCTCTGTCCGAAATCAAACGTGAGGGACATCCGTGTAGCCTGTACACGTGTACAAGAAATAGGCGGGCCAACTGACGTGCCGACGGAATGGACACGCAAGGGATGAAGTGAGCTTGTTTTGAAAAATAGTCTTTGACCACCCAAATGACAGTTTTGCGTTGACTGGGTGGTAGCTCAACAATAAAGTCCATGGAGATTTCATCCCAGGGGCAAGCAGGAGCAGCCACCGGCTGCAACAGTCCCTGGGGTTTGCCCACCTTGCGTTTAGACATGGCACAAACAGTGCAGGAGGCAATGTAGTCTTTAACATCCTTACGTAATGTGGGCCACCAAAACTGTCTCCGAATGAGGTGCAAGGTTTTGACAAACCCGAAGTGACCTGCCAGTTTGTCATCGTGTGCACGTAGTAACACGTCTTTTCTGAGGCTTTCAGGGACATAGAGGCGATTAGATTTCCAAGCGAAGCCTCGGTCGAAAGTAACATTGTCTTTATTCGCAAGCAACCAAGTATCCGTTTTCAGTTCTTTTAGAAACTTTTGTTGCAACTGGGAGGGAATTGACAACGCGTTCGGCTGGGCGGCGTCCGCAGTGGGAGGCTGCTGCGCGCGTGTTTGGCTACGCGTCACAGCCTGCATACCCAATTGGGGCGCTGTCCACAGGGTGCTGACCACTTCTGGCGCTGCCCCGGAGTCCTGAGGTTGCCTGGACAACGCATCAGCCAAGAAATTCCTTTTCCCCGGAATAAATTTCAACTGAAAATTGAAGCGGTTGAAAAATTGAGCCCACCGAACCTGTTTGGGGCTCAGTTTTCGAGGGGTACTAAGAGCCTCTAGGTTTTTGTGATCAGTCCATACTTCAAAGGGATGATTAGCCCCCTCTAACAGATGCCGCCAGGCTTCTAATGCGGCTTTCACTGCAAATGCCTCCTTTTCCCATACATGCCAACGTCTCTCAGTCTCAGAGAACTTGCGGGACAAGTAGGCACATGGCTTGAGGCACCCTGTCCCGTCTTGCTGCATCAACAATGCCCCAATGGAATAATCGGAGGCATCCGCCTGCACCACAAAAGGTTTTGAGGGATCAGGATGTTGTAAAATGGGCTCTTTGACAAAAGCTGCTTTTAGCCGCTCGAACGCCGTTTGACAAGCAGGCGTCCAGCGCAACAGCGCCCCTGGATTCTTTACTCTCCGAGTATCTCCCACACCCTTGGTCCGAAGCAGTTCGGTGAGTGGCAAGGCAATTTCAGCGAACCCCCTTATGAACAATCTGTAGTAGTTGCTGAACCCCAGGAAACTTTGAAGTTGCCTGCGGGTACGGGGGCTTTCCCAGTCCATGATAGCCTGCACCTTGGCAGGGTCCATTTCGATGCCTTTATCTGAAATTCTATATCCCAAGTAGTCAATTTGGGTCTGGTGAAATGCACATTTAGACAGTTTGGCATACAATTCTGCTGACCTGAGTTTACTCAGTACCCTTTTTACCAGAGCCACATGCTTTTCCATGGTTTCAGTATAAATCAGTACATCATCCAAATACACCAATACCCCTTTAAACAGATGTTCATGCAGTACTTCATTGATCAATTGCATAAATACCCCAGGGGCCCCAGCCAACCCAAAAGGTAACACTTTATATTGGAAGGCTCCCAATGGGCAATTGAATGCAGTTTTCCACTCATCCCCCTCCTTGATTCGTACACGATAGTATGCTTCTCTTAAATCAAGTTTAGAGAAGATCTTTCCCTTAGCCAGATGTGACAACATGTCTTTGATCAATGGCAAGGGATATTTGTTGGAAATTGAGACGGCATTTAATCCGCGGAAATCGGTACAAAGTCTCAATGTCCCATCCTTTTTTGGGCGAAATAGAACTGGCGCCCCCACCGGTGAGTTCGCCGGCTCGATGAATCCGCGCACCAAATTTTTGTCCACAAAGTCTCTCAACAAAGTCAACTCCTTTTGTGTCATGGAATAAATCTTTGGCTTGGGCAATTGAGTGTTAGGGAGCAGCTCGATGGCACAGTCCGTCTTTCTATGGGGAGGCAACTGGTCGGCTTCCTTTTCGCCGAACACATCAGCAAAAGTTCTGTAATCCGCCGGCAAGCCTTCCAGAGGAGGGGCCGGGCAATGCAGAGTCGCAGCTGCCGCAACCCCCACCATCTCCTCTGGGGCACCCTTCCCCTCAGTCGCTTGGTAGAACCCATCCCTAAACGTGATAGTCCGGTAAACCCAGTTGATTTGGGGGTTTTGCTGCACCAACCAGGGCACCCCCAACACCACCAAGGGACCACCTACTGGAGCCACGACGAAGGACAAATCTTCCCGATGGCTGCCCAGCTGCAAAGCTACCCGCCCTGTGAACTGGGTGACCGGTTTGCCCCCTGCCATGGACCCATCCAGCTGTGTAAAGGCGATGGGTCGCTGTAAAGGGAAAGTAGGTAGCTCCAAAGCCGCTACCACATCGGGGTGCATTAGACACTGGGAACACCCCGAATCAATCATGGCCCATACTTCTACAGTCTTGGTTTGGGAGCCCAACTTCAATTTCACCGTGAGAATGCGGTAACTACCACTCACCGATGAAGGCTCGCGCCCTTCTTCCACCACCTGCCCTGCGGCGCCCTTTAAAGCAGGTGGCTGGCGTTTCCCGCCGGCAGCAGGATTTCGGGCTCACCCTCCTCCTCGTAGAACATCGCATCGTCTCCCTCCGTTTCAGCCACCGCAGCTTTCTGCTTCCTCGGCAAGGCAGGGGACTTGGCCGGCGGTTTTCCAAGCCGTTCCTCTCCCTTTGCCTTCGGGCACGCCGCCACTCGATGCCCCTCTTTACCACATCTCAGACACAGGCCTTTCGCATACCGCTTCTCTCGCTCTTCGTCCCAGGGTCGTTGTCCTGGTTTTCCCCCGGTGCTCGATGGGCGGCTGGGCTTCACCTCCCACCCCGATTTGGCGGTCTTTCGATGGGCGAAGATCTCATGGGCATGTTCAGCCCTCCCCGCCAGCAGGATCCATTCGTACAGCGTATATGGGTCGTCCCTCCCCAAGGACCAGCGCAGCACCTCTGTATTCAGGCCATCCTTGAATAGCTCGATAATGGTGGCTTGGGACCAGTCATCCACCTTCCCAGCCAGCGCTTTAAACTCCAAAGCATAATCCGCCACGGATCTGAACCCCTGCTTAAGTTCCTTCAGGGCTCGCTTTGCCCTCTCTTTCGCCAATGGATCCTCGAAGTGTTGTTTCAATGCCCAGAGGAACTCATCGAATTTTTCCAGTTCAGGCGCTTCCGACTGGCACATCTGGACATACCAGTCTGCCGCCTTCCCCTTCAGTTTGGTGGCAATGGTAATGATCTTTGCCTTTTCCGATTGGAAAAGCGACCCCCATTCCTCCATGTAGGCTTTAGCATTCGTCAAGAAAAATGAGAGTTTGGTCGGGTCCCCATCAAACTTGACCGGGAAGTCTCTCATCCCGCCTCCCGCCGGGCTGCGCCCCGCCGCCGGTGCGGCAGGGGTTTGTGCTTCCCTGGCTCGCGGCGGCACGGGGGCCCGGGGCGGTCGCCCTGGCAATGCCGCGATTTCCATCTGGACCGACTGGTCCCCTTCGCGTCTCCGCACTGGCCGTCGCCGCTCCGGGGACTGCCCATGGGACGAAGGGGTTGAATACCGTTGGCTTGACTCTTCCCGGACTTCCCGCAACGAGGTCACATCTAAGCTCAGCTGTTTCAGGATAGCTTCTAACGAGTCCATTTTTGACTCCAGCACTCGGATCCGATCCGGGGTGGGAGAGCCCTCCGTTGGCTGCACCTGCACCACGTTGGGGGATAATGGGTATCTCTGCCTCCAAGACGGGCCCCCCGCCACCGTGGCATCCCCTTGGGTCTCATCCCAGGTGACCAGCTCGCCCGGAGAATTTACGGTAGTCTCCGGGGCGGTTTTCAGACCCTCGGCTTCACCCTCCGACTCGGAGCTCGCCTCTTCTAGGATGGCAGACAGCTCCCCTCCCTGGGACGTTCGGTCAGGCCGCCTCACGGTCGAGTCCGGTTCCCCTTCTTCCATCCTCACGATGTCGGGTTCGGTCATCGCTGGCGCTCTCCCTCACAGGGTTAGACAACTTGTCTTTTCCTGGACAGGGGCCAGCGGAGTTAGGATCTTAGATTCTCAGCTTTATGTAATGATTGCCCTAGCCCAAATACTCAGACTCACAAGAGGCTGCTTTATGAGTTCTGATTTATTAAGGAACTAAAGGCAAATACAGAGAAAGCTGAGAATGAGCAAAAGCGCGCCAAATACAAACTTAAACCCTTGGTACAAACGTATCCCGCCTCCCTCGTAACAGCCCCGCCCGGCACAGGTGCTAGCAATCGTCAGAGTTGCTAGCCTGGGAAAGTAACCTTGAGCGCAGTAGATAATGTAAATACATTCCAAAGCAAAACCAAAAGATAACTACTCCCATCCTCCCGAGAAAGATGAAACACGCATCCAGCTAATGACATGCGAAACGTTACGATGTATCAAAGACATTGAAACGGCGAACATGACATTTCCTTACCCAACTAGGTAACATCATGTTGCTAATGAAAGATCTGCATGAAACATCTGCAAGCAAAGAACCAAGCTCAGAGAGCACCATGGACTCCATAGTTCTACCCTGAGCTACAGATATTCTCTTCTGTTTATTTAACAGTCCAGTCCAGGCATCTCTTTTGGTACACTTTATACGCAATAATGCTGCAGTGTCTTGCTAATAAATTAGCTAGATTAAATTACTAAATTTGAGTTCAGAAGGGCTTCTTTGTTAGGAGATCAGTAATCTGCTTATAGGTTGTGACGTACTGGTAGCAGCTACTTAGAAAGACATTTCCCCTTCATATTCTCTCTCTCTCTCTCTCCCTCCCTCCCTCCCTTCAAGTCAGGTTTTTTTTACTCCTGGTGAATGGCTGGACAAGGCCTTGAATTTTCTTGGGAAGGTTTTTCAGAAGTGGTTTGCCCTTGCCTCCTTCCTAGGGCTGAAAGAAAGTGACTGGCACAGGGTCACCCAGCTGGCTTTGTGCCTAAGGCAGGAGTAGAACTCAAGGTCTCCCAGTTTCTAGCTTGATGCCTTAACCACTACACCAAACTGGCTCTCCACTTCCTTTTTCTTTTTTCTTTTACCGGGGAAGATATACTTTAAACATTCTGTCTCTGCTGTTTTAAGCCAAAGATGGATGGCCTTTTCTGCTTTTGCTTCCTACCACTTGATCAGTATGGTGACATCATAACTACCCAACTCTTGCATCTTGTAACTTTCTATTGCAGCAAACCCATTAAGATGCATCCTCGTTGAATGATTTGCAACAGTTTTTCCCAGATTTTTTCTCACCTGGCTCATATTCTGTTTATAAGAGAAGCTGCAGTGGACTGTTCCTCTATATTTTGATGGTTTATGTCTATTCTCCCTTAAATTATTTTCTCAGCCTCCCCACAATCTCTCACAGCAACCCTGATTACTGTTCAGCCCCTCCTGAGACTAATGGTCATGTATTTTTTTTAAAAAATAAGGCTGTGTTTGCATGATGTATCCACCCATGGTTAATTTAATGTGCTTTGTTCAAAAAGCCCAATCGTCTAGGTTTGTATTTATATAACAAACTGAACCATAAGCTAGCTACTTGGACAGGTTTGCACAACACACTTGGCTAAAATGTGATTGGTTAGTTTTTGTTGTCTAAACCCAGCCCGTATCATAACATGGTTTGATGCTAGGAGAATTAGTACAAGACTCTTGTTCTCCCATTGTATTTATTTGCTCTATGGCATTCAGAAAACTATGTAGCAGAAATATAGCAGAAACCTTTGGGGACTTTTGGAATTTAGGAAGCATGTAATGGGCACACTCTCAAAATGGCTACCATGGAAGACTAGCATTTTCCTAAATAGCTGCCAGGGTGGGCATGATCCAAAAATATCAATTTAACAGAAAGCATTTATCCCCTGCTCCCTACAGTCCCAATGAGGTCTTTCTGGGTTCCAAAGACATTGCTGCAAACAAATATGTCTGATGCTTTGCTTTGCAATACTGTTTGACTGTTTACACCTTTTATTAAAAATATTTTTAAAAATCAGGTAGGCCAGATAGCCTGGTAGGTGCTAAAGAGGATGCTTGGGGCACAAAATGGTTTAACCTGCTGTAAAATTTACTGTCTCATTCCAGCTGATTAGCTATGGCTACCAGATCTGGGCTACAAAAACCTGGAGGGCCTGTAGATAGCAGCATAAAATTGGGGTTTACTGCATCTCTTTGGAGACATCTCGAGGTCTTCAAGATTTTTACCACCCAGATTTGGTAACCCTAAACTATGCTTTTTTGCTTGTTCTGCAGTCTAGGATGGAAATGAGAGTTTGATTATCATTAAGTTATGTGGTTCATTAAATTCTAAAATTCATTAGGGAATGATGATATCTATTATTATAGCTTAGCATCTGTAGCTCATTTGTAGTCTACTCTTCCTCCAAGATCAGGTCCTATTAATTAGACAATAAGAGAATGATTTCCCAGTGCTGAGTGGGAATTGAATATGAAATACCCTTGCTGAATCCTGATTGAATCCAGAACAATGCACATTTATGGTTTTGTAGTACTTCTCTAACAATCATTTTGAAAGATTTACCAATCCTCTGATTAAAGAGCTCCAAAACCTCTTTATGTTGGGGAGGAGGAACGAGTCATAAAACCATAATCTTATACCTTGAATACTCCATAAATATGCTCCATTAAAAATAAATGTATTAAATAAATAAATACTCCATTAAACTAAAAGAGATTTAGACAGATAAAATCTTTTAGCTGCAGTCTACTGCTGGTGACTTCATGAACCAGTCCTTCTTGTTGTCAGTAAAATGGAAGTGATTTGTTGTTGCCTTCTTCTGGGATACTTTTTTCAACTTCCTAGTTTGCCTCTATCTTTGCTAATTCCGGGTTGTCTCTCATCCAGGTGCTAACTGGGTAATATCCTGCTTAGCTTTTTGAATCAACTTGGCTAACTGCTGCTACTAAATAAACGTAGGGTTGCACTGAACTAATCTGAAACATGGAATATTAAATCCAGCTGTAAAAGGCAGAATTGTGCATTATTATAGTAACTATCTGATACTTAATGTATGGCATCATTACATCTTCTTGCCAAGCAGTATAAAAACTTGGTATAACAGCATAGTTGGATGATGCTTTCTTTTTTGTTCCCTCTTAGTATTGCCAAGAACATTTTCATCCTCTGCTTTTCAGCTGACGATACAAAAGAACAACTTCATGCAAGTCAAAATCTAAGGCTTTTCTGAAGAGGAGGAAAACACTGAAGACTGTGGGTGCTTAAAAATAACCTTAATTGCTGTTTGGTGGGGCGGTTCAAAAGAATCTTTAGTTTTGCCTTGAGATAATGGTATTGACTAGTGATGTTGCTAGAGAATCACTCATCACAGTTATTTGAAGTGTAGGATACTGTCATTCTTTCCTGTAATGTTTCAGCGGATGTTTGATAACGTGCATCAGTTCCATTCCGTACATCTTGTTAAATTACTTATCTGAAAATTGTGATGTGGGTGAAGATGTTTTGGTTTTCTAATTTTCCCTTGCTTCTTGTTCTTTTAGAAAAGGCGGTGGCTGTATATTGCAAACATTTATAATACTGGTCTGCAAGTACGGTCTTTTTAAGGACTTGTTTGAGAAAGGGGTTAGGTGACCAAACACCAACCTTTATGCTTACAAAGTAGCCTACCAGTGTTCCATTTTAGGTAATATCCTTCTGCTAATTTCTTCATCTTCTTGCACATTGATATGGCAACTGAGGAGAGGTTCTTCTCATTTCCTTAAGGGCCAGTGTGGCCCAGAGATCTCTCTCCTTAATCCTAATGCAATCATTCTACCAGCTTTGCTTTTACTGGCAGTTGCAGTGGAATTGTTATCTGCACAAATATGCATGTACCGACCATTAGGAATAAATTCAATTTTGAAGTAACTGTGCAAGCCTTCCAGGGGATGCAGATGCTTTAATTCTTCAAGTGCCAGTGCACTTTCCAAAGTGCCCCTTCTGATATTTTGTGCAGCCCTAATAGAATCAAGCAACCATATGTGCACCTTTGATATATACAAATAGCCAGCTCAGTTGTCTGTAAGCCAATCCCCATTTAGCTGAAATGGCTCCTTCCAATGTTCTTGGGGGACACATCAGCTGAGTCTGTAAGAAAATAACTAATCTTTCAGAGAGAGGGAAAAAATGAACTTTTAACAAAGAAGAATCTCAAAGAACTCAACTAAAGTCTTAGCATGCTCAGTATGGAAGGAATGGGTGATTGTTGGGGGCTAGAAATGGGAAACCAGAAAAGGAAGAATAGAACAAACCAGAAAATGAATAGAATAAACCAGAAAAGGAAGAATAGAAACCATTCCCTTGGTTGCAGATTTCAGTTACTGGGTTTACAACAAGTGCAATTTATGACAGTAGTTGTCTGCATTTTGATGTTTATCTGAGTTCTTGTAAGATTCTCAAGACTCACAAGATTTTGAATCATCTCATTCCCAAGATGCTGTAATTTTACAGGTTTGGAGTGTTCCTACCCTCATTTTTGTAAGGTTTCTGCTTACTTATATGAGACCTCATATAATTTTGGCTTTCTAATACAAAATCATGAAATGACTAATGCAAAATGCGAGCACCTCATGAGTTTTGACGATCTCATAAAATAGCAAATTTATTATTACTTTTATTTGATTGTGAATATCCATCGATGTCACCTACAGGATTCTCTGATACTGTTAAATGTCATGTTGCTGATTTGTACTATAGTCAGAACAGAGCTACAGTAGATGGATCAAAAACAGATTACTCTGCTCCTGTACATTTTTTTTTAAATGTCTAGATTTGAATTAACTTCCTTCCAGAATTGCAGCTCTGTCCTTCCTTCTGGCATACAATTCAGAGCTCCTGATTACATTTAGATTAAGCTCTAGATATTGCCATATCTCAGTGGAGCTTCAAAGACTTCTCTCATATAAGAGATTGCCAGGGGACAAAAAGGGAAAACCTCTTTGGAGACATTTCAGTCAGTCAGCCTGTTAGATAATAGATGTATTATAATTTGTTATTGAATGCCTGTTAGGAAAAAGAGAACAGAGAATGTGTCTCCCCTTGGGTGCATTTCCATTCAGCAAACTCCAGCAAAGCTCTTGACTCTTCTGTTAGGTATGCACTGACCAACAGCTGATGTAATGTAAGAATTGCATTGCATTGCAAAAGTATCTTCAAGATGAAGCTTTGTTTGGTGTACAACTCATAGACAGTGTGCTGTCTTTGGTCTGTCTTGCTGCTGGTTTCTCATTTATCAGCACGTTTTTCTCAAGTTCTCTATAGACTTCTCTAGACAAAGTATAATTCTATTTTGCTACATAAATGGAATTTAATTAAGCCGTCTTAAAATTAGGATAGAGTGGTGATTTTTCAGGCTGAAGTGCTCAAGCATTTTTATTGCCATGTATTTCCTTAACAGAAGGACACTGTTCCAAATATGCTAGAAGAAGTTAGGAAATGGACTCATTTTTAAGCAGTGGCCTATCTTCATTTGATAGTCATGATGTGTTTTTTCTGAAGTATAAATCAGCTACTGTGTTTGTTCTGTAAATATCAGTTTGCTATGTGGACAGGGGCATTCATAGGAGGGCTCAAAAAAACAAGATGGCAGGTGTTTGACCCTTCCCCCACAACCTTTGTGAGTTGGTTGAATATATGAGGCTAAACTTCATTTTGTGATAAAGCTTTTATGTAATTGCCCCCAAGTTTAGGTAGTCGTGGCACCAAATTTCAGTCGTGCACCTGGAGAGAGCTCCAGGGCATGCAAAGAAAAAGTGGGTGGAAGAGTAGGTGCCACATATTCCCCTGAGTCTACAGTTGCCTCTCTTTGCATTCAAGCAGTATATGGTTGATGCTATCAAGCATTAGAGTTGTATACCTTTTAGTGAACAATCCAAAACCCAGTTCTTAAGGTATGTTTCTAACAAGCTTTTCCAGGAACAAAATGCTATGATGCAAAAGAAGAGAAAGACATATTTTTCATGGCAAAAACACTATTGGAAAGCTGGAAGAACAAATTTATAAGTCTCATCTAAGTATTTAAAATTCTTTAGTATACATTCCCATTTGCTATGGACTAATGTTTCATAAAATATAGGGACATAGCCATAGGTTTTCATAATGATGGTTCACATATAATACCAACCAGTATAGTATAGCTGTTATAGTTAGTATAGCTAGCATAGCATCATACACACATATACACATACATCATACACAGTATATGAATCTATATAATCACCTTCAACAATATATAAAAATATGTTCTGCATATATTTTACAGAGTTCTTCGGATATCAGATTACTATTCCCATTAATGATCATTAGTGAAGTTGATTGGGAAGAGTGGGAGTTGTAGTCATATAATTCTGGAGGGTACAATTTTAGAGAAGGCTTTTTAGGAAGTGGAATAACTGGGTTTCCTTTCTCAGAGTTCTTTTGTTATTGTTGCTCTTGTTCCAGTTGTCCTTTGCAAAGGTGTGTAATTTGTAGTTTAATTACAAAGACTATAATTAAACGGAATATTAAGAGAAGGTTTTGGAACTTGTAAAAAAAACACCCTTCACTGAGTTCCAAGAATATACTAGCCTATTTTTTTTTTAAAATGCTGAAATCATGGTATAGTTCAGTATTTCAGAAATTGCAATATGCATTTCCATAGGTATATTTATATTTTTTTAAAACTTACTGAAAGGGGAGGGTTTTCATTACAGTAGATTAGAAACATAGCATTGGAAGGTCGTCAGATGCAGTCCTTCGAATGGAACCAAACTCAGTAAGCATCTCCCTCACCTCTGAACCCCTCCTATCACCTTTGTAGAAAACTGGATCCATTGTGAAACTGATTTTACTTTTAGGGGTTGGTTGAAACATCTGTAACAGATGTTGTGGGAGGGAGAAGAAGATAGCAAATTAACTTTGTCAGTGGGATGTGTGGGCTCAGCTTAGTCAGTTCTGAAGAAGTGAGGAAGAAGGACATGCAAAGGAAGCATTCTCTGCACTTCCCTTCTCTTTAGGACATCTGAACCTCCTTTTAGACTGCTTTTACTTCTTGAAGGCATTGAGATTTTGACAAAACTGGAAAGAAAAGAAGCATGTGGCCATACTGTTTTTTTTTTAATGTAAAGTCAGTTAAGGTGAATGCTGCCAGTGGAATCCTTTTAACAACATATGCAACAACAGCAGCCCTGTTTTCTAATTTGCAAGGAAGAATGAGCTGGGCTATCCTGGTTATTAAGGGAGCATCTGCTAAGTTCTAATTTCAAATCTTACTTTAGCTGTAAACTTGCAGGTGGCCCTTGGTAAGCCATTATCTCTCTGCCTCAGACTTCTTGGAAATATGTGGTTAATAACACTGAGCTATTTTTACAGGGATAAAGTAATTAATGTACATGAAACATTATCCAACTGTTTTTAAGTACTATATTCAGGCAGAGCTGAGATTCAGATGTGGGAGATCTATTTTTCTTGCATATGTGACAGTTGCCCCTCTCATACCAAATCATATTCTTGTGCTGAGAGTTTAAAGTGTAAAAGTTCCAACAATAAGCCAGAGTTAGGGTAAAACTATACATGTATACTGGACAGATGGATGGATGTCACAGCAGATGGCAGCATTTAGCTGAGCTTGGAAAGAGTAAGCAGGATCAGACATGGTTAGTACTTGTATGGATGGGAGACCACTAGGGAATGTCCAGGGTCTAGGCTACACTGAGAAGTGAAAAAAACTTGATAGAAGAAGGCAGAGGTAAACCACTTCCATATTGTTGCCAAGAAAACAACTGTTGCGTGTATTAATGTATATAATGTTGGGCAGCCTTTATGCAAAGACTGCTTCATGTAGCTTAGCATTCTTGTATAGTGAGACTCTTAGATACTGAGTTAAGTATCTTATTTCTGTTATGTTGATGGCAGTTCTTGCCTACACCTGATCCTTGTGTAACTAGTGGCAAGGTAGAGTTTCTTACACATTGTTATGTAAAATGTCAATTTTTAATGACCCAGAGTTTTATAGGTATGGCTTTTAAAAGACATTGGAATACAAAATAAATTAAAGTAATTATATACAATCTATGAAATATTATTTCTATTATACTATAACCTTTTGCAAATCCTATATTCCATTATATTTTCATCATGGTAACAAGAGCCAGGTAGCACCTTCTTTGAGTTAATCTCTGACTTGTACTTCAGTCTCTGTACAGATCAGAGCTATTTCACCTGCAATGTACACTTAACAAAAGTGTGACTTTAAAAAAATGGTCTGAATTATGTAATGTGTAGTTTTGTTCTCAGATCCACCTCCATGAGCGCTCTATACCTTAATGTAACACTTAGAGAAACTGGTTGGTCTCATTCATAGAGTTCACACAATATAATTATTCTAGTGTAGGCTAAACATAGACAAAAGGAAGCAGTGTTTCATAATGATTAACTTCTGATGTGAAGATGATTCTTGCTAAGCCTTTAAAAATAGATTAGACAGGAGTGTAGCTCTGTTATTCTCAAATCCATTGTCTGGAAGTAAGATGTACTGAACTCAGTGGAACATATTCAGAAGAAACACGCATAGAACTTTTCTATTAATGGCTCCAATTTCCAGTATCTAAATGGAAGGCCCCGTGGAACCTTTAGGACCCTTGATGGACATCAGTAATGTTGTGCTGTCCCACAGTTTTCTGAAGCATCTGGTTGGCCAGTGTTTAGGACGTAGAATAATGGATCTGGTATGTGGAGAAGGGCTGGAGCGGATGGTTGGTGGAGATTTATTATTTATTTATTAATTCAGTTTGTATGGCCGCCCACCTCAACAAGTGACTCCAGCGGCAAACAAAACTTAAAAGAAAAAGACAATTATAATAATACAAACATTGAATGTTGGCAATCAAGAGCTGGAGTGTTTGGGAGACTCTTTTGTCCTGGTGCAACACGGAGTTGGCAGTGGGGCAGCTTTGGAGACCAGCAGGGAACTGTCCCCTGAGAGTATTTGGCTAAGTGGCTGGAGTGTGTCAGGTGGTCAGTGAAGGATTGGAGACTGATTCTGGAGCTGGAAAGCTTAGAGAATCATTGGCAGCATGGCAGCCTTAGCAGCACCTTCATCAACAGTTGGATGATCAGCTGGCTGGTGGCAGGGAGCTTGGAGGTAGGGAAGACAACTGGCTGGTGGCATGGCTGATATCCTCCATGTTGTCTGTGATGCTAGCAGTAGTTGCATGGTAGTAGCTGCCTCTGCTGGCCAGTGTCTAGCAAGTCTCAGTGGCTACGGCAACCATGATATGTCAGTCTTTGAGCTGATGTAAGTTTTTGGGCATCCAGGTTTGGGATGGCAGTGGAAGTGGAAACAAGTTGGTGGTCCTGTGAGAGAACCAACCTATGTCCTGCAGCTGCTGTGTGAGCAGCCGCATGGAGCAGCAGCCATTTTGGCTTTCTTTTTGTTTTCTCTCTCCTCACCCCATGCTACAAATTTGGGACTAAAATGTACAGAAGTTTGCTGCTGCTGTTACGTTTGTGGCTTGTGGCAGCCCTGGTATTACATGTCTTTAGTCCCTGAAGATGTGAGAGAGATGTGGTACTTTAGAGGGATTGGATTGGTATTTTTGGTGTGAGAAGGCTTTAGGAAAAGGGGATGGGAATGGAATGGAGCCATTCACCCTTTCTCCAGTTAGAAATAAAGAGTGGGGACTTAGCTGACCTATGCTGGAGGGGCTGTTGAGAGAAAGTTTATTCCTTTGACCCACTGGGGGAGAGCAGGAGGGTTGGGAGATTGAGTGGATGGATTGGAGGTGGCAAATGACCAGATTGGCTGGGTGCTGAGTGCTGGGCAGAAGCTCTTGCATGCTAGAACCTGCCTATTATTTGCCTGGTTGTGTGGTGGGTTGTTAAGGGGCCCCTTTGACCTGGGGGAGGTTGGGAGAGGGTCAGCATGATGGATGTTGTAATTAGTAAGAAAATAGGCAATGACAACATGGTGATGATGAGGATGGGGAGATATGGCAGGAGAGAGGGGGCAGCTGCTCTAGGGGAAGCCCCAGTGTTTACTACCGATGCTATGTTTTAGCCCCCTGTGTTCAACCCCAAGATTAGTCATCTGACCTTTGGTGGGCCTGGGTTTGGCCTACCACTACTAAATGCCAGATCAATCTGTAATAAAGCCTCTCTCATCTGTGACATAGGGAGGTCATCCGTTGGCACAGGATCAAGTATCATCAGTATGCTGATGATTAGGGCAAGGATTTCTACGACATGTCTTATTTTTTCTGGAACCGTTATTTGAATCTATAAGTAAGTTAAAACATGTTTTAGAGTAATCTGGTGAGAATTAGATGCTTTTTATTTTGCCTGAAAAGTTATATTTTGACTTTTTAAAGGTGTTATGTCATATTTCTGCTTAATTGTGTAACAAACGTCATATTTTGGTCATAGGCAACCCTCCTGATAAGCCAGCAAGTTCGAGCCAGCAAAGGAAGTGAGAATTATCCTGTTTTATTTTTTCTTTTTCTTATTCGCTCCCCAACTCAGGGAGGGGTGTGTGTGTCATGAGCACTGATGGCGAGCAGGAGGGGGCCTCTATCCAGGGGGGAAAACGCATGCATAGAACTGAGGAATTAAGCAGCCATTCAAAGAGACACAGATCAGACCCGCCTTGACTTTTGGGGTTTATCTGTATGGGTTTTCCCACGCTTCTTCAGTTTGTTAGGATTTTCTGTCTTATGTAGCAGTAATAAACACTAGAGACCTATTCCTCGTCTCAGTGTGATTCCTGACTGTTAGGACATCAATCCTAACAAACTCCTACTCCCATTGAAAGAGGGAGGAACAAAGAAAAATAAAGGAGAGACATTTGGGAAAATGTCTTCGGAAAACCAGGAAATTCGGCAAGCCATCCAACAACTGGCAGCAGCCCTGCAACAACACCAACAAGTAGATCTCCAGATCAACACATTACAAGCAGCTATGCTACAGCAGTCACAACAACCAGCTCCAATTAACCCACAACCGGTACCAGCAGCAGCAGCAGCTCCGGCAGTAGTCTTGAGATCCCAGGGCAGTCTACCAGAGAAGTTTGGAGGAGAAGCAGGACAGTTGAGAACCTTTCTCACACAGTGCACAACGTTTTTCGACAGCAGACCGGCAGAGTTTCCCACAGACAGAACCAGAGTCGCCTTCATTTTAAGTCTGCTAAAGGGCCCAGCAGCCAAATGGGCTATTCCCATGGTGGAGAACAACGACCCAATTCTCAACAACTACCAGAATTTTCTGGCAGGGTTCCGAGCACACTTTGATGACCCGATCAGAGAGGTCACTGCCAGCCGGGAAATTCGGAAGCTCAAGCAAGGCAACAAGAGAGTGAGAATCTACATTGCTGATTTCAAGCTGTTAGCAGGAGATCTGGACTGGAATGAGAGTGCCTTGAAAGACCAATTCAAACAGGGGCTGGATGAAGAAATTAAAAATGAATTAGTGCGCCAGGGAACACCAGCTACCCTAGAAGCTTTATACCAGTTGTCTGTGGTCATAGATGCCAGGCTAGAAGAGCTCAGACAGATGCAGCCAGGGAGAGGCAGGGGCCTCAGGGCACTTCCAGGATTTCCAGCTCTCTCCGCAGCATCTCCTTACTCAGGACCAGAGGAGCCGATGCAGATCGGGGCGAGCAGGAGGCTTATTTCCGAGGCTGATAGACAGAGAAGGAGAGAGCGAGCCCTCTGTTTCTACTGCGGAGTCCAGGGGCACATGGTGAGAGCTTGCCCAGAGAGAAGCCAAGCAAATTCCATAAGAGCCCCAGGGCAAGCAGCTGAACCAAGAGCCACCTCTGCCTCTACTTCCAACCAGGGAAACTCCATCAGTCTCCCTCCACAGAGCTCAGCAGGGAGACCATCAATCAATTAAGAAGGGCTCATTCCGAGGATTCCAGGCAATCCTTTTACTACTTACCAGTCATAATACACGTAAACCCAGAGCACCAGGTCAAGCTAGAGGCCCTCGTGGATTCCGGAGCTTCCACCAATTTTATTGATGTACAGTCCGTAAAAGACTTCAACATCCCGACCATAGAATTGCCACATCCCATAGAAGTGGAGACCATTGACAGCCAGCCCCTCAAGGCAGGGCCGATTAGAAGTTTCACAGAACCTTTGCAGCTAACAACGGGAGACCACACTGAGCGGATCCAACTTTATGTTACGGCATCACTTAACGTTTCTGTATTCCTGGGCACACCTTGGCTGAAGATCCACAACCCATTGTTGAACTGGACTACGGGAGCAATCTCCTTCCCAGCTAAGGAATGCCAGCACCACAAGATTCAAGCCGCTCTCCTCTCTCCAGCAACCAACGCAGCCACGGAAGCAGGGGGGGGGGCAGTTGCCAGCCAAGTATGCAGATTTCGCAGACATTTTCAGCAAACAAGAGGCCACAGTACTACCCCCCATAGGGACTGTGATTGCACCATTGAGTTGATACCAGGAGCCATGATTCCAGCAAGGAAACAATATCCCATGTCCCCCAAGGAACTAGCCACCTTAAAGGATTACTTGGATTCTAATCTCCAAAAGGGTTTCATCCGACCATCTACTTCCCCAGCGTCTGGTCCTACCTTCTTCATACCAAAGAAGCCTGACCCGTTGGCACCGGCAAACCAGGAGGCACCCATGAGTGGTGCACGATTTCAGTTCCCTCAATAAAGTCACGATAAAAGAAAATTATTCCCTCCTGCTAATATCTGATCTGCTGGATCGCCTACAGAAAGCACGCATTTTTACTAGGTTGGACCTCAGGAATGCATACAATCTGATCTGGATGAAAGAGGGGCATGAATATCTGACTGCCTTCGATACCAGGTTTGGTAAATTTGAGTACCTGTAATGGTTGCCTATCCCAAACACTCAGACTCACAAGAGGTTACTTAAATGAAATCTGATTTATTAGGGAAATTATGACAGTTACAGAGAAAGCTGAGAATGACTAAAAGCGCGCCAAATACAAACTAAAAACCCTCGGCTCCAAACGTAATCCCTCCCCCCTACCAGCCATAGCAACCACCCCCCTCCCAGGTGCTGGTAACCATTTTCCACACATCCTGGGAAAGCAACCTTGAATACATGAGATAACCCAAATACATTCCAACCTAGCAGCCAACAGATAAGAACTCCCCGAAGAGGAATCTTCCTCCCTTCTGAGATCAAACACGTATCAGGCTAATGACATGCAAAACGTTATGATGTACCAAGCACATTGAAACGGTGAACATGACATACTGCCCCCCCCCCAAAAAAAAACTAAGGACCCGGTTTGGAGGGGTAAGCATTATGGAATCGAGTAACAAGCACAGGGGAAGCCACATCGTGAGTGGCCACCCACTCCGGGTGGGGGAAGTGTTTCCAGCGAACTAGGTACTGCAGCATGTTGCGAAGCCGGCGAGAGTCAAGACTTTCTTTTACTTCAAAGTGTTGTTGCCCATCAATCATGATGGGAGGAGGCGGCAGAGGTTGATCATGCCAGCGGTCAGAGCGAGCAAGGGGTTTGAGCAAACTGCAATGAAAGACAGGGTGTAAGCGTTTCAAGTTATGCGGCAAATCAAGTTTAAAAGTCACAGGGTTGATTTGTGCGACAATAGGAAATGGACCCACAAACTTAGGAGCTAATTTTTTCGAAGGTTGAGAGGACTTGATGAACTTAGTAGACAGATATACCATGTCACCCACTTGAAACTCAGGGTGAGGGGCACGCTTTTTATCAGCGTGCTGTTTGTAAGCAGACTGGGCGTCCGCTAGTGCCTGCTGGATGACCGGCCAAGAGTCCGCCAGCTGTGTTGCCCATTCGGACGGTGAGGCAGGCGGGATGGACGGCTGTGGCAAGTCAGGAATAGGGACAAAATCCCTGCCATGTACGGTGCGAAAAGGGGTTTGACCGGTGCTTTGATGAACAGCGTTGTTGTAGGCAACCTCAGCAAAGGGAAGGAGGTCAACCCAGTTGTCCTGTTGATAATTCACGAAAGCACGCAGATATTGCTCCAGTGTTGAATTTAGCGCCTCTGTGGCCCCGTCAGTCTCAGGATGCCACGCCGTGGACAATGCCTGTTTAGTGCCCAAAAGTTTTAAGAATGCCCGCCAAAATTGAGAGGTGAATTGTGTGCCCCTGTCCGAAATCAAGCGGGAGGGACATCCGTGTAACCTGTACACGTGTACAAGGAATAGGCGGGCCAATTGTGCTGAAGGAATGGAGACACATGGGATAAAATGCGCTTGCTTGGAGAAATAGTCTTTTACGACCCAAATCACAGTTTTTCGTTGGCTAGGAGGCAACTCCACTATGAAATCCATGGGAACCTCCTCCCAGGGGCAAGCGGGACTGGCCACTGGTTGCAACAAGCCTTGAGGCTTTCCCACTTTACGTTTAGACATAGCACACACAGAACAAGACACCACATAATCCTTCACATCTTTGCGCAATGTGGGCCACCAAAACTGTCTGCGGACCAGGTGCAATGTTTTCACAAAACCAAAATGCCCAGCAAGCTTATCATCGTGCGAACGGAGTAAAACCTCCTTTCGCAAGCTGTCAGGGACATAGAGACGGTTGGATTTCCAAGCGAATCCCCGATCAAAAGTAACATTGTCTCTATTGGCTAGCAACCAAGTGTCAGTTTTCTGCTCCTTTAGAAACTTTTGTTGCAATTGAGACGAAATGGACAAGGTGCCTTGCGGCGCGGAATCACTGCCGGCTGGCTGCTGCGCACGGGCTTGGCTGCGGGTCACAGCAGGCATTCCTAGTTGTGGCTGTGTCCACAGCGTGCTGACCACCTCTGGCGCTGCGCTGGAGTCCTGGGGTTGCCGGGACAGCGCGTCTGCTAAAAAGTTCTTTTTCCCTGGGATAAACTTCAGTTTGAAGTTGAACCGGTTAAAGAACTGAGCCCAGCGAACTTGTTTAGGGCTCAGCTTGCGAGGGGTACTAAGGGCTTCCAAGTTCTTATGGTCAGTCCACACCTCAAATGGGTGATTAGCCCCTTCCAGCAAATGGCGCCAAGAGTCCAAAGCCGCTTTAACTGCAAAAGCCTCCTTTTCCCACACATGCCAACGTCTCTCTGTCTCAGAGAATTTACGGGACAGGTAGGCACATGGTTTTAAGCACCCCGCCCCATCGGCTTGCAACAGCAGGGCTCCAATAGAATAATCAGAGGCATCCACCTGAACAACAAAAGGCTTGGAGGGGTCAGGATGTTGTAAAATAGGCTCCTGTGTAAAAGACTCCTTCAGCTTATCGAACGCCGCCTGACAAGCCGGAGTCCATCTAAGCAGCGCGCCTGGGTTTTTTACCCGGCGGGTTTCTCCCACCCCCTTTGTCCGAAGCAAATCAGTCAGGGGTAAGGTTATTTCAGCGAACCCCTTTATGAACAACCTGTAGTAATTGCTGAACCCCAGGAAACTTTGAAGTTGCCTACGCGTGCGGGGTCTTTCCCATTCTAAGATAGCCTGGATTTTAGCAGGATCCATTTCTATGCCTTTATCTGAGATCCGGTACCCCAGATAATCAATTTGTGTTTGATGGAAGGCACATTTTGACAGTTTGGCATACAACTCAGCTTTCCTTAGTTTGCGAAGCACCTGCTTAACCAAATGTACATGTTCTTCCAGAGTTTCAGTATAAATCAATACATCATCTAAGTAGACCAATACCCCTTTAAACAGATGTTCATGTAGTACTTCATTGATCAATTGCATAAACACCCCAGGGGCCCCAGCCAAACCAAAGGGTAAAACCTTATATTGAAAAGCTCCCAATGGGCAATTGAATGCCGTTTTCCATTCATCCCCCTCCCGGATCCTCACACGGTAATAGGCTTCCCTTAAATCCAGTTTTGAGAAGATTTTCCCCTTAGCCAGATGTGATAACATATCTTTTACCAAAGGCAGGGGATATTTATTTGATATTGAGACTGCATTGAGCCCACGGAAATCGGTACAGAGTCTTAATGTCCCATCTTTCTTCGGGCGGAAGAGGACCGGTGCCCCCACTGGTGAGCTAGCTGGTTCAATGAACCCTCTTGCCAAGTTTTTGTCCATAAACTCCCTTAACAAAGTTAGTTCCTTCTGAGTCATTGAGTAAATCTTTGGGTTAGGCAATTGGGTGTTAGGCACCAGCTCAATGGCACAATCAGTTTTCCGATGAGGAGGCAGTTGATCCACTTCTTTCTCCCCAAACACATCAGCAAAGACCTGGTACTCCTCCGGTAGACCCTCAAGAGGAGGGGTCGCAGCTGCCGCTACCCCCACCACCTCCTCTGGGGCTTCAGTTCCCTCTGGTGCTTGGTAAAATCCGTCCCTAAAGGTTACAGTTCGATAGACCCAATTTATCTGAGGATTCTGCTGGACCAACCATGGGACACCCAAAACCACCAAAGGACCCCCCACCGGAGCCACTACAAATGACAACCCTTCCCGGTGGCTACCCATCTGCAAGGCTACCAAACCGGTGAAATGCGTGACCGGTTTGCCCCCGGCCATGGACCCGTCCAATTGGGTGAAAGCAATGGGTCGTTGCAATGGAAAGGTGGGTAACTCCAAGGCAGCTACCACGTCGGGATGCATTAAGCACCGTGAGCACACAGAATCGATCATTGCCCACACTTCTATCGTCTTCGAACGGGATCCCAATTTTACTTTCACAGCGAGAATATGATAGTTGCCACTCACCGACACCGGCTCGCGCCCCTCTTCTACCACCTGCCCTGCGGCGCCCTTTAGAGCAGGTGGCTGGCGTTTCCCGCCGGCTGTAGCAATTCTGGTTCACCCTCGTCCCCGTAGAACGGCACGCTTTCCAGCTCGCTGTCGGCCACAGCTGCTTTCATTTTCCTTGGTAGAGAAGGGGACTTCGCAGTCGATTTCCCCTGCCGGTCCTCACCCTTCGCCCTTGGGCACGCCGCCGCGCGGTGCCCCTCGCCACAGCGCAGGCACTGCCCCTTTGCGTAATGCCGCTCCTTCTCCTCTTCCCAGGAACATTGTCCGGATTGTCCAAAGGAGCCCGAGGGCCAGGTGGGCTTGCCATCTCGCCCCGACTTCGTTGCTCGTCTCTGCGCAAACACTTCATGGGCATGCTCAGCCTTTCCAGCGAGCTGGATCCACCCGTACAAACTGTCAGGGTCATCTCACCCCAGCGACCAGCGCAGCACTTCGGTGTTTAAACCATCTTTGAACAGCTCTATGACAGTTGCCTGCGACCAATCTTCCACCTTCCCCGCTAGCGCTTTAAATTCCAGCACGTAGTCAGCCACAGTTCTCAATCCCTGCTTGAGTTCTTTCAAGGCATGCTTCGCCCGCTCCTTCGCTAGTGGATCCTCGAAATGATGCTGTAGAGCCCAGAGGAATTCGTCGAATTTCTCCAGTTCAGGGGCTTCCGACTGGCACATCTGTACTTACCAGTCCGCTGCCCTCCCCTTAAGCTTGGTGGCAATGGTGATGATTTTCGCTTTTTCCGATCGAAAAAGCGACCCCCACTCTTCCATGTACGCCTTGGCATTCGTCAGGAAGAATGAGAGTTTTGTCGGGTCTCCGTCGAACTTGACAGAGAAGTCCCTCAATCCTCCGCCCGACGGGCTGCGTCCCCCCACTGGCGGTTCAGCTGCTCTGACAGGTCCTGCCCGCCGCCAGGACGGGCGGCGACGCTAGTTCCACCCTGGGAGCCCAATCCCCCTCTTTTGGGCGAGCTCCCCTTCTCCGTTGTGGGGACTGTGCCTGGGAGGAAGGGGTGGAATGCCGCTGGCTTGACCCCTCCCGCACCTCTTTCAGCGAACTCAGGTCCATGCTAATTTTCTGCAGAATGAGCTCCAGGGAGTCCATCTTCGACTCTAGCACCCGGATTCGGTCTGGAGTGGGGGAGTCCCCCCTCGGCGGCACCTGTACCACCACTGGCGACAGCGGGTATCTCTGCCTCCAGGACGAGCCCCTCGCCTCCGAGAAGTCCCCCCGACTGTCGTCCCAGGTGACCAGTTCGCCCGGGGTCGTGACCGTGGTCTCTGGCGCGGTCTTCATGCCCGTAGGTTCGCCTTCAGACCCCGAACTCGCCTCCTCTCGAATCACAGAGAGTTCTCCCAGGGGGGCTCTGTCGGGGCGCATCATGGTAGAATCGGGCTCTCCCTCACTCGACCCCTCACTCTCCACGAGTAGCACATCTGGATCGGTCATCGCCAGCACTCTCCCTCGCAGGATCGGACGAACTTGTCTTTTCCTGGATAGGGGCCAGCGGGATTTGAAGTTTTGGATTCTCAGCTTTATGTAATGGTTGCCTATCCCAAACACTCAGACTCACAAGAGGTTACTTAAATGAAATCTGATTTATTAGGGAAATTATGACAGTTACAGAGAAAGCTGAGAATGACTAAAAGCGCGCCAAATACAAACTAAAAACCCTTGGCTCCAAATGTAATCCCTCCCCCTACCAGCCATAGCAACCACCCCCCTCCCAGGTGCTGGTAACCGTTTTCCACACATCCTGGGAAAGCAACCTTGAATACATGAGATAACCCAAATACATTCCAACCCAGCAGCCAACAGATAAGAACTCCCCGAAGAGGAATCTTCCTCCCTTCTGAGATCAAACACATATCAGGCTAATGACATGCAAAACGTTATGATGTACCAAGCACATTGAAACGGTGAACATGACAGTACCATGTTTTGCCCTTTGGCTTGTCTAATGCAGGAGCCATATTTCCCCGATTTATGATTCAAATTTTCTCTGATTTACTAGATAAGTATCTGGTCATTTATCTAGATGACATATTAATGTTCTCTGACAATGCTACAACTCATGCAACCCATGTATGTAATGTCTTACAAAGATTGAGAGAGAACAAGCTGTTCGCCAAGCTAGAGAAGTGTGCCTTTGATTTAACTGAATTACATTTCCTGGGCTATAAAATATCAACAGAAGGCATATCCATGGACCCTTCTAAGGTCCAGGCAATTCTCTCTTGGCAACCCCCCTGAAATGTGAAAGATGTACAAAGATTCCTAGGGTTTTGCAATTTCTACAGGAGATTCATAAATTTAGTGACAGGGCTAAACCCCTGACACAGCTTTTGAAGAAAGGATCAAAATTCATTTGGGGGGAGAGGGAGCAAGCAACCTTCCAAGAATTTAAGCAACTCTTTGCATCCCAGCCACTTTTAAAGCACCCTGATCCCACGAAGCAATTCATAATGCATTCAGATGCTTCCGATATTGCCATTGGGGCAGTGTTATTGCAATATACAAACAAAACCGAGAATGCATTGCTCCCTTGTGCATTTTTCTCCTGCATGCTCTCACCAGCAGAGAGAAACTATGATCTTTTAAACAAGGAGTTGCTAGCAATTAAAGTAGCATTTCAAGAGTGGAGGCACTGGCTAGAAGGTGCAACCTTTCCTGTGAAAGTTTGCACCGATCACAAGAATTTACAGCTTCTACAAAACACCAGATCCCTCACCCCACGCCAAATCAGATGGAGCCAGTTTTTCTCCCGTTTCAATTTTGTTATTTCTTATGTTCCCGGGGCGCAGAACTGTTCGGCAGATGCCCTGTCTTGATCCATTAGGCAATCCCCGCTACTCACCAGGAGGTACAGGCTACTATATTACAACCTCACAACTTTCAGCAGTCTATGAGGGGGAACCAGACAGAGATTTTAGCAGCAGGCAGACAAGCAGAGGACCTATTTACAAGAGTCAGAGCTCAGCAGCAACAGGACCCATATGCCAGGGCCAGGATGGATGACCTCCAGTGGGACCCGCAAGACATTGCCTCCCCCTTTAATGTGGAGGCAGGAATCCTCTGGCATAGTGGGCAATTATACATTCCCCCCTCATTGAGGGAAGAAGTACTGAGACTTTGCCATGACCATCAAACGGCAGGCCACGGAGGTGTTTTCAAAACTCTCCATAGAGCTCTGAGAGACTACTGGTGGCCTAAGATGACTGCAGACATAAAGGGCTATGTGGCTTCTTGTCATACCTGTAGACGGGCCAAGCCTCTCCCAGGGAAGCCCACAGGACTCTTGCAACCCCTACCCACCCCCAGTAGGCCTTGGGATACAATCTCCATGGATTTCATCACTGATTTACCCCTGGTCCAGGGGCTGACTTCCATACTAGTGGTGGTGGACCTTTTCACTAAAATGGCGCATTTTATTCCTTGCAAGGGCCTCCCATCTGCGCAAGCCACAGCGCAGTTGTTTCTGGACCATGTCTTTAGGTGTAGAGGCATGATAAATCATTTGGTGAGTGACAGAGGCCCTCAGTTCACTTCCAGGTTCTGGAGGGCGCTTTTCCAGTCATTAGGGGTCCAGATCCACCTATCATCATCGCATCATCTGGCTAGTAACGGGCAAGCTGAGAAAATTAACCAATGGTTACAGCAGTATCTCAGATGTTACACCACTTATCAGCAAGACAATTGGCCAGCCCTGCTCCCCATGGCAGAATTTACCTATAACAACTCTGTGCAATCCTCTACCAAGATGTCTCCTTTCCAAGCATTCTACGGGGTTAACCCTCGGGTGTTGCCCACCTCCTCCCAGCAGGGAGCTGTTCCAGCCGCGGCTGATTTTCTTAAAGAGCAACAAGCCGCACAGGAGTTGTTAAAGGAGCAGCTGAACAGGGCAAAGAGTGCTTACAAGAGAGCTGCAGATGCTCACAGACAAGAGGGACCAGCGATTGCGGTAGGAGACAAAGTGTGGCTCTCTACCAAGTTTTTGACCTCTACCAGGCCCTCCAAGAAGTTGGACTCTAAGTTTGTGGGCCCTTTCAGTGTGGTACAGTAGATAAATCCAGTGGCTTATCGCTTAAAGCTATGAAATCCATCCAGTCTTTCACAGAGCCTTGCTAGCCATGGACCCTCCCCCAAGTGCCTTACGATTGCAACTGCCCCCCCACCTCCAGTAATTGTGGAGGGGGAGGAGGAATACGAAGTCAAGGAAATTCTGGGCTCTAGGAGGAGGGGAAGGGGCATCCAATATTTAATACACTGGAAAGGGTACCTGGAGGAAGTGCGCACGTGGGAGAATGCCAGAGATGTAGATGCACCAACGCTGGTTCATCAATTCCATCAGCTTTTCCCTCACAAACCCAAGCCTCGCAGTCTACCAGAGATTCCTCACTTGGCTGAGCAAGCAGAGGAATCCCAAGCAGAGGAGTTCGTAAGTTTGCACCCTCCACCCCCGCCTGAACCCTTCAGACCAGAAGCAGAGGAGGAGGGAGAGCCGCAGCCCTCCATCTCGGGCTTGCATTTCCCATGGGGGAGGGGGGAATAATCTTCTAATTATCTAGCTATTTTCCAGCAGCAGCCACCTGGGCCAGAAGCGTTATCAGACCTGGAGAGCAGCACTGATTCGTCCTTGGAGGAGTTTTCCTTTGAAGAATTTCCATCGTTGCCCAGTTCCCATGGGAGCTTGGAGGAAGAGATGGACTCTTATGAGACCTCTGGAAGGGAGGGGGCTGAAATGGAATGTGAATCTGGAGGGGAGGGTGATGTCATGAGTACTGATGGCGAGCAGGAGGGGGCCTCTATCCAGGGGGGAAAACGCATGCGTAGTACTGAGGAATTAAGCAGCCATTCAAAGAGACACAGATCAGACCCGCCTTAACTTTTGGGGTTTATCTGTCTGGGTTTTTCCCACGCTTCTTCAGTTTGTTAGGATTTTCTGTCTTATATAGCAGTAATAAACACTAGAGACCTATTCCTCGTCTCAGCATGATTCCTGACTGTTAGGACAGTGTGTGTGTGTGTGTGTGAGAGAGAGAGAGAGAGAGAGAGAGGTGGGAACAAAGGCTTTTCCCCTGACCAGGCCTGAAAAAAAAGGTGAGAATTTACCTGTTGTGTTTTCTTTTCTTATTTGCTCCCCAACTCCTTCACACACACCCCTGTGTGTGTGAAGGAGGGAGGGAAAGGGAAAAGTCTTCTCCCCTGACCAGGCCTGAAAAAAGGTGAGAATTTGTCTGTTTTTTCTTTTTCTTATTTGCTCCCCAACTCAAGGCTGTATGTGTGTGTGTAAGAGAGGGAGAGCATCCTTTTTTTTTTAAGTGACTTCAGCAGGCAGAGGCTTCTCCCCTGACAGGCCTGAAAAAAAGAGTGAGAATTTGCCTATTTTCTTTTTCTCATTTGCTCCCCAACTCAGGTTTGTGTGTGTGTTCGAGGTGGTGGAGTCATGTGAGAGCTGCAATCTGCTTTCAACATGCCTAAAAGTAGATGTTCAGCAAGTGTGAAATTACAGCATCTTGTTCAAGAATTTGGGGAGCAGATTTTCAGTAGCAATGGTGTTATTTTGTTTTGTAAATTGTGTGAAGTTAAGGTATCGGCCCAAAAGCATTTTAATATTCAACAACATTGTGACACCATGAAACACAAGAATTGTTTAGCAAGATTTACCTTCACTGAGTACAGGCAACATCTCCTTTTCAAGAGAGCTTCTTCTTCAACTGCAGGTTCATCAATAATTTTGTAAGGATCTCTGTACAATGATGGTTACTTCAGATATTCCCTTAAGGAAATTTGGTAGTGGTAGCCTCAGGCACCAGTCACCGGATTCCAAATGAATCAACTGTAAGGAAAAATTACATCTCTGCCTGCTATGAAGATGTGTTAGCAAAGATAAGACCTGCTGCTGTTGACAACAATAAGATACGGGTTTCAATAGATGAAACAAGTGATGTAAACGGAAGATACTGTATGTAGCCAATGCTATTATTGACACTCTGAAATGTGACAAGCCTGGTGAAGTATTTCTTCTAACGTGAAACTCTACAAAAAGTAAACAATTCCACTATTGCTATGCTCTTTGACGATCTATGAAACTACTCTGGCCGGATGGTGTAAAAAGGGGAAATATCCTTCTCTTTGTTACAGATGCCACTCCATATATGACAAAAGCATCCAAGGGACTTAAACTTCTTTATCCAAAAATCATCCATATCACATGCCTTGCACATGGGTTACACAGAGTGGCCGAAGAGATTCGAAGCAGCTATCCTGATGTAGATAAGATAATTTTGAATGGAAAAAAAAATGTTCATTAAAGCTCCATTTCAAGTACAAAAGTTCAAAGAAATTGCTCCTACTTTGGCTGTCCCTCCCCAACATGTGACACATTGGGGGACTTGGCTGGATGTGGCTATGTATTATTTCACAAATTAATGCTTTCTTGCAGCGGATAGTTAAAGAATTTGACTGTTGTGGATCTTCCTCCATCAAGATTGTGTAAGATTCCTTTTTTGAAACCTTGGCTGGAAACTTTGTATATATAGGATCTAACTTCAGTGGGTTATCAAGAGCAATCACCCGCCTTGAAACTGTAGGAATGGAACTTAGTGATGCACTGAACATTGTAAAACAAACTGGGAGTGATTTAAAGCTAGCAAAGGGGAAAGTGGCTGAAAAAATTAGTGATAAACCGCAAAGAGTGCTGCAATCTAATCTGGATTATTCAACACTTTGCAAAATAAGTAACGTTCTAAATGGACTCGTAGCCAAATTTGAAGACTTTGAGCCAGAATTTTCTCCAGATGAGTTTGCTTTTTTCAAATTTGTTCCTATAACCTTTTGTGATGTCGAACGGAGTTTCTCCAGATACAAGAATGTACTGGCGGATAACAGAAGGAGTTTTGAGTTTGATAACTTCAAGATGCACATGGTCATCCAATGCAATTCTGCTGTTAATGAAAACGAATCCAGGGATGACCATTTTACTCTCAAAATGTTCATTTGATTCCTTTAATACTAGCACTCCTGCCCTGGAAGTGAAGAATAAACCTTTTAATTGTGCGTGTGTGTGTTTTTGTAAGCACAGTTTTTTAAAAATTGGGTGCTAATTTCAGAAAAATTGTAAAGTTATATTTTTGCTTTAAAAATCATATTTTTGGTTGAATTGATCATATTTAAACAATTTTAAGGTCATAAATGCTTGCATATTCTAACATTTTTAGGTCATAGAAATCCTCGCCCTACTGATGATACTCAGTTATATATTTCTGGGCCATCCAAGGGATGTTGCTCAAATGCTTTCCCAGTTCCTGAAAGCTGTGCAAACCAGGATGGGGTATAACAGGTTTTGACTCAGCCCTGACAAGATTGAGTGCCTATAGGTTTAGGGCCTCCTATATCTAGTGATCTCCCATCAATAACTGTGGATGAGGTAATCTCTCCTCCCCTGGCAGAATTGCTATGCTCTGGGGTCCTCCTGGATTCACAGCTCCAGCTCAAGGAGCAGGTGGCTGCTGTGGCCAGGACATCCTTTGCACAGATACATTCTGTGTGCCAGTTGTGCCCATTCCTAGATTGGGAAGCTCTGCTCATGGTCACTCACGCCTTAGTCACTTCCCACTTGAACTATTACACTGCACATAGAACTGCCCTTGAACAGCATTCAGAAGCTTTAACTGATCTAGGATGCAGAGGAACAGGCAGTATTGGATGCTGTGCATTCACCCATGTAACACCATTGCTACATGAACTGCGCTGGCTCCCAGTAGAGCTCCGATTGCAATTCAAAGTGGAGCCAGGTTACTTGTAGGGCTGTTTATCTGTGGTGGTTTCTGCACATCCCAAGAGATCCGGCAGAATGGGCATCATCTGGGTCCCCCCAGTGAAGCTATAAGCCTTGGAAGCTCCTTCTGATGCTTGCTCAGGTGTTAGAGTGGTGTTACAGCATGCTATCCATGCTGTATCTCAAATTGCTTTTGAAAGCTCAGTTTTCCAAGGAACTTCCTATTTGACAATGAGGAACTCCTGTTTTGAGTAACAAGGTTCAGAGTTCTCTCAGCTATAAGAATATTCACCATGGCGTACATTGATTACAATCAGGAGGACAGCTTGAGGATATGGAGCAATGATACTCATGGTGTTGAAACAGGTAAGTTCCAGAGCTGAAAAACTTTGTGATTTGTTTTTTAGAAGCTGTCACCTTTTAATATTTTTTTAAATTCAGCATTTATTGCATCAGAGTCACTATGCTAGCCTGAAGGAGGTGATAACTTCAGTTTGGTTAAACATGTGTTTTGGAAATAGAGCAGGGGCTGTGATTATGATAAATTGATACAACTCTGGAAGCTGGTGTGGGAGTTTTTTTTGGTGGTCTCTTCAAAGTTAGTTGTTTGTTTGCAATTAAATTAATATTTCTACTCAAGTAATGCTGTTTCACATCTATTTTGTTCCATTAATTAGTTCAAATGTATTTGTTTACTGTTCCAAGCAGTATTTCAAAGCTATTTCTGTGTAATTGCTAGAATTCCCTGAAGGTGTGCACAGAGATGCTACTTTTCATCCCCAAAGCCCAAAATAGTATGGATCCTTCCTAGAAATGTTAGTTTCCATATGAAGCTACTCCCTTCACTCCCACATTGGTAGTTGGACAGGATCCTGCTTCAGGTAATTATTGCTGTGGAAAATCTGTCAATCCCATGTGCCTTTTCTAAGGCAAGCAGGATGGCTTATTTTCTGCAAAGTTTTTCAGGTTCTGTTGTGCAGGTGACAAATCAGTTCTTGTGGGCTTCTTCGGCACATATCTTAATGACTGGCTGTGATTGAAATGGGTTGCATAGGGACTCATTGCTGGAGCAGCTATTTGTTGTACCTAGACTGCAAGATAGTGACTTGATTTGAATGCAAAGTGACCTAAGAACTGTTAGCTAAGAATCTGAAGCACAGAAGCTGTCTAATACGAGGCAAGATTGGAAAAAAGGGGAAAGGAGCAGTTGAAGATAAAGCCAGTGGAGTTGGGGAGATGTTGAGTGATAAGCAACTTGCATTTTTAGTCCCAACTTTGCTGTTGTGAGGCTGGCTGTTGATACAGCCTGGAAAGTCTCACTTCTGGCTTCTGAGGCTGAAGATATGAAGGGAGGTGAGCCCAGGGGGTGGTGGAAAAAAAAATCTCAAGTAACAACTTACTGGGTTATCCTCACAGTCAGATGCAAATATTAAGGATCTTGGCAATGGTTCTGCTACACTTTTTCACAAGGTGGCTTATTTGGAAGGCTGCTGTGGTAACTGTCACCAGGATCAACTTATATGTCTCATTTTCTACTTCTACCAGCTATTTCTAATACAGTCTCTTATTTCTTCTATTAAAAAGTAACTGACTTAGAACAAAAGGGAGATTTTATTATCTAATTGTCCTTATCCTAATTCTTCCCCCAGTAGAATTCACCGATGATCTCAAGAGCTTAAGACTGAACTGTTCCTTCTCCTTGTGATTTCATTGGTAAGATGAAGTACAAAATACATTTTTTTTGTTGCTTTTCTGAGCTTGCCCGTGACTTCCTGACAAATCAGCACTCTCACAGAGTTGCTACTAAAATTTTATTCTCAGCATGGGTGATCTTTTTCTCCTTTCTTCAGGTTTCTGGAAGTCTGTTGCCATTTCTGATCTTTCTGCCCTGAGTTTATTCTTTATCTTCTGTTCTGGATTATTTCAGAACTCCCTCCCTGATCTCAGCTAAAGAAGATTAATGGCAATAACAGCTTGGTTCAAAATTTTTCCAAACCAAAACCAAATAAATCACACTGTAGCTTATTTACTGATGGTCTTTGGTCCCTGAGGTTCTTTTGGGGGAAAAAAACCTACTGTAATGGTTGCCTATCCTAAAACACACTCAGATTCACAAGCAATAGCTTGAATCAAATCTGGTTTATTAAAGAATAGTGTGCAAGTACAAAGAAAGCTGAGAATGAGCAGAAGCGCGCCAAATACAAACTAAAAACCCTCGGTGCAAATATAAGCCCTCCCCCCGTAGAACCGTTTCAAGTTCCCCATCCCAGGTGCCCCTAACGAGTTCAGCTAATCAACGGGTAAAAAGACCTTGAACACCAATGATAACCCAAACACATTCCATCCCCAAGAAAACAGATATACAGCCTGGTACAAGGTCTCCCAGCAGCTCCCTCCCAACTGGAATGCGCGTTGGCACCATGGCATGTGAAATATTACGATGTAAATCCAACATTACAACGGTGAACATGACATACCACCCCCCCAAAAGAAAGCAAAGCAAAGCAAAATTAACAATGGTGAAAGGCAGGGTCAAGCCGCAGGCTTGAAAGGATAAGCTAGGTGAAAGCGGCGAACTAAATCAGAAGCATTGACGTGTTGAGCAGGCACCCACTCAGGGTGGGGGAAGTGCTTCCAGCGTACTAGGTACTGCAGGGAGTTGCAAAGCTTGCGGGAGTCGATGACCTCTTTGATTTCAAAATGTTGCTGGCCATCAATCATGATCGGTGGAGGTGGAGGAGGTTGGGGATGCCAGTGAGCGGAGGAGCGAGCCGGTTGGAGCAAGCTGCAATGGAAAACAGGGTGCAAGCGTCTTAAATTGTGAGGCAACTCAAGTTTGACAGTAACAGGATTGATAAGAGCCACGATGGGGAACGGCCCGATGAATTTAGGGGCAAGCTTCTTTGAAGGCTGAGGGGATTTGATGAACTTTGTGGAGAGGTAAACCAAATCCCCAACCTTAAAGGTGTGTTGGGGAGAACGGCGTTTGTCAGCGTGACGTTTGTAGGAAGCCTGGGCATCGTCCAGAGCTTGCCGAATGATTGGCCAGGAGTCAGCCAGCTGCGCAGCCCAATCATAAGCTGAGCAGGGGTTAGATGGGGGTTGAGGCAACTCAGGAATGGGAACAAATTCCTGGCCGAAAACAACCCAGAAGGGGGTTTGTCCAGTGCTCTGGTGAATGGCGTTGTTGTAGGCAACTTCTGCAAAGGGCAGAAGTTCGACCCAATTGTTCTGATGGTACTTGGTGTAGGAGCGAAGAAACTGCTCCAGGGTGGAGTTAAGAATCTCAGTAGATCCGTCCGTCTCCGGATGCGACGTCGTTGACAACGCCTGTTCGGTGCCAATGAGTTTTAAAAAAGCCCACCAAAATTGGGAGGTAAATTGTGTCCCGCGGTCGGTCACCAAACGGGAGGAGCAGCCATGGAGATGGTAGATGTGACATAGAGGCGAGCCAGCTGCTGAGCAGACGGCAAGGAGGTGCATGGAATAAAATGGGCTTGTTTGGAGAAAAAGCCTTGACCACCCAAATGACAGTTTTCTTTTGACTGGGTGGGAGGTCAACCAATAAGTCCATAGAGATCTCAGCCCAGGGGCGAGATGGGTTAGCAACAGGTTGGAGAAGACCTTGTGGTTTTCCCACTTTTCATTTGGACATGGCACAGACAGGGCAAGAGGCAACATAGTCTTTGACATCCCGCCGTAGCGAGGGCCACCAAAATTGGTGGCGCACCAAATGCAGGGTTTTGACGAACCCGAAATGGCCCACCACTTTATCATCATGGGATTGCTGTAACACAGAAGCTCGTAAAGTTTCAGGCACATAAAGGTGGTGGCCGACCCATGCAAGATCATCCTTAAAGGATACTTTGTCTTGATTAGCCAGCAACCAAGTGTCAGATTTCACTGCTTGCAGAAAGTCTGATTGTAATTGACAAGGGAGCGGCTGCTTATGGGGCGGGGTTGGGGTGGTGCTCTGCGCAGGCGGAGCACGGGTTTGGCTTCGGGTGACAGCAGCCAGTCCCAATTGTGGTGAAGAGAGGACAGTACCAATTACTTGAGGGGTGTGGTCAAAATCTTACGGCAAGCGGGACAAAGCGTCCGCGAGAAAGTTTTTCTTGCCGGGTATGAACTTCAGTTGGAAATTAAACCGACTGAAAAATTGAGCCCAGCGAATTTGTTTGGGGCTCAGGCGGCAGGGGGTGCGGAGAGCCTCCAAATGTCTGTGGTCCGTCCAAACCTCGAACGGGTAGGCAGCCCCCTCAAGGAGGTGGCACCAAGTTTCTAAAGCAGCTTTAACAGCAAAAGCTTCCTTTTCCCAAACATGCCACCGGTGCTCAGTCTCAGAAAATTTCCTGGACAGATAAGCGCAGGGTTTCAGGATGTCGGCAGAGTCCTTCTGCAGCAATATAGTCCCAGTAGAAAAGTCAGAGGCGTCTACTTGGACAACAAAGGGGCGTTCAGGATCAGGGTGCCGCAGAATTGGTTCCGCAGTAAAGAAAGTCTTTAGTTTCTCGAATACAGCCTGGCATTCTGGAGTCCAATTCAACACTGCCCCGGGGTGTTTTACCTTACGTGTTTCCCCCAACCCTTTCGTGCAAAGTAGGTTGGTAAGGGGCAAGGCAATTTCAACAAACCCCTGGATGAACTGGCGGTAATAGTTGCTGAACCCCAGAAAACTTTGTAGTTGGCGTCGGGTGCGAGGGCGTTCCCAATTTAAGATGGCCCTAATTTTCTCAGGTCCATCTCGATCCCCTTGTCAGAGACCCGATAGCCCAAATAGTCTAGTTGGGTTTTGTGAAATTCACATTTGGCCAGTTTGGCATACAGCTTGGCTGCCCTCAGTTTTTCTAACACCTGCCTAAGAAGGCGTTCATGCTCCTCCTTGGTTTCAGAGTAGATCAGTACATCGTCTAAATAGACCAAGACCCCCTTAAATAAGTGATCGTGTAACACTTCATTAATGAGTTGCATGAAAACTCCAGGCGTGCCGGCTAAGCCAAACGGGAGGACCTTGTACTGGAAGGAGCCCAATGGGCAATTAAAAGCAGTTTTCCACTCGTCTCCAGCCCGTATGCGTATGCGAAAGTAGGCTTCCCGGAGGTCGAGTTTAGAGAAAATTTTCCCTTTTGACAGATGGGCTAACATGTCTTTCATTAGAGGCAAAGGATATTTATTACATAGGGAGACTGAATTTAACCCCCGATAGTCCGTACAGAGTCTGAGAGTGCCGTCTTTCTTTTCCCGGAAGAGCACACTGGGGAATTGGCAGTTTCAATGAAGCCTCGTGCCAGGTTTTTGTCAATGAACTCACGCAATGCCTCTAGTTCCTTTTTGGTCATTGGGTAAATTTTTGGTTTAGGCAGCTGTGTGTTGGGGAGCAACTCGATTGCACAGTCAGTTTTATGATGGGGTGGTAGCTGGTCTGCCTCCATTTCCCCAAAAACGTCTGCAAGGTCTCGGTAGTGGTCTGGCAGCCCTTCAAGCTGCGGTAAGGTAGGGCGCGGCGCTGCAATTGCAGCCCTGGCTCCCCCCCCCCACTTAAGGGTCTCCCCACTGGAGGGGCTTGGTAAAACCCATCGCTAAAGGTAAGGGTTCGGTGCTGCCAGTTTATGTAGGGATTTCGCCAAGTTAGCCAAGGGATCCCTAGAATTACCATGGGATCACCCACAGGAGCAATGATGAATTTTAAAGCCTCTTTGTGGCTGCCCATTTGCATTGCTACAGTCCCAGTGAAATGAGTTGCTGGACCCCCTCGCACTGTTGTCCCGTCTAGCTGGGTAAAGATTAGAGACTGCTGGAGAGGGAAACTGGGCAGGTCTAGGGCAGTCACTAGATCTGGGTGGATGAGGCATCTCGAACACCGAGAGTCAACCAGAGCCCAAACTTCTGTGGTTCGGGTGTGGGAGCCCAGCTTCACTTTCACTGCCAGGGTGGGGCAATCAGCACTCACCATAGTGTCCTCACGCCCATCTTCCTCCACCTGCCCCAGGGCGCCATTCAGGGCAGGTGGCTGGTGTTTCCTGCCGGCTCTTTTGCATCTTCTTCAACCTCTGCGTAGAGATACAGGGCTTCCTCCAGATCAGTGGCACCTTTGGCTGTGGTTGTTCGGTGTGACGGCTGGGGCGATTTAGCCAGGGCTTTCATTGTTCGCTCTCCAGGCTTGAGCTTCGGGCACTCAGCAGCTTGATGGCCTCCTTTCCCACAACGGAGGCACTGCCCTCGCACATAGCGGCGATCCCTCTCCTTATCTCCAGCTCGGTGGCTCAGTGGGGCAGCTGTTGCTCCACTCCGGGGTCCCCGCGATAGGGTTGTTGTCTTCTCGGTTCGACGGATCTGCATGTAGGTGCGCTGGGCATGCTCAGCCTTTCCGGCCAGGCAGATCTACTCGTACAGTGACTCCGGATCATCCCTGCCCAGCGCCCACCTGAGGACGTCTCGGTTGAGCCCTTCTTTGAATCTCTCGATGGGTGTTGATTGGGACCAGTCGGGAACCTTGCCTGCCAAAGCTTTGAATTCAAGGGCATAATCAGCTACCAACCTGGGTCCTTGGGTGAGTTCCTTGAGCGCCTCCTTAGCCCTGGCTTTGGCTAGGGGGTCTTCAAAGAACAGCTTCAAGGCGAACATGAAGTCGTCGAACGACCCAAGCTCAGGAGCATCCGCTTCCGTCATTTGGACATACCAGTCCTCTGCTCTGCCCTTCAGCTTAGGAGTGATGGCCGATATCTTAGCCTCTTCAGAGGTGAAGCACAACCCATATTGCTTCATGTAGTTTTTCGCATTGGTTATGAAAAAGGAAAGTTTGGTGGGGTCTTCATCAAATTTGACAGCAAAGTCCTTCGCCACCTTCCCGGTTGGAGGGGACCCAGTTGCAGGTTGAGCGGTAGGGGCCCAGGACACCCTAGAGGACCTCTCCGTGGTGAGGCTCCATCACGATGTCTCCTCCGGCCTCGTGCCAGCTGCGGTCCGCTAGGAGGAGGGGAGGAGGGCTGTGGAGAGCGAGGATTCTCATCGCGGTTTCCCTGGTCACCCATCGCAATCGACAGGGTTTTCAGCAGGTCTTCCATCGACTCCACCTTTGCCTCCAACCTCCTCACCCTCTCAGGGGTCAGTGATCCTTCCCCTCATTGGGTGTCCGGTCGTTTCTCTGGAGCCACTTTGGTCAACTCTCCCTCGGGAGTCAAGGGGAACCGATACTTCCAGGAAGTCCCAGCCGCCTCTTCCTTGGGTTCTCCCTCATTGCTGGATCCTCCCAGCTCAGGGCTTGAGCTAGAGCCCCTCGGGTAGAACGAAAGGTCGGGGGGAAGGGGGCTCTTCGGTGCCGGACCCTCTTGCGGTTCCAGCCCCTCGGATGTTGGTCTTGGTTCGGTCATCGCTAACTAATTTCCTCACAAGGAATAACCTTGGAAGGAGTTAACGGGAATTACAAAGTTTCTCAGCTTTATGTAATGGTTGCCTATCCTAAAACACACTCAGACTCACAAGCACTAGCTTGAATCAAATCTGGTTTATTAAAGAATAGTGTGCAAGTACAAAGAAAGCTGAGAATGAGCAGAAGTGCGCCAAATACAAACTAAAAACCCTCAGTGCGAATGTAAGCCCTCCCCCCGTACAACCGTTTCAAGTTCCCCATCCCAGGTGCCCCTAACGAGTTCAGCTGATCAACGGGTAAAAAGACCTTGAACACCAACAATAACCCAAACACATTCCATCCCCAAGAAAACAGATATACAGCCTGGTACAAGGTCTCCCAGCACCTCCCTCCCAACTGGAACGCGCGTTGGCACCATGGCATGCGAAACGTTACGATGTAAATCAAACATTGCAACGGTGAACATGACACCTACCTAATCTATTTTGGTTCAATATTTCTCACTAGCTATTGGCTCATCCTGGCAGAAAAAAGTTTATAGTCTTCATATTCCAGCTGAGCTTTACTTGTAGCAGGTTTAGGAAACCTGTGGAATTCTTGATGTTTCTGAACTAGAGATCTCAGCTGCGTTGATTGGGTGTTGAAGTTCAGCAACAAGTTGCCCTATCTTAACTTTAGGATGTGTATCATTTCTGGTTTTGCCCTCCACCTCTGCCCCCCGCTCCCTTACTTCTTTGCACTTGTATCCTGATTGCTTTTCTGATCACTACTTCTAGTGTCTGATTCTTTCCAGATTGCTGGCATTCATCTAGCCCTGACATCATACTGAAATAATGTGGCCTGATTCCTGAGATCAGAATGGATAAGCATTTGTTAATGCCAAACAACCAATAGAAGAACCAGCTAAAGATTGAGAGAATGGATTGGTTGGCAGCAAAGAAAATGCAGCAGTAGAGTACAACTTGTCCTTTTCCTCCAGCTGCCTTTCTATCTGGAAATAAACTGTTGTGAATCTCTGGAGGTCTTTTTATTTTCCAATTGGAAGGACCACAGAGAAGAGCAAAGTAGGATATCTTTTTCACACTCCTTTAATTCTGTGGGCTTGGAAAGACACTGAGAGATGCCTTATGCTCTTGCTATTATAGCTGCAGTGATGGGTCGGGGAAAAAGTTTGTGTTTACATGAGTAAGAACAAAGTCTTGAAAGAAAAGAATGCTACACACCTTGAATTGCACCCAGAAGCAAACTGGCAACTGGTGCAGCTTGCAAAGCAGAGGTATTACACGGACATACTGAGGCATTTCCATCACTGCCCACGCAGCTGCATTCTGTACTGGTTGAAGCTTCTGGGTGGTCTTCAAGGATGTCCCCATGTATAGCACATTGCAGCAGTCAAGCCATGAGGTGACCAGGCTGTGAGTGACTGAAGGGCCTCCCAGCCTAGGAAAGGGTGCAACTGGTGCACAAGATGAAACTGTGCAAAGGTCTTCCTAGCCACACCTGCCACTTGCTTATTGAATAGGATCCAGGAAGACCTTGAGATTGTGCACAATACTTGAATATGGAAGTGTAACCCCATCCAAGGTCAGAGATTGCACATCCCCAGATCTGGATGGCCTAAACATCCACAGCCACTTAGTGTTGGTAGGACTGACTTAGAAATAGATCCTCTCTATCCAAACCTGAACAGCCTCTAGACACTGGGACAGAACCTTAATAGTCTCACTTGTCCAGCCTGTGTTCAAGATATATGATTATCATCTGCATACTGATGATAATGATCCCTACATTGAAGTGGTGGATAATTTCTGTCTTTTAGAATCAACTATCAACATCCTTCCTGCATATCTCTGAATGGACAGGTCACTAACAAGGAAAGTTAGGTAATAAATTAAAACATATGTGAGGATATTCTAGGACAGGGAAGTGACCAGTCAGCATTTTAAAAGACCTTTTAAGAAATAAAGTGCCTTTGTGCAAAAAATGTAACATTGAACCGTACAAGAAAATGAGAAATGGACACGTTTATTAGTAACCATCCCAGATTGCATCCACATGCATATGTATGTGCAGATAAGTTGCTTTGCTGGCCATCCCAATGGCAGTATCATCTGTGCATGCACAAAGCAAACAGTCCTTCAGAGGATGTGGCTGCCTGAGTGCTTTGAGGATAGCTGCTATGTACCAAGAATGGTACATAGTTTTGGACTAAAGTATTCAACAAAATATAGAAGATGGCCTTCTCTCAGTCAGTCACTGGTACACTTTTTGGAGGGGGAGAAGTTGCTATGGCATGTGAAATAGTTGAAGTGGCTAAGCAGTATATCAATGAGTGTATGGTTGTTAAACAGATTGTCTGACCCCTTGAAATCCTATGAAATCTTCCATTAGAGAATGAAGTTCTATGCGCTGTACATGGGACTACCCTTGAAAAGTATCCGGAAGCTCCAGCTGGTCCAGAATACAGCTGCACGAGCTGTTTTTGATGCCCCCAGAAGGGCACATGTAACACCACTGCTGCACGAGCTGCATTGGGTACCAGTTTGCTTCTGGGTCCAATTCAAAGTGTTGGTTATTACCTTTAAAGCCCTACATGGCATGGGGCCAGGTTACCTGAGGGACCGCCTCTTCCCCATTACATCAACCTGTCCCACCCGATCGTGCAGAGAGGGCATGCTGTGGACCCTGTCTGTAAGAGAATTTCATCTGGCGGGGTCCAGGAAGCGGGCCTTCTCTGCAGTAGCTCCCGCCCTGTGGAACATGCTGCCCTCGGAGGTGAGATTGGCCCCATCGCTCCTGGCCTTTCGGAGGAGTCTGAAGACCTGGTTCTGCTGCCTCGCTTGGGGTGGAAAAGGGAATAGATCTACATGGGGATGGTTGCTATAGACCACTCCTCCCACACTTGGACTGTTTTAGATTCTTCGCCACCTGAATTCTTTATTTTTACCTTTATTTATATTATTTATTATTGTATTTTTATACTGTATATTTTATGGTTGTTGTTTTTAATCGATTGTTGTAAACCGCCCAGAGTCCCCCAACAGGAGGAGATGGGCGGGGACAAATTAGATAAAATAAATAAAATAAAGTTACGAAATTGAATGACTAATAGTATCTCATTAATATATAATTGTGAGAAACATTGCTTTGGATAGTTTGCTTTACTCAAATAATATTTAAAATTTTAGAATAAATCTGGTTTAAGCAAATGAGGTAGTACATAAGAGTTCTGATATTTTCATTGTTTAAAAAAAGAATGAAACTGTCCTGTAATCTCAGCAGTGCTATATGTTTCCCATGGGGGTGTTCCTTTAATTAACAGAGGAAAAACACAATCACAAATAGATCCCTAGGGAACTATTATAAAATAAATATTGTGGAAGAGTTCTGTTGCTGCACCTTGATCTGAGCCTACACAATCCTGGTTTAGTTAACTGAGAATAGCCTTCCCTTGGTCCTATCTATACAATTATATATTCAGGACAGAACACGCATTCTACCAGCACATTTTCAAGAGACTGGGAAACCCCTTTTGTTAACATTATGAAGTAAGGCAGTGTGTTTAATGGTAAATCTGCTTGGACCACATATGGTCCTTAAATAAATATATAACAGCAGTGGGAAATCTGTGGCCCACCACGTTGCTGAGCTACAACTCCCAATATCCCTCACCATTGGCCAAGCTGGTTAGAGCTGTGTGAATTTTATTCAATGGCATCTGAAGGACCACTGGTTCTCCACCTCATGGTTAATTCTAACAGGAACAACCTTTTGTGTTGGTGCTTTAAGAAAAGGCTTTTATTGAAAAATCATCTTCTTTTGTTCAGAAAACTTTACATGGAGGTCAAACACCATTTACAATTTTTACGGTGTTATTTCTATTACTGCTTTTATTTGAGAGAATTTAAGGAAACAATAAAATAACTGCACAAAACCTTTTGAATAATGTTGCCAGAAGTCTTCTACCTGAAAGTATCCTGTATTTTCAAGGTCCTGGTGAAAAAAATTGAAATCATCAAATACTTGTTGGCTCAAAGAATCATCAGCATAGTTGTTAATATTTCCTGACCTGAATGACTTGGGAAATCAAAATACTCTTGCTCTATGTTAAGATATAGATATATCTTGGCTAAGAGAGCCAGTTTGGTATAGTGGTTGGCATCAGGCTAGAAACCAGGAGACCATGAGTTCTAGTCCCACCTTAGGCACAAAGCCAGCTGGGTGACCTTGGGCCAGTCACTTTCTCTCAGCCCTAGGAAGGAGGCAATGGCAAACACTTCTGAAAAACCTGCCAAGAAAACTGCAGGGATTGTCCAGGCAGTCTCTAAGAATTGGACACAATTGAACAGATTAAAAATATCTTTATATATACCTTGGCCAAAACTGATCACAGATCTAGATATTATTAATTGAAGCAAATCATACTGCAAACCAGAAAGGCAAAAAAAGACCATTTTGAACTATTATGATTGGGTTTTTTTCACTATTTCTACATTTTCATATTTTTGGCAGTCACCTTGGACTACAGAGCATGTTAGGAACCATTGTATATTTAAGAGTAAAAGTCGTGGAACATTCAGTCTGTTAATTCACCCTCCCCCCCAAACATAAATAGCTTTTTAAGGAAGACTCATTAATTCAGAAATATTATGTCAATAGTTTTTCTATACAATTTTCAAAAATCTAATTTATTTATTTATAATTTAAAATTGAGAGCTGTTTCTTACATTGCTGATACATTTGAAAATATTTGAGAAAATGTTCAAGGGCAAGAACTAGAAGAGAAGAATAAACCAGCTTGCCCACCTATCTGATTTGCAAGTCCTTTTAAATTGATCTATTTCCTGGATTGGTGCAAGTCAGTAATGCCAGCTAATAGGGGCAGGTGCCCATCTTCTGGTCTTTGGCATTTACCGTGTTAATGAAAATGACATGCAAATTGCACTAATCTGTAGTTCATGAGATATTTCTGACCATAGCCTTTGGCACTGAACAAGAGGATCACATCTGTGTTAAAGGATTATGATGCTGGATTATATTACATAAAATACACAAGTGTTAAGCCTATGGTAATACTTAAAAAAAAAACTACTGAAAAGCTCATCAGTGGGAGTAAAACAAAAAACAGCCTTTCATGCAGAAATATAAACTTTTGCTTCATGTTCTTTGAAAAATTATTTCAAATGATTAGGTATGTGCAAGCTAAGTCATTTCCTTAACTTCTACATATAAAGGAGATATGCAGAAAAAGTCAGTACTTATTCTTGCATATATCAGTTAATCTTTAATTTCTTATTTCTGCTTCTACTGCTTTTAGAGAGCAAGGACTGTAACTATAGAACGGTCCTCTGCAGTGACAAGAAACATTGCTCTACGGAGACTGGTTGTGGGCACCTGCATGTGAAGTTGGGCCGAATGGATACTCCTGGTGTACCAACCACCCTGCTGCCAAGAAGCAAATCCAGCTGAGCTGCTGGATCTCCTAGCTGGGCTGGCATCCCCTAGGCTAGTGCTGGTGGATTGCAGTCTAGATGCCCGAGAAGTGGAATCTGAAATAAACAAACTCAGGTTCCTGCGAGATGGAGCTACTGTTTGTATGCAGACAATTTAGTTCAGTGTGGTTCCAAGGTTAGCTCTGGATGCACTTCCCTTGAAGGAACAGGTATGTAATTTGGGGGTGTCTTGGATTCACAACTCCTGTTAGAACAGTAGGTGGAGGCCATGGCCAAAGGAACCTTTGCCCAGCTATAGCCAAAATGGCAATTATGGTCTGTCCTAGACTGTCATCCCTTATAGCGGTGACTCCATATCTCATTGCCAGGCTGTTAGATTACTGTAACTTGCTCTGCTTGGGACTGCCTTTGAAGACTTTGCAGAAGCCATTGTTAGTTCAGGATGTAGCAGCTTGATTGCTGGTATGTGAGAAATGCTTAGCAGCACAATACTGGTACTAAGGTCACCAATAGGTTTCCGAGTACAATGCAAAGTACTGTTTTTAGCCTACAGGCTTGTCTCCTGGTTACGTTCAGGATTGTCTCCTCCAACTGAGATCCACCCATCCTGGGTATGCATGCTAAGTGGAGATGCTTAAGGTCCCCTTTGATACAAGGTTTGATACAAGGTTGGTGGGATTTGGGCCTGGGGAAAGCAGCCCTCACATTATGGAAGCATTAGCTCCCTGAGGTATGAGAGGCTGCCACACTACTGAATTTCTGTAAATTGTTCTGAGGAAACAATTGTATTTAAATGAACTTTGGGACACTAATGGTGACCCAGGGCTGCCAATCATGCATTGTGATTTTGTGGATTTTAGCTGTGTACCTTTTTTTAAATTGATAGTGGATTTAATGGAAGGGACTTTTGTGAGTCTTTTGATATGGCAGTATACTGATGTTGCTTTCTTGGATTGGCTTCTGAAGGCATTTCCATGGTGAATGTGCATCAGAAAAATTCTGGCTGAATTGTTTGCAACTTGTTTGCAAGAAAGTGAGATTTGTTAGTGCTACAGGAGACTGAAGTACAGTAATATATTAATAGCTGCACAGTGTTTTTGTTTAATTGTCTTTTTTAGCCTTCATACTTTTTATTAGCATTGTATTCCAGAGAACATGCTGATATTACCTGTTCTGTAAGTTTTCTCACCAGTATCACATTTGTTTGTCCACTACGCCAAGTTAGAAATGGAACTGCAGCCTTCTTGAAGCAGATACAGGGGATGTGTATCTATGGGTTCTAACACTAGCCCTCCCTTTGGACCTCTTTGTGTTGAATGGGAAGGTCTTAAGAAGAGCATGTCTAAACTCATATTCTTTTCACCAGACCTTTCCTATTCAGAAAAGATCGGTATGAGAGAGGAGGAGGACACGTGGCTTACCATTTTTAGCTGTCTGTTGTAGCCACAGTTGTAACCCCATCACAATTCCTATTACTTAATTTATATTCATAATTACATTAATTGTTCCACACATTTTTTCCTGTCAAATTCCCCTCAGTTTAGGTGGTGTGCTCTTTTTAGTCTTAATGTTGGGAAGTCAAAACATTTTGAATAATTCAGTAGGAACACAATATAATTAAAATCGGTTGTTTTATTATATACATTTCAAAAATTTTGAGTACGTATCTGACACAGAAACCAATGCATATTAATAGCACTTTTATATTTTAACTTCTTTTTTCTGTTAACCAAAGGTTGGTATTGTGGAATCACTGTTAAATATTCAGAACTATAATTGTTTTACTTTTTGGATATGTAAAATACACAACAATTATTGCAAAAATTCATCCTTTCATCACAGCTAACTGCCTTTTTTTCCTGAATATGAAGTATGGGAATAAGTCCCACTGAAATTAATAGTCTGGGTGGTTGTGGAGGATTGGGGAGGAGGGTCCCTCCTAAGCAAGGCATTGAGAATTTTGGGGTAATGTATCCTGTCTCATTTTGCTTATTTTGTAGATTTGATTCAGCTTCAGAAACATAACTAACGTTTGATATAGACCGTAATTAGAATTAGAATTCAACTTCTTTTCAGCATGGAAAATAATGTTTATTGGTATACCTAGATCAGTATCAGTGTAGCATTCAGTCTATAATCTCCATCTTGGGGCCACCTTTAAACAGCAGACCTCATGGTTGAATCAATGTGGGCAAATTGCTGCACTTTCTTGGTTCTTCATCTTGTGAGTTTACAACATCTTGCTTGGTGAAGCATTCTGGAGATCTCAGAAGTTCGTACAGCATGTTGGTCATACTATGAATATTGATTTTTTTTTCCTTGTGGGCCAACTCGGGTTCATTTTTACTAATTATTGGTGCCTCCCAAGGATTCCAGAATATCTTTTTATAGTCTTCCTTGCAGAAACCAAGGTTTGAAACTGTGGGCTTTCTGTGTTAGAAGTACTGTATGTGTTTTTGTGATTGAGCACAGACTGAAAAAGAGCAGTGGAATAAATCTGTCTCCTTTTCCTTCTTATCCTCCAAACCAGGTTGCCTAAAGAAATTTAGGAGAAAGAGTGAGAGCAAACAGAGCAGCTCTTCCCTCTGTCTGTAGGTAGTCAGAGTTTGTGGAGATAGTAAAAGTCATTAGTAACCCTAACACTGCAACGTCATCCATATTCATATACAGAGGGGAAGCTGCAACCGTATTCTGAACCCTGCAAAGGCAGAAAGTTTAGTCTTTCTCTGAATCACTTCAGTATCTCTCTGATTGATCTGATGCTATAAATCAAATAACTAATTTGAAGCTTTACACAGTGTGTGTGTGTGTGGTGTGCATGCGTACACATAAATACAATCATAGAGGTAGCTATATGGACTCTATCCATATATATGGACTTATCCAACAAACTCATATTGTAATGTTTGACTTACTAGTAAGCCAAATTATACCAGTTAAAAGTTATTTCTCCTGTTTTTCATTCCAAAGCCTTAGTTTTGTTTAGTGTTGTTCACCTTTCTTTTATGAATCCCTTTTAAAGTAATAATTGTTCTTGCTTACACTGTGCTTATAAATGCAAACTTTTGTAATATAAAAGCATAATATAAATAAATCTAAATGTACACCCTAGATTTTTTGTAACAAAAGTTAATTCTAGCACGACTACATTATAAAAGTGTGCATATCTACACACACACATGCATTTCCTATCTTGTCCTCTGCTGTCCTGCCATTGTGCAGTGCAAGATCTTGTGAAGCTTTGAATGGCAGTTTCCCTTAAGACAATTATTGGATTAAGTCAGTGACTCAATATATCAGTGTTGACAGTAACATTTATTGCAAGGTCTTTATGGTTTTCTTTACTTTTATTGTGGCTATTTAAATGTTATTGTTTAACAACAATGCTATTGAGAAAAGAGATGGTGCTGAGAGAATAGACGGTTGCTGAGAAGGCAGTTTTAGTAGCTGCAGTATTTCCAGATTTGCTACTCCGTGTTTTTGTCATCATAATCCTTTTGTGTCAAGGAAGATTTGTTCTTCAAGCAAGGACTGCAGTCTTCCTGGCTTTCCTGTTGCCTTTTCCCTGCCATTAGCTGGAAAACCAAAAAAATATTAAAAACATGCTGACAAACCAATCAGGAATATGTTTGTTAACTGGTGTTTGTTCAGTGTTGATTATCCTCGCTGTTGCCTATTACCTGTACTGGTAAGTAGCATCTTACTCAGTAATTGCTTAAGAAGATTGGGGTCCACATGGGTTTTGAACACTTTGCTTATAACTGATATGATTTCGTATAGTAGCTAGTAATTTTATATGGATTTCTTTGTTCATGCTGGCACCCATCAGAGGCATCTTTTGAATAAAATTGAAGGAAATTGATATATATCTTTAATTCTGTTCTTCTGTTCCGGTGTAGATATTCCACAGCCACATTATCCCATGATCTGCCTCATGTCTTGAGCCTTGGTTGAGCATAAGTATTTTTTAGTTGTGAATATAGAACAAGAATATCTGTCCAAGAAACTGTAAAATGCTTTACAGATGCACAAAATTTTGATTTGTCAAGCTTTTCTTTTTTGTTAAAGGTTCTTTGTTGGTACCCTTTGAAATACTACAGTTTATGTAATACAGTAGGGGTAGAAACACACAGGAAATCCAGATAGGATGGTTCATTCTTCGGATGTATGATGATGTGTTGTGCCATTTAAGAAATAAGTAGTTGGCCCTACGAACTATAGGAACTGGCCCTGTGTTCCAACATCCACAAATCCTCTTGTCTGTTTAATTTTTTTCCAATTCTGTCATTGACCCTCTATATAATCATATTTTTGATAACTACAAATACATTAAGGGGGTCTCTTTGCCTCTTTGTGTAGTAGCTATAATTACTATATAATCAAGGAACAATTTTCAAAGGAAATGTTGCTCATAGAACCCCTGTACTAGTTGAAGTTGGCAAGGTGAAAGCCAGTGCTGTTCAGACCAGAGAAAGCAGTCAAATAAACACTGAGCAGGTGAATTCCACTCTCAGAGCTAGGAAAAGGATAGGTAAGAGTCTGTTAGCTAAAAAGGATGGGAGAGAAAAACTTACAATTTTCACTCTGGAGCTGACATGTATATAAATATATTGATTTTTCTATTTTGCATCAGGCCAATCTTCTGTGTATAACTGACTTCTTTTTTGTCTAAAATAAAACGATATATCTAGCAGCATGGAGTCCTTAAAGTTTAGTTGAAGTTTTTGGAAGAACAGAAATTTAGAGCCATGCTTGACCTGAAGTTTTCAATGATAGGGTTGGTAGGGGCCATTTAGAATATGGAGTCTATCCCCCTGCTCAGTACAGGAATCCAGATTAAAGCATGCCAGACATCTGGCTGCCTAGGGTCCAGCTGAACATATCGGGTGAAGGGGAATTTACCTCCCTGGGTAAATGGTTCCACTGTTACAAAGCTATCAAAGGAACAAGGGAGAAGAAAGAGGATTCTTCTTTTCGGTGGTTTGTCCCTCCCCAGCAACCAATGAATCCTCTGCCTTTTTCCCTTTCCTTTTAGCTACATGCTTAGTAGAGAGCATCATCACCATCCCTCGCAGCAGCAACAGCTGGAACAGTCACAGCTAACTGCTGCTCATGTGTTTAACAGGGAAAATGAAGGAAACAATTACAACCTATATATAAATAGCAAAAAACTAGGACAAGTAGACAATTCAGTGAATTGAATATTAAAGATGGTAAAATGAATGGAGAAACTTTAAGATGCGGAAGTGTTGGTAGAAAAGGCTGGTGTGTGATTGGTTGTGTGGTACGAAAATTTTTGAAAGAAGCACAAATGACCTCTTTCCGCTTTGTTTTATGGCAGTGAGAGTTGGGTATTTTAGGAGAAATATAAAAGTAACTCAGAGTGGGAATGTGGTACTTAAGAAATGTGTGTGGTAAAATAAAAGGATGAAGAATAAATGGTTGCTGAAGTCATCCAAAAATGAATGACTAGTACAAAAAAAGTATGTTGTTATGATTTGGTTGAGTAGCAAAAAGGAATGAGGATTGAATTGCAAAACAAATATATGAAGGAAGAGTGAAGGGGTCAAGAAGACAGTGAAGACTGGGACTTCTGGTGGGAATATGGCGGACTGAGCAGCTTTGCCTGCGAGCTCTGCGGGCAGAACTGGCATTGTGGTAGTTTTTCCCAGCACAGGCTGGTTTCTCCTATAGCCCAGAACATTTTTCTGGACCAAGGCAAATGCTTGGAATTGACCTGTTTGTCCTCCAGACAGCAAGTTGTAGCCAGGTGATTGTGGACAGTGTGTGCGATTGACCAGTAAGACTTCGCTGGGAGGCTGGAATTTCACCATTTCCGAGCTGTGTTGCAGCCCTTAAAGGAACAGTAAGTCCAGCCACCCCATTTCTTAAACACCCAATTTATTGCTTTTTTAAAAGTTTTTGTACCCTAAGAGAGGCTTTTTACAGAAAGAAGAAACGGACTCTCTTGGTGCTTATCGTTATTTCTGGATTTAATTTTTAATTTTTTAATTTTTGGCTTGTTTTCCCATCTAAAGATTAAGGAGGACTGAGAATAAAGAATTGCCTCCCTGCTATTATTTTTGTATTGAATCTGAAGGACTGAATATTTCACTACACGTTGGATTTATTGTTTTGAATCTTCAGTCTTCTGTTCACTTTTTCTGGGATTGCTTGTTAACTTACTTTCCTTTGTGCCAATTTCATTTTGAACTTTTGTATTAACCCATTAACTCCTACCTGTGCAAGTTAAGTATCTAGGGGGCACCATAATCTACTGCCTGAAATATGGACGTTTTCAAAGAGGACTTTTCAGAGTCCTGTTATGAGCCTGAGCAGTCCTTCAAAGAGATTTTTTTGGAGTGCTGTCAACCTATTCTGCAGACTATTCGGGACTTTAGGGAAGAAATTATTTCCAGGCTGTGTCATCTGGCTGAAGATGTTATGGGGAAAGATGAAGATTTTGACAAGGAGGGAGATTTTTTTACTGGTAGCAAGACTGAAGTAATGCCAGGCGAAGACTACATTTTGGTACTGAAGGGGTTAAAGCGACAGTCTGGGCTGCAGATTACATGGAGAGCTGTTTCTTTGTGGGATTGTTATTGCTTTCTGGGAGATTGTTGTGGGAGAGAAGAGAATGCTTTGTGGGAGAATGCTTTTTTTGTTGAGAAGTTTGAGTTTTTAAGGGGGTAGTTGTGCTGTTTGATTTTTGCAAGAAATATGCCTTAGGTGTAACAGGGAGATATGTAAATGCTTTGGTACACGTTGAGGTGGGGTAAAATTAAGAATGTGTAATTGGATTGCTAATGAGGCTATTATGATTTCATTTCTCTTTAATGATTTGGATTAAGATTTATTTGATTTTTCTTAAGGTTTGTTTGATTTGTAAGACTTATAAGGTATTCATAAGGTATAATAAGAATTGCTAGGTTTTTAGGTTTAATAGGATTAAGACTGCTGTAGTATTATTAATTATAAAAGTAGACAATTTATATGTTTTTACAATTTGATTTTTGTTATAGTGGACAGAAATATATAGAATAGTGGTGGGAAGGAAATAATTCAATTAATGTTGTTTTATGGGGGAGGGAAGTTGATTTAGAAATTTATATAAATATATATATTCTTTATATAAGGAGAAAGAGCAATTGCTTTAGTGATTTGTATATGTGTTAATGGAAGGATTTATAGAAATAATGTGATCTTGGTTTGATATAGAATAAGGGATTGATTAGAGAAACTGCTGTATATTCTTCCTGTTGAAAGTCGGAAGTCACCTTTCTATGTGATCTTCAAAAATTCTTTTTTCTTTTGTTTCTCACTTTGTTAGGTTTTTTCTTTTTATAGTGTTTTGCTTTTTTGTAGTTTTTATCTTTGCTTTAAACTCAATACATTTCTTTAAAAAAAGAAGAAGACAGTGAAGACTGAGAAGGTCACACTTGAATGTAGTTCATGAGATCCTCAAAAAGAGAAAATGAGACCTTTAAAGAACTGCAATGTATGAAGCAACATATAGACATGGTAGAGGCAAGGATATTTACAAGGATACATAGGTATGGTGCAATAGAGTGAATAGTGTTGGGGTAATCTAGATTTAAGAGTATTTCCTTTTTTAATTTCATCCCTTTAATCACTTCAGTTTACTATTTCTTCCTTCCTTCCTGTGTTTTGTATAATGTTACTCACCTGACAGAGAATAGCATGAAGGGTACCTATCTATATAGGTATGCCAAACATTTAAATGAAAATTGAACAGAGAACTGTATTTCTTAAAACCTCTTTTTTATACAAGGCTGTTTCATTCTGAAGTGCAAATCAAATGGAAATATTATTTTTAATCTAAAAATATTCAAGTTCACATATATAATTAAGATTATTATGCAGCATTACATAATACCGAACATGGAGATAGGGTTGTTCAATTAAAGTTAGATCATATAATGCTCTTGAATGTTTTGTGTTCAGATATAAGAGGAATATAGAATTCTGTTGCCAAGTTCTGTATTATGCAAATGATGGCCTAAAATAGGTGTGCATAATAAGGTGCTAAACCCAGCATTTTTTGTAGCCATGAACTTTTCTTACCATTTCAATCATTTAAAAAATGAAAAAAATATATTAAAAGAACTACATAAATTTACTTTTAAAAGTTTGATAAACAACTCTACCTTGGTCCAGGACATGTATTTATTATAATTTACACCCACATGCACACCAGTATTGAAATCTAATTTTAGGGGAAAGAAACACTGTACAATACTTAGTTCTGTTCATGTGTACCTTTATATTGAAAATGCATGAATCTATAAGCTATATATATCTATATATACCACAGATTAATATGTAGTACTAAAGATTATCTATCGCAGATATTCAAATCCCAGATAGCCCAGCCTTTGCTGAAAAAAAATAACTCCACATTTAAGAGTACAGGTAGTCCTCACTTAACAATTGCAATTGGGACTGACAACTCAGTCGCTAAGTGACAAGGTTGTTAAGTGAAATATCATGTGACTGCACTGGACTTAAGTTAGTTCCATTGCAGTTGTTAAGTGAATCACCCACAGTAGTTAAGTGTGACATCATGTGGCCATGATTTGCAATTTTAATGCTGGCTTCTCCATTGACTTTGCTTGTCGGAAGCTGGCTGTAAAGTGCACAAATGGTGATCATGGGAGGCTGCAACTGTTGTAAATATGCACCAATTGTGAAGCACCTGAATTCTGACAGCGGGGACGCTGCAAAAATCGTAAGTTCAAGGACAAGTTGTAAAACTACTTTTCCAGCACTGTGGTACATTTGAACGGTCACTAGACGGGACAGTCGTTAATCTAGGACTACCTGTAGCAACTTTAGTCTCTGATGTACACGTCTACAAAAGCAGTTATACTCTTCTAGGCATTTTAAATAGTGAATTTTATTTTGCTTTTTACTCTTCTGTTTAATTTTATTATGTATTTTAGTTTTTGAAGTGGAAAACCTGTGGTTTTCGTATTTTTATAAGCTGTCTTGGGAAAATAATTTAGATTGAGGATAAGTATAAATATCTGGAGTAGAATATAAATACATTTCAGAGAATGGGATGGTCTTCCCCATCTTTGTGCCTGGCAGATGTGTTGGATTTTATTTTCTATCATACATAGCGTATGGGCAGTTGTACAAGCTGCAGTGGCTCCCAGTTTTCTTCCGGGTGCAATGTAAAGTGCTGGTTATCAACTTTAAAGCTCTACGTGTTACAGGGGCAGGTTAGTTGTGGGACCGCCTCTCCCAGAGGGTATCTGCCCATCCCTCCAGATTGGATAGCATAGGTGCTCTCCATGTCAGGAACCAGGCCAAGAACCATGCTGAGCCGATATCTCCAACTCTAGACCTAGGAAGTGTACCTTTTCTGTGGTGGCCCCTGCCCTATGGAATGCCCTTCACCTTGAGGCCGGTCAGGCCCTTGTCCTTTTAACGTTCCAGAAAGCTGTGAAGAGCTGGCTTTTCCTCCAAGTGTTGGGATAGGGTGAAGCCAGTTGGAAGAGAGTGTTGTGGATCACATCATGGAAGTTTGGATATGGCGCCATGCAAGTATTTTAAATCAACCAGTCAATAAAATGAGTGAAGGCTACAGTGGAATGTGTGTCTAAGACTCAGGTTGCAATATTTCAGGGGTCTATAAGTGTGGTGACAATGTCTTCTATGGTACTAAGCCATAGTTTGAGATTTGTTTCTTTTGACTTAGGATAATGTGCTCATCAGTGAAACATGATTTCTTTAGAGCAGTCAATGAAGGCTGTTTTCTAAAAACTCACAGACTGTTGACAGCCATATATGCACGATGTACTGCCACGATTTCCGCCCTTTGTAAATACTGTTTTTAAATTTTGCAACTTGCTGCTACTGCTTCTTCTATTTCTTCTAAGTTCTTGCACAGGTGCTACTTCTTTAAAAGAACAAATTCTTTAAAAGTTATTCTTACCTTTGATAGTTATCCAGCTTGGATTGGAGGATTATTAGCCCTGTATCAGTTAAACTTTCATCAGTTTACAGTACTCATTTGATAATAATCCTATCCTGTTCGCTCCAAAGAGTTTGACCTTATGGCAATACAGTCAAATATGTCAATACAGTCAAATTCTTCATCATTTCTTTGTGATTCATATATACAGGTATGCACCAGCACAGAGCCCTGTTTCTAGAGCTTGGCTGGAGCCCTACTCCTCCTAACAAAGCATGGCTCCTACTGAACTCCATTTGTTTTGACTATGACAACTTTAACACATTTTTCCTTGAGCTGATCATCCTTCTACTTTATTATAAGTTGTGATTTCTTAATTTTTTCTTACTTTTCTTTAACCTCTCAACTCTTCCCTAAACTCAGAATGGTTCATTGGGACACAGGAATCAGTCTCATCCTGTTTCAGGCACCCAAACTTTAGCCTTAAGGCCCTTAGGATTCCATAGCAGAAGTGCCAGTACTGAAAGAGCAAACATGCCCTTTGGATGTCATAAGTGGTATCTTTTGTCTTTGTAAAATAAACAAGCTTTTTGCAATAGTTCTGGTTTGTCAGCTACTCATTTGGGGCTTTAAAGGTGAAAGATTCTAAAGCTGCTGTGGTACTCTTGGTCCTTCCTACCAAGTCCCAAGAATTGCTTGGTAGCTTCCTCATTTCTTCAAGTAACCAATCAAATTCTCTACCACCTGCAGAGAATCCTCAGGATCTTTTCCACTAAAAACCTTCTAAAGAGGCCTCCCCTCTCAATCCCAATAAGGGCAAAAGGAAAAAGAATGATAAATGCTGTATGATCTCCTTGATTCCAGCTCCAACTCAAATTCCTCTTCACAATGACCTTGTCCTAGTCTACTACTTCAGTTTCACTGTTGATGGACTTTCCAGTCTGTACTGTTCAATTTTCACTGCCTTCTTTTTAAGCACAGGAATTCATCTCAGAAAGGAAGAATTGAAATAGATATCCCTTAAAATCTATTGCTTTGGTCCAGCCCTTTATCCATTAGGATAATCAAAACTAAGATTCTTTTGTTTGTCTCAAGATCCCTGAGATTACGGTGGGTCACCTCACATTTTTTTCTGTTTCTGAAGAGCATCTCTCCTTGATTTGATTCCATGCTATTCAGTTCTTCTAGAATGGATCTTTGGTTCTCTTGGCACTCTCATAATCCCACTCAGTGTACTTGTAGCTCTCATCAGAACCCATTGAATCAACCCAGGTTTTATCTGTTTGCATCACTATACAGGCTCTAGCTAATCTTTTGCAATGGAGTCAAGGCAGATGAGTATGGATACTCAGTGTCCTGGTGACACCTTTTTTTGTTGTTGTTGTTGTTGTTGTTGGAATAGATTCACAGTTTTATGTGTTTTCACCTATTCCCTATTACTCAGAGTCTTAGCAAGGATCAGCTGCATTCTCATCACACCTTTGTGGCTTCATCAGCCATAGTTTGCTTTGTTGCTCTATATGTCCATCAGGAATGCATCTGCCTTCCAAGCTGATTTTCTCTTCATTTTTCAGAGGCAAATCTTTTCTCTGGACTTTGATTTTCTTTGCCTTACAGCTTGGAGGAGTCAATTCCACAACTCCTTGGAAGCCTTCCAGAAGAATTTCTTATGCAGCTAAATGGACATTCTTTGAGGTCTTCCCATTCAACATCATAGAATCATAGAGCTGGAATAGAACTTAGAGGTCATCTTGTCTGTCATGCTCAATACAGATCCACCAGAGAATCTCTGATAGATGACCATCCAGACTCTGTTTGAAGACTCAATTGACAGTGTTCCACTGTCTATCAAGTCTGTTACACTTTGGTCCTTCTGTTACATTTGAAACAGCAAAGCATAGCTGTCTCTTTAATAAATAAGATACCTTGCATCATCTCCTTTTTTGCTTCATTGAGCAGTTCTCTGCTTTCAGATCAGTTAATGAAGCATTTCATGAAATGTCCAGCACGTTTTTCTCTTACTGCATCCTCCAAACTGGAGCCTCACCTTTGTTTTCTCTCTGTTAATGTCAGAACCTCTTGAGGCTGTTTCTACTGCCCCATCTATGGCCAACATAAGAGACATTCTTACTGTTTTCGGTAACAATAGGGACCTTTTCCTTCTATGATAATAGGAGAAGATTGTAAGCATCAGATATTTGGAATAGTGAAGAGCAAAAACAACACATTGGGGGAGCACATAGGAAAATAGCACTCTTGATAATCTAATTGGCATACATTGGATATTAAGCTACCCGAGTTACCAAAGTACTGGAATTCCAGCATTTCAAACTTACCAGAAGTTCACTCTTTTCCCATCTTTCCTGGTAAGTATAAAAAGAAAAATATTGTGTGAAGATAAATGCCCCATCTTTGAAATCCTATTATTTTAAAGTAAAATTCTGCAAGCTAGAAATACACATTTGGGCATTTAATGAAAAGGAACCTCTTCAGTTTTCCATGCAAAAATTATACATGCGTTTATTGCTTGTTGTGCTTTGTAGTATTTCTAAACAATATCCCTCTCCATGATTTTCTTTACATTTAAGTGGAGAATATCCAAAGTATTGATCTCTAGAGACAACTTGAGTGTATCCTAATGTGCCTTAGCTGATCTCATGAATCTTATTAGGTTTTATTAGTAGTAAGAACTTCTTTCAGCTCTAAGAAGGCTAATATTATGACAGTAAGATCTAAAAATAAGCACTGAATGTTTGGAGTGTTATGAAATGTGCAGAGTCTATTTCTAATTATAGAAGTTAATCTAGCTATAGACTAAGGGTCTCATTTTGCTTTTGATTGTGGTGCTCCCTCAAAACTAGTTCATAGAACCAAGACAAAAAATTAGTTTGATTTAAACTTGAACAATATTTGCCAATCAAGTGTTTAATTATTTCCTTTCAATTGCACTAGAAATTGCAATTTGGTAATTGGCAGCTTCTCTTAAGGCTTTCATGGGAGGATGTGACCTTGAGCTTCCAATTGTGTTCTTTTCCCCTGGACCTCAAAGAGGAAAGATATTGTGAATTACTACAGCCCTCTTTAATATCCTGTATAAAGAAGAGAAGGAAAACATTTTACATAAATAAATGGTTTGAATAAATGAGAATTGGTTTTGGTGGCCAGAGAAGCAATTTGTCAGGATTTCTTTCTAAATTTTGAATTTGGTGGGTAAGACCTCTTTGGGAGAAGGCATTAGAAAGTATGAGTGCAAACCCAGCATGCAAAGAAGCACAGTTGAGCACATAAGAATGGCTACTAAATTGAAAGCATAAAGGTTGAATACCTGTGTAACAAATGTACACTGTCTTGCAAAGAGACTTCCATATTTAAAATGAGCTTTAAAAATAAGCAGCTAAATCAGTATACAAAGCAGTGGTGCAACTGGGAAATGAAGTGCTCAAATATTTAAAAAGTATTGAGCCAGATATAAAAAATATCAGCAACTTTAATGTTCCAAAGAGACACAGTAGCTCTCTTTTGTCTACCTTTGTTTTCCCATGAATATAATAGAAAGTAAGATTTCTGGAAGAAATGTGCTCACAGTTATAAGTAAAGAAGCAAATCTATATTTATTTATACATCCATGGTACATTAATAAGAGTAGTAAGGTAGTAAAAATAAAATCAACCTGTAACATAACCAAACTTGATCAATACTATCATTCAATAAATAACTCAGGTAGGAGAGTGTCACCACTATCTAAATGCTCAGTGAATGAGCTTGGGTTTAAGTGATTTCCTGAATGACATCAGGGAGGTAGCAGGGCAAATTTCAACTAGAAAGCCGTTCCAAAGAATGAGTGTTGTCACTAAACAGAACTATATTAGCTGCATTTCATGAGAGGACTGCGTTGGCTGGGACAAGTCTAGTTAGAGGAGGCAGCCTTTGAAATACCTAGGTGCCAAGCCATGTAGGGCTTTCTAGATCAAAACTAACATTTTAAATTGTCTGTTGGAAGTCAATGCAGGCCCCATAGCATAGGGGTAACATGCTGCCCGTTAACACATGGGCCACTCCATTCTGGACCAGTTGCAGCTTCTGAGCGGTCTTTAAAGGCAAGTACTGTGTCTTGCAGGAATTCAGCTGGGTAGTAATGAGTTACTATGACAAGGTCCTCCCATTTCAGTGCAACTGCTGCACCAGCCAGAGGTGGTAAAGATCCCTCTGGCTAAGGCTTCTGCTTGCAGCTCTAGCAGGAGCTGTGTATCCAAGAGGATCCCCCAAGTTGCAGACCTTGATCATTGTGTTTCTAGTCAATACATTTCAAAGAGTATTAAACTGTTCTGAATGTAAAAGCTCCAAATTTGCTGCTGTAAATGCTTAGTATGATTCATCTGTGGGATTTTTAGAATATACAAATGTGAGTCCTTTATCATCTGTTCCAACTATATAAAATTAGTTTCTAAATCTCTTTTTTGCAAAAGCAATACTAGATACCCTAATAAATGCCTTAAACACATCCCATACAGTTAAAATGTTATTTGAAACCCAATTAATTTTAAAAAAACGACTTTTCCAGATAGATAGATAGATAGATAGATAGATAGATAGATAGATAGATAGATAGATAGATAGAACAAAAAGAGAGTCTCTAAGGCAGGAACCATTCAAATACATTCAAGTACCATCTGGAATTATCTCATTTATAATTACTAATTTTCAAAGTTAGTGTCACAGGAACATGATCTGAAATTGCAGTAGGACCTATAGAAGAGTCCACCAAACCAGAGGAAATTTAAAAATAATCTAAACAGCTTTGATGTGTATATGAAAACATATATATTTTCTGTGTTTTGGATTTTAAAAACTCCAAATATCTGTTAATTTGAATTCCAATGTATATGCTTGCATACCTTCCTGTTTTGAGAAAAAGCTGTTGTTGTTTTGGAGCACTTCTGTCTAACTTAGAATCTTGAATTTGACTGAAATTGCCAGCAGATATTACATATTGACAGTTTACAGAATATACTTTTGCAAAAAAACCAATGAAATGTTTCAGGAGTGTTCTTAACAGAACCATAAAAATTAATAAGAACGATCATGAGAGTAGCTGTCTTAACCATCAAAAAACAAAGTGTCCACTGTCACAATGTTTATATTCCATATCAGTGTTGAGGCAGCTATAAAATATGACAGCTACCTCGCATGCTTTATTTGAATATTCGCTAATATAATTTTGTCTAATCCAAGTTCTAGACCTTGAAAAAAGCTGTCGATAGAATGTATGTTTCTTGCAGCATAATAGTATCAGGTTACAATTTTTTGTACTTGTTACAGATTTGTCCCTTCTGTTTTTTTTTTTAATCTAAATCCATTTAGATGCCAGCTGACTACTTTTAAGTACCCTGCTTCTTTGTAGACAAAATATTCCTCAAGGTCAGCTTCCCAGCATTATAAATTTAGCGCTGTAATAAGCATACTAAATGAGCACTATGTAAAAGAAGTTTTAAATTAAAGGAGTTGGTAAATATGGATCTAATTTTTTTAAAAAAAAACATAATGTATAACCTAAAACAAAGAAGTTCCCACTCCAACTGTATTAATATTAAAAATAAAAAAGGCTCCATACCTTTTAGCCATTTAGGAAGAAGAAAGGATAAGAAGACAACAAAGAAACAGAGCTGTTGCTTATGAGATAAGAGACAAAAAATTGCTGGATACAGGAGGAAAAAATTTTTTCTTCAATCTTGCAAGCATATGTGCCAAATTGTAATCTTTCTGAAGTTAAAGCATTTGGAAGTTCAGGATAAATCATAATTCTATGCTCAAAGCATTTCAGTTCAGTGGCCTGCTTGGAAATTTGTAAAAGATTATCTCTAATGCTGCAGTTAAAAAACTTAACAATCATAGGGGCAGATCTCCATGAGAGATTGCCTCTACTCATAAGTGTTTATGATCTCAAGCTGAAAATCAGCTGGCAGTGAGAAGACTTTTTTAAGGCATTTTTTGATGTAGTTTAACAGGGGCTTCTGCTCTTCAACATCCGAGGGTAGGTAAATTATTGTAAAGTTATTTCTGGTGAGTTGCCCTGTATGTAAGTAATTCAAATCGTAAATTGTAATGAGCCTATCCTAAAACTTACTCCTGAAATCTTAATTCTGATTTCAGGGGAAATATAACAATAATTGTCTTCAGTACTTCCAACCTTTTTATCAAATTTAATTTTAATATCCCTTTTGATATGCCTGCTTCCAAATTTATAAATTTTCTCTTGTTCTGCTGAGAAATAGCCTGCAATTTAATCATCAATTCTATTAATTTTATCTGATCTTACTGGGAGATATCAGGAGTTAATGTAGCTCTATCTAACGCTTCAGAATTTGAGAAGGTTGCTGTCACTACTTCATCTGAATCCAGGATCTCAGTAGAATGCCCATCCAGCTTTTCTTCTTCGTCAGTATCTGGAGTGGAACCCCTAGCTTGTGATGACTAAACAGAAGCCATCTTCTTCATTTTTTTAAGTATATCATTGACATATTATTAAATCACTGAGGAACAGTGAAACCATTTAGGGATAAATTCAGGTATCTGTAAGAACAATTCATTTCTTTATTTCTTTTCCTTTTCCTTTACTGTATTCTTATTTTTTCCTTTTCTATTTTTTTTCTATTTTTTCTTTTCTGCACTTTCTATTTTTTCTTTTTTTAATTTCTATTCATTTTTATCTTTGTAAATGTAATTTTTGATAAAATTACTATTAAAAAAATAAGAACAATTCCATGCACAGAGTTGGTGCAGAATAGGGAAAGGCAACCATCTAGGCAGCGGTGAAAACTGGAAACCTCCTTTAATTCAAAGGATTCTTAAGGTCAACATACAGTTGAAGCCAGAAGTTTTTCTTTTAGTTTTGATGGATAAACAGTTTGAAAGAAAATTTGTATTTTTTTTTTTATACATGATAACAGCAGCAAGACTTTTATATGCACAAAGATGGAAGGACTAATGAATTCCTACAGTGGAAGAATGGATGGTGAAATTAATGGAGCTGGCAGAGATGGCGAAACTGACGTTGTTTCTACTTGAAAACCACTTTTGGACTTTTTGCTTGAAACTGAAAAAGTTTTAATTTTGGGATTTGATGATTAGGATTGTATAAGAATATAGAAATAATGTGTTTTGTAGTTAAAATAGAGTAAGAGGTTAATGTATTTTTATGTTTGTATCTGTACTGAAGATGGTTGGAAGTCACTCTTTTTTCCATGTCTCTTTTAATTTCTGTACTTTTAAGTTTTCTTTCTTTCTTTCTTTCTTTCTTTCTTTCTTTCTTTCTTTCTTTCTTTCTTCAGTCTCTATTCTTATATGTTTTACTTACATTCTGAAAATTAATAAAGTTTCTTCAAAAAACAAAACAAAACTGTAAGCCTCAAATCCATGTGTAGTGGATTAAAAAAGACTTAGTTTTGAGCAACCTGATGTCTAGCTGTGACTGGGGACACTTAAATTGGAGTGGTCTGCTGGCTTCTTGTGGTCTCTTAAGAACTATTTAAACACAACTTTATCTCCAAGGAGTGGCAGGGGGATTTAGGGGGAGAGGAAGTTCCCAGTTTTTCTTAGATGTAAAGCAAGTCCTTTAAGAAAACAGATTTAATGCACCCTGATGAGAAATTCAGGCCCATTCTTCCCAAACCTTGGGAGAACTAGAACCAGTAAAGTAAAGTTAACAGCAAAAATGCAACATATACATTTAAAACATCAACCCAGAAAGCTTTGCAGTCCTCAGTGCACTTAGCAAATATACAACTGAACTGTTAAACCTCCTGTTAAACTGGTGTCTTGGCTCTGTGGTTGTGTGATATGGTAAGAAATGTCACAATTCTTAGCGTACCAATCACTCTTCAGAAAGCAATGTTATGTAGCTCATCTTGGTGTGTCTTTCTGCCCTTAATGTTCATAACTGTTCATGTGTAAGAGTGGCAAAGATACAGCTGCAACCAATAGAATCAGCATCTTTTCCTGTTACTTGAGTTGGTAGATTTCTGTTGCTAAAGCGCCTTGTGCAAAATATCCTAACAGCAGTAGCGATGAGGCAGTAGATTAGAATTTTTAGAGGAAATAATACTATAATTCTGATTTCTGAAATGCAGACCTACTGAAGTAAAGATTTCTCTATAATGCAATTAAGCACATAAAAGATTAGTTAGCTATTCAAGGCCTCAGAGCTAGATATCAAGAACTCTTTGTCTGTTTTTTCCTTGCCTTTTCCAATGAAGCTGCCTTCTTTCCTGATTCAAACCTCACTATAATGTATGAAGTCATTTGGATAGAGAAAAAGATTGGATTCCTGAACTTCTACTGTTTTGAGTTTTGGTGATTCACAAGCCAAACGATTGACTAAATCAGGGAACTGTTACAGAACTTCTTACTAATTTCAGTAGGCATATTGCATTGCCCAGATAAGATGCTCTATGAAAGTAATCTTCCAACCCCTCCATTCTAGGACTTCTGGCCAACCAGCCATTACAATCATCCATACAAAAGGGCAGTAAACCAGTCTTTGCACAGCATCCCTGTTTATGTCTGTGATTGAGTAATGGGGAAAAGGAGGGATCTGAAGAGACAGGTAGCATCACAGTACATGGGGCAGAAGGAAAAGAAATTACATATAGCATGCTTGTTACTAATGCTGTATGGTTTCAATATAAAATGAGCATTAGATTTAATTTTCTGTTTGTGAATCTTAAGTACCTTTGTTAGAACAGCCTATACATATAAATGTACTGATCAGAATTATTTGCCCTGGCCGCATCAGTTGCTAAATCATAAACTTGGCATGAAAACTTTTCTTTTCCCATCCTGCAGATGCTGTTTAGTAATCTTCATTCCATCAACAAAACCATTTTTCAAATACCTGCTTTTAAAAAGAGCGGTTTTGGAATGTGCTTACATGGATTGAAATATTTTGTAGGTGGCAGTTTTTAAAGTTGTATCTCTACCCAGTGCATCTACAAATTGGAAGAAATCTTGCATGCTCTTAACACACACAGCATAAAAAAGGTACAAGGCTCTCTCATTAACAGCACTGTATCATTTCAATGCATAATATTATTTTTAAAATCTTATTCTCAAAATGGATTTATGTATGTACTTTTGGTCAGTGTGACTGTCTGCAGGAGAAACTCCTTGAGTCATACAACTATACTGGTCATCATAGACACCCTTTGTTTTTGTTTATAATGGAATAACAGCTGCTCTGGCTATCTTAGTGCTGAATATGGAGTGTCTTTAGAACTACAAAGTTTACTTATTTTCTCTGCCTAGAATTAGTGGAATTGGTCATAGAGCCAGCCTGGTGATTATAAAGTATCTGATAAATAAACTTGATAAATAAATAAAATTTGCTTATTTCAGTGACTAACTTCAAAAAATGACCTATTTGTCCATTAATAGTATAATTGTTGAATCAAGAAAAATAATGAGTGTGTTCTTATGTTGGTGTGTATGTATGTGTATGTGCACAAATAATCCTTCATACAAGTAATCCTTCAGTCTCTTGAAAAGAAAGTTCTGAATACACTATAGTGAACAGAGCTAAGCCCATCAGGACATAGCTGGAAATCTCAAACTTCCTGTTCCAGACATCCTCTGGGCTTTTACACCTTGGCTCCACCCCCCAGCCTGGGGTACTGGCTTCCTGGTTCCTGCCACCACCTGTCTTTCAAGGGAACACCTCATCTAGCATTCTCCCTCCTAACCTCTAGCATCTGAACAATTGTCTTTATTGGTTTTTTGTTTGTTTTGTTTTGTTTTATGTTTTCATTATACAGGTTATGTGAAACATAAATACCTCTAGGAATGGAGAAATAAGGGTCTATGCTCATAAGAAATTATAAAGAACCCTGGTGTGTTTAGCTTGTTATTAACAGTATTTAGTGCCTACAGTCATTTCATGAGATTTCAGTTTTGTCATTATGCATGTTTAATGTTTTTCTTTTTTTCATTTTTATGCTGGCTGGGGAATTCTGGGAATTGAAGTTCGAAAAACACTGACCTAGACGTTACAGATGACATGTTCATGCTGGCTAGTAGATCTTGAGCATAGGTCCCAGTGCCAAATGCAGAGTAATATATATGAAAAGGGCAATAGGAAAATGTACTGCTATAAAGAGATCTTCTTTCAAGCTGATGTTTCCTATTTCTGTGTGTAAGTAATAAAAAAAAGTAAAGTTAAGAAAAGGTCAGTGAATATAAATATATAGAACACATACACTGTGTGTATAATCCTATTTACTTGTTAATATTTATGCAAAGAAAATGTGGAATCTGTAGGTTTTTGTTGATATACTGTATCTCTTTGCAGGGAGGGAGAGAGATCTGCACTTAGATAACTCCATAAAATGGTAGAGGAAAAGTCAGTCATTTCTACTTTTTAGTAGCGTCACAATGGGAAAAGAAAAAAGGGCAGAAATTGGGAAGCTTTGATATAGTAGATTCAAAGATATTTGCTCAAGACAGACATCTAGAATAAGTGAAAATGTTTGCTAGGTGTGCTGTTGATGTATTCATTTTCCTTCCAATGATACCAATAAAGAAGAAAATCTTAGAATAAATAAATAAAAAGTCAGCAGAACAGGGAGGAGGGATGGCAAAAACTGACTTTTCATTTGGCCTCCCAGAGAGAGGTTTAGATTTGCCTGTTTATAAGTCACAATTTTTCTCCAACAAGCAGCTACTACAGACCCATCCAGAATGCCCCAAAGTTCCTCACAATAGAAGCTTATTCTGCAACAAATACCTGTAGTCTAACAGTTTCCATATTATTTTTTTCTAAAATGAAATGAAATATAACGTTTTGCTCTCAAGTTTGCCATCTGATAACTGCAGATATGTGTGTGAAGAGTTCATGTTGGCATGCTGTTTAAGATTTGCTGCCCCATTTGCTGATAAAGGTGAACTTGTGGGGTAGTCTGATTTCATGTCTGTTTTTCCTGAGGTCATGAAATATAATTGGCATATTTACATACCAATTCTTAGACTTTCGTGGCAGTTGTCTTAGAGTGTTTTTCAATCAGGGGTTCCTAAACTTTTTGCCATCACACCTCCCTTTAGTGTAATCTAAGTGTACGCAGCTCCCCTAAAAATCCGAACACCAAAATGAACACAAATGAACAATGAAAACAATACGAAACCTTGGGAAAAGTGGATTTATTGTAAGAATGTACAGCTAAAAGGTTCTTTGCACCTCCCCTGGATTCTGTTTGCACCTCCCCAAGGGAGGTACACATCACAATTTGGGAAACCCTGCTCTAATTGATTCCATTGTATCTTGTTATATGCACCAGCTTCTTTTCCCGTAAGAGAGATAACTTAATATAAATGTGGAATGTGCTGTTGCAATTAAGGGGGTCCAATCCCATCCCCAAAACTTGCCAATGCAAAACAATTCAAGGAAATTTAAACTGTTCCTGCCAATCTAGAGAGACCATCAAAGGCCAGGGAGACTCTGAGCAACCAATCAGGAATGGCTGGTTTCCTCTCTCTCAGGTAAGCTTTTAAAGGGGGAGGGGCGGCTCTATTTTGCCTTTTGTTTTTTCATCTTTCATCACATGAACAGAGGCCATCTGGCTTCAGCCAGATAAGAAAGCTACCCCAACCTGGAGCAGGGGGGAGAATCAGAAGAAAATAACTGTCTAGGGAATAGCAGAGCTAGATGTAGGACAGGATCCCTTTGCTGATTTATTTTATTGATTAACCTAGGCTGTGCCATGGTATCCTGAGTCCTATTTTGTTCTACCTGTAATATGCATGTGTGTGGATATGCATCTCTACGTGGAAGAATAGCTGGTGCTTAAAGCGTGCAGTAGTCATGATATTTTCTTTTCCCCTTTCATTATTTTATGGATTAATCTGAGCTGTGCTTTGGTATCCTAACTGTATTTTTGTATGGATGTGTATTCCTGCCTGGAATAGGTGCCACAGAATTAATGCCTGTAATAAGTTCATATTTCCTTTTCCACTTCTCCCCACTGTCTTCAACTCTTAGGTCCTTGGCTTTAATCTATATAATAAAAGATTTATATCTTCTTTTTGATTCTGTACTCTCACTCTGACAGAATTTAGCTATTCCATGTATTAATTGCTCTGCTAGGTATAGCAAAGGGAAAAAGTTGAATCAGGAGAATTTTTTTACTTTTTCCTCCCAATAAACAGTACAGAGCTGGGTTTTCTCTTATATATAGAATGAGTGGTGGCAACTTTGTAAATTGTAGTATTATCCTTTTACTTACACTTTAAGAATACTATTTGGCTTGGTTTGCTTTTATTATAAAATTATAAAAACAAAAAAATGTGGAGAGAAGTAGGTGAAAGGATAATACTAAAATTTACAAAGTTGTCAGAATTCTTGAAAACAGTCAAAATCTTGTGGTGATTGATCCCATTATTACTTAAGTAAATTAATGCAATTAAAGGTAGAGGCCATCTACAAAGAATCCTCAGAATTCATTATTATTAAGAACAGAAACCACTTTTCTCTGAAACAATCAGACTTTCTCGTTGTTAGGATGTCCCAGATTGGTTACTGAGTCCAATTTTTGTACAGTGGAGAAATCCAAATTAAAGCATCACTGACATATGCCTCCCTGGCCTCTATTTGGAATGCAACCAGTGAAGGGGAGACTACCACCAGGCCAGATAATTGATTCTACTGTTGAACTGCTCTTACTTTTTTTGAGTGTTTTTCCTAACATTCAGTCAGAATCTGCCTGCTTGTAACATAAATCCATTGTTCTGTGTCCTACATTCTGGAATGATAGAGAAGGGCTCTTAACCTTAACCTTCTGTGTAACACCCTTCCAGGCAGGGATGTGCTGGCAACTAGTTAACAAGGGGCTCTCTGTGGCCTGGGTGGGAAAGGGAATGAGGGTACTGGTGGAGGTGAGAAGAGTGGCTCCTGGGTAAACTGGAGTGGCTGGAGGGAATTAGCTTGTTCTTGCTGAGCTGACTGCCCTGATGAGAGAAGGCTACAGAGGAAGAAAACACTGAGGAATGAGTCCAGAGGCTCTCAAAAGGACAATAAAGTATGAAGCAGCAGTATCAGGTTGCCTCGACTGCAGCCCTGTTGTTAGCACAGGGCTTATTAGGCAATGAAAGCATGGGCTGTCATTACCGTTGGCAGAGGGGAATCCTCTTTGTGCCACAATCAACCCTTCCCAGTTCCGGTAGAATCTAGGCAAAAGGTCTGATTGGTAGCTGTATCAAAAGAAGAGGCATCACATTGAAAAAAGCTGCAGGATGAGAGGAACTATTTAATAACCTACTTTTGCTGGATTAGATTATCCCCCCAAAATTAACAAGGGCCTTGCATGAGCTCCACCAGACCCCTCCAGCACATCTCCGCTTTGGGGTATTTGAAGAGTGCCATCATATCATCCCCTGCTCAAGTTTTCTCTTTCAAATGTGAATCCATCCATTTCTCTTCATAGGTTTTAATGATCACTGTCTTTCTTGAATGTTTTCCCAGTTTGTCTGAATCCTTTGTGAAATGTAATGCATTGGAGTCTGACTCATGCAGAGTAAAGTAGAATATTTACTTTCTGTGATTCAAAACTGTAGTTCAGTTTATGCAACCTACTATCTTGTTCACAAGGAGCATTAGCAACCCAGGTGTTTTCCATTCAGTCCTGTGCATTTATTTCTCTTTTTTAGGGTATTATCCTACCTGGTTTTGTGTCATCTGCAAATTGGCAAATATGCTACAGAAGTTACCTCATCAAAAATTAGTTTATTAGTTTAATTTGGCACGGCTTATTCTTGGTATAAGCCAGTTTAGTGTAGTGGTTAAGGCATCAGACTAGAAACTGGGAGACCGTGAGTTCTAGTCCTGCCTTAGGCAGAAAGCTAGCTGGGTGACCTTGGGCCAGTCACTCTTTAGCCCTAGGAAGGAAGCAATGACAAACCATTTCTGAAATCTTGCCAAGAAAACTGCAGGGATTTATCCAGGCAGTCACCAGGAGTCAACACTGACTTGAAGGCACCACCCCCGCCATCACCAAAAATCTTGGTATATCTATGCTGACCTGCCTCATTGTTTTCCAAGTGGTTGCAGATCAATTGCTTTGTAATCTGCTCTGAAATTTTCCCAGGTATTGATATCACACTAACTGGTTTGTAGTCATAGTTCTTCCACTTTTTGGAGATTGGTCTTATTGGGATATTTCCTTACCATCCTTCACCAACCATAGTCCATTCTGAAGTTTAGTCTTCCTGACACTAGCTATATAGTTCCAAGCTATATCTACTGTATGTATTCCTCCTTGGTAGCCTGTCCCTCATTTCACCTTCAATATGCATCCTTCTTTGTTTCTTCAGATTTTCACTAAAATTCTTGTGTGGATATACTGATTTCTTCTGTTGTCCTCCATGTTTCCCCTCATTGGGATTTTTTGTGATTGTGGTTTTAGCATCTTCTAACACCTCTCATCTTGAGTTCCTTTTCCCTTTAATTTTATTTGCCGTGCATTTTTAACTATAATTATTCTGAGTTCATTAGAAACTGCTTTTTTAAATATGTTCACTTCCCTTATTATCAAGAACTCCAGTATTACATGGAGGAACATTACCCAATGTTCCTGCACTTTGATTTCGTCAGCTAAAGCTTCCCTATAGATTAGATACAAGTCAAGGACAGCTGAAATCTTCTGTTTTCCTCCACCTTTTGGAAGAAAAAGTTGTCATCAAAAGAAACTGAATTTTCTGGAATGAGCAGAAACAAAAAAATAATGGCAGCATAAGCTGATAGACTATGTTTCAGTATTGGCATGGTTTAGTTTTAGTCATCCTTCTAGACTTCTACTTTCCTGTGTGAGATGTCTGGCAATTTTATGTTTTGTCTGCAGTGATTACATCTCCTCCTATTTCTATCTGCTCACCATAGAAACACAGGAAAATTTTGTACAAATGATTTAAGTACAGACAGAAAGCAAAGACAATCTTTTGAAAATACCACTTTTTGAAACCACAGATAAAGATGAAAGTTTGGGGGAGTTTTTTTTCCTTACTTGTTCTGATATATTTTTGAGCAGAGAACTTTGCCCTCATAAATTGGTATAGTTTAATTACTGTTTCTGTGTCTCCATGGTTCACTTGTATTATTCCTATGACTACTGGAAGCCAAATTTGCATCATGAATATTTTCAGATAACCAACAACCTATTGTAGGTAATCAGCATAGATATGCCTGTGATTTGTCTTTGTAAATCACTATGACAACTTTTGAAGACACCCCCAGGTGTACAGACCTTTCTTCCTACTAGGTACCTCTTTTCCATGTTGCTGGGAAGCAAGAACGGACAGCAACTTTCTCTAGCCCATTGACCTGATATACAGCATGAGATATATTCATAAATTCTTAATATTATTATATTAAGAATTTATGAATATTACTTGTAGTATTATGAATGTATATTCATACATTCTTAATTTATGATAATTAAGTTGCCAATTACTGCTGTTATACAAATACAAGAGGGTATCCTTACCAACACATTGTCCTTCTCATTTACTAAGTATAACATTAGCAGAGTGAATCTGTCTTCTTGAAGACTATGCCACTTATTAAGTAACTTGCTTTTTTTCTAACAGTTTTCTTATATGGAAATTTGAAGACCAAGTGAGATAGCTGTAGGATGGAGATGAGGAAGGTGTAACTGTCCAGATGTGGCAGATTTTAGTTTCTAGCCACCCTAGCAGCCAGCATGACCAGTCACAAGGGGTTATGGGAGCTACAGTCCATCCAAGGACAGCAGATTTTGCTGCAACATATATAATAAAGTCAACCCCTCTGCCAAACATAGAAATAGATAGATAGATAGATAGATAGATAGATAGATAGATAGATAGATAGATAGATAGATAGATAGATATGAGAAGAGCCCCAAGGTTTAAATCCTAGGCCTTTTTTCCCCCACCCTCTTCAGAAAGCAGATTTTGGGTCATTCTTTTCCCAGTCTTAATAGTCAAAAGACATCTGTTCCAAGTTTATACTGTATAATGCAGTGTTTCTCAACCTTGTCAACTTTAAGAGGTGTGGACTTCAACTCCCAGAATTTCCCAGCCAGCTTGCTGGGGAATTTTGGGAGTTGAAGTCTACAACTCTTAAAGTTGACAAGGTTGAGAAACACTGATATAATGATTCTGCCTGAACTGAGTGCTGTTGGTTCCTGCCTCATGAGCTCTAATCCTTAACGGTGCTCAGAAATTACATCTTAATGTATGGTTATAAAAGCTTAAGCTCTTAGGCTTCCATCATAATTTGATTTGAGCAGTATTGACATTAATGGAAATACTTTTAAGCTAACAGATCTGTCCTGTGAGAGAATGTGGCACAGCAGAGATGTTATATTAGCATTTGAAATGTCAAATCATATTTCTGGAATAACTAAACAAGTTAGGGACTGTACTCACTGGATTAGCTCCCCGATACAAATTAAGTGGTTACTTCTTTCTTTCTTTTGCTTGTGCAACCAAGAAAAGTACACTCTCCAGAGGGGTGGCTGTATTTGTTACAACAAAACCAGCAGGGAGTCTTGCGGGAGTCTTTAAAAATGCACAATTATTAGCATGTATACTCTTGGGGGTGGGGCTCCAGTTTGTTTAAAAATATACAAACTCTCCCAGGATTTAGTTTTTCTTGACCCAAAAACTGTATTACTTTGATGCAGAATGTTATTCCAAACCTAGGTTACATTTAGTTCTAAACTACTGAGATATGAAGCCTTCCTGCTGTTTGAGGGCATTTTTCTTTGGGTACCAGTCAGTTTTGAAAAAGGTTATTTGGGGAGAAGTGTGCCATGGCATCACCCATTAAGCCTATGGTCATTTTTTTCCCTCTTACTCCCCTTATTCAAAGTTAGAGTGCTATCCACTTGTACTTGAGTCAGGAGGAGACTATACTCACATGAAGTATGCTGAGCCCACTGTTGATCCCTATTCATTCTCTGTTGCCTTTGTCACCTGGGTTCCCTCCACCATCACATAGGATAAAGCCTAACAGATTTTACATGCTGTGAGGCTGCCTTTGGATGGTGTCAGAATAAGAATACAGCCAAGGATAACTTCAGCCTGCTCCACTCATGAGCTGGAGACAAGATGAAAGCAGTGATACGGGGACATGGTAGAAACAACATGTCGCCAGGGCCTGTTTATGTATGTTTGGGACCCCTCTGTCTAGGGCTAAGGAAGAACTGCAGATACTCCATTTCCTTTTAAGGAACTTAAATTTGTATTTCAATGCAGGGCAAAAGCCTAGATGTCCTTGAACTGTGGGCCAGTCCTGTATATTCTTAATGTGAGCCAATGCTGACCATTTACAATTTCAAAGGCATTTTAAGATCGGCATTTGTGTGTAAAAACAAGGCATTTTTATTTCCCTGTTCATGCCTAGGCAAAATTGTTTTTTTTTTTTTAATATACTGTGGCTTTAGATGCTAGGACTTTTGGAAAACCATTTTACTATAAAGTATATTAGAACTGGGTTGTCATTTAATAGCAAGAGCTCCTGTTACTATTGATTGGAAATGCGTCTGTAACACCAAGTGCTAACCAACTCTTGACTCACAGCCAGAGAAGACCTGAATGGAATTGGCCTGGTGACAAAAATGTCTTTTATGGTTCCCCAGCTGCTACATGAAGCAGAACTCTCAGTGCCCTTTTTTTTCCTCTCCTCTCCTCCCCCCCACCCCTTACTCCCTAGATTACAAACTTTTTATTTGCTAAACAATTTTTTTCTTTCCTTCTCTCTCTAGGATTGTTATTCTGAGTGAAGGACCTTGCAAGCGCTACTAAGGGACTATCATGGGCAAAATTGCATTTCTGAAGACCCAGTTTATAGTTCACCTCCTGATTGGGTTTGTCTTTGTTGTGAGTGGCTTCATCATTAACTTCATCCAACTATGCACACTAATTCTCTGGCCTATAAACAAGCAGTTTTACCGACGAGTAAACTGTCGCCTTTCCTATTCATTGTGGAGCCGTGAGTATGCTATAGTTTCTCTACATTAGCTTGGAATGTGGCTTCTTCGGATTGTTGGTTTCTTCTCATACTGTAGAGAATCCTTTATTGGAGTGGAATCATCCTTCAGAAATGTGTTTGCATGCACAAGTATTATGACTCTGGGATGATCTATGGCTGCCTTATCTCAGGAAGCATTGTCTCAGAATTATTTGTGCATGAAGGACTTGAACACAAAGTATCTCTTTCCCATTTTCCCAGTCTTTGTAGTTATAGGTATGGACTAGCTGCTAGGATGAAAGGAAAATAGGTTCCTATGAGAAGCAAGTGGATGAAGAAGGAACACACAATTCCCACTCTGGCAATACCTAAAGCACCTCCTCTGAAGTTGTTATTGTCTTTCCTTGCTCACCCCCTTTCAGTCCCACAAAGAAATAGCTTATCTGCACAGCTAGCATAGATCCTTCATCTTGCCATTCAGGAGATATTTCAAGTGAGTATTGGCAATTCCTTCTCTGATATTGCTTTCAATCCCACCCAGTATCTTCTGTAACCACTGGAGAAGATTATTTTTCTTTTCTTTTTTAAATGATTAGAATTTGAAAATCCATTTATCTTATTAGACTTCCCCAGTTTGCTCACTGTCAGTTCTCCCAATCTTTTGGATTATATGCTTATTTCTACTATTTATTCTAGTACTTGTTTTCTTCCAAAGGTTGTTGTAAAAGGTAGTAAGTAGATCAGGATTTTAAATAAGTCTCATAGGCCTTTGGCTTATTGTGTTCAAGAATAAGAATGCTAACTACAGCAGCCTATGACAACAAACACATGTAAAATCTTGTGCATTTTACTGTCTCAATAGTGGAGGACTCATACGCCTTTCATTTCTTTATCTGAAAAACATTGAGGAAACAACTATTTTGCTGCATATCTTTTCAACATGCCCAAAGCAAAATTGCTATTGAATTGAAATATATTTAACTCTGTTGCTCAACAAACAATTTAATTGTTAACAGCACTTCCCTTCAACCTTGATACCCTTGGTGCCTATCTCTGGTCTTTATGCAGTATATTTGTACTGCAGTGCTGGCCCAAAAGGTTCTGGTTACCATGATCTTATTCTGAAAAATGTAGAACAGATTTTGTACAAGCAGGAGGAGTTTGTATATGTATATAAATTGTGTCTTTAAATTTAAACAAGTGAAGCTGAAACAATTATTTAGCTTTCTTGTCCACATGTTTTTTAAATGACATAATCTACTTCGTATGTCTGAATTGCTAAAGAGCAGGTGATTAATTATCTTTTACAGATGTTCATTAAAGGGGGAGAGGTAATTAATGGTGACCTCACTATATGCTATCAAGTGTTAGTTAAGGTATAGGCTTCCCCTTCAGATCCAAACTTCCAAATAAATAGAGAAAAGGCATTAAGGAAATACCCTACAGAATATCTCACTTAAGTAGGAACCGGTGGGCTATATCGATTTCAAGTCAAATTTTAAAAAGAAAGCAATCATAATACTTTTAAGAAATATCCATTCAAATAATGGGTTAATGAAAGGAATGTGATTGCAAAAACAAACAAGTAATTCAAAATAACTGGAGGGGGATATACATCTGAGACTCTAGTACTATGTATTTAATTTCAATAAAGTCTATTTCTTTTCAGAATAAAAACTACCATTTCATAAAAAACTAACGTTTTCAGTGATGATTAATAAATCAAGTCTGTAGGGCATACAAAATGTCACATCTAGGAATATTTACTGGAGAAAATGAAACTAGTATTTCCAATATAATCTAATTGTTTCTTACAGACAATTAATGAATGTCAGAGAGAAAAAATACTGAAAATCACTAAGATCAGTTTAATTAGTTTATAACTCAAAATGCACTCTCTCACTTAAAGTTCCTTCCTGTTTCCATTTGGATATGTTGGAGCATATCCAGCATATGTTACTCTTAGTGTGTTATTCTTGTTCATGAGAAAGTATAAGAGTCTTCATCTCCTTTTTATATACCTACTTCTTTTGATTACCATGGAACTCAGAATATTTCTATGTTTTAAGCTAATCCTGCTATCGATAACTTAAGGAAATAGAAAATTCTATTTCAGATTATTGGTTAGCTTGGCCATGGGTGGTAGAACTTGCAGGCAAGAATAATACTGCAATTAAAATTAACTAATTAACCACTTTACTGAGGCAGGAGAGGTAGGAGAAGAGCTTTGCATAAAGTATAAAAACTTCATTTCAGGAGAGACAAAACAGTAATTTACTTTCATTTTTTGGTACATGTCAAGAGGTTCAGTCAGTGGCATCTCCAGTTAAAGGATCTCAGATACAAGAGATGAAAAGGAGGATTTAGAGCTATTGTTAGACCATGAAGACTAAACATGAGTAATCTTTTTAAAGCTGGGATACGAAACCTGAGATCTCAAGGTTGCATGCAGCCCCAAAAGTCTTTGGTGTCACCCCAAAGCCCATCCAAAGTTGCTACTGAATTGCAACTTTTAATGTTGGCAGGAGGTAGGAGGAGAAAATAAATACATGGGGGCATTTGTGTACCTTAAGTTAATTTTCATTGTGTTAAATATAGTTTCTCCTGGTTCTTCCCACATTGACTTAGGGTACAGTTGTAGCTTAAAAAATAGGTCTGGGGTGAGCTTTAGATGAGATATGTCAAGTCTGCCACCTGAAATGTTCTTCTACTAGGAAACCATGATGTGAACAGAAGAGCCAAAAAAAAAAAAAAAAACCCCAAAAGCACAAGGCATAGAAATGTGGCAGGCCAAGGGAAAAGCTATGTAATACCATATTCAAATCTCAGCCAGACATCTAGGGAAATGTCCCCAATGTTGGCAAGTGTTTTGGCCAAACTGAAAGTAGCTCTAATTTTTTTTGTTATATATCTTATGGGAACTCAGAAACAAACAAAAGCTTTGCATCTGTGGGTTTTTGAATATGGATTCTGTCCATGTAATATCAAAGGCTAATCTGTCCATTTGGGAGTAAGTAGGTGAAAAAGATGGTGGTGTTACAATTCCCATGACATCTGGTCATTGATCACTGGCAAGCTGGAATTCACTGAAGTTCAAGCTATCGGGGGCAGTGGGGAGGGCATCTGTTGCATGTTCCTTATCTACAAAGTGCTAAATCAGTAGACTTCAGGGAGTAAGATTTTGGTATGGTCTCTTCCAAATAGCAGGAACTATTTAACACTTTGTTTTTAAAATGTCTAGTTCTCAAATTTATTTATTTGCATTCACACACACACTGAGACTAATATACCAGCAGTTTAGCCTTTTTCTTTAAAGGAATTCTCGCCTTGAGGATGATTCACCCATATTTCTCTACTCAATATTTCTCATTGTTTGAGGACTTAGAGCAGATCGTGTGACCTATCATGCACTGAATTTAGAGTAATGTGAAGAGATAGAAAGATGTCAGTTGATGGTAGCCTAGGATGACAACTATTTTATTCATAGCACAGTTCAAATTGAGCTGTTTACATCCAGGTCCCTCTAATTTAGATGTCTCTAGAAAGAAACCCTGTTATTTAAGGACTTTCATTTTCTTTTAAGCATTATATAGGTATTTGATGAGGTAATCTTGGAACTAGAAACCTTTTCCTCACCTTGGGATGACAGCCGTGTTCAAGTCATTCACAAACTTGCTTCCGTAGGAGATTGCAATCTCTTGCTGAGCAGCTCAATTTTCAATGCTGCACTTCTCTAAAAAGCTTCTTCCTGATGTAAAGCAGCATGGATGTTTTGTCTGACTTCCTGCATAGAGAAGACACTTGGCTGCGTATTTAATTCATAAGGAGAATTTGTGGTTCAACCTTACATATTCAAGCTACCTCTCAATGACCTGAGCATTTCAATAGTTTAGCATGGCCAGTTTTTAATGCTATTGTGTCTAATGATAATCTAAACCTAATTGGAGGCTTTATTATTTACACATTTATTATTTGTAGTATTTCTGAACATAGCAGCCTAGTGCACATTCAGATTTAAAGGAGCGCCATGACATTTTTTTTTTACAGTACTGAAAATAAATGGGACCATTCCTCTTCAGGTAACCAGGCTGAACTCTGAAATGCAGGAGACAAACTTACTGATATCAGATATATAAACTGGACATGTTTCATGCCAATGGATTTTTACCAGATTATGCAATTTTGGAGGCTACTCAGTGCAAAAGAAAATAGATAGATAGATAGATAGATAGATAGATAGATAGATAGATAGATAGATAGATAGATAGATAGATAGATAGATAGATTCATTCATTCATTCATTCATTCATTCATTCATTCATTCATTCATTCATGCCAGATTTCCTGATCTGGTAATCTCTAGTACGATAGGCATAGTTCTCATAATCTCCCAGTTATAATTGAGTAATAATAAGAGGAAGAAGCAAAAGTAATTGTAATGTTTCTAGGAAATAAAAAACAAAGGATATGCTATAAACTACCACTTGGCTTTTAGGGGTCATCATATGATTTATGTAGGGGTTTCCATTCCTATAATGAAATGTTTTTCTTTGAACAGCTGGCTTCCATTTTGTTAGCATTTGTTAGCTCTTTGCTCTATAAGCAGTCTAATATTCCTGCTCTGACTATTGTTTGAGCAAAAACAATAGTAAAATCTCAGTGGTCTCAAGGAATTAGATCTATGAGTTTTTTGGATTTTAGACATTTTGGCATTTCCATTCCCAAGTTGCATGATGTCACAGGAAAATATTGGACTGTGACTGTAATGGTTGCCTATTCTGACAGATTCAGTCTCACAAGCAGGTGCTTAAGGATAACTGATTTATTGAAAGAATAGTGTGCAAATACAAAGAAAGCTGAGAATGACCAAAAGCGCGCCAAATACAAACTAAAAACCCTTGCTTCAAACCCGATCCCGCCCCTCGCCCCACCATAGCAACCACCCCCTCCCAGGTGTTGGTAACCGTTACACATCGGCCTGGGAAAGTAACCTTGAACACATGCAATAACCCAAACATACATTCCTCAGTAACAGTAAGGAGATTACAGCCCGGCACGGCTGAAATTCTCCTCCCAGCAAATGACAGACACGGATCAGGAAATTGACATGAGAAACGTTACGATGTATCCAGACCATTGGAACGATGAACATGACATACCGCCCCCCTTAAAGAAACTAAACTAAGAAGCAGGCTTATCAGGATAGGCAGTATGAAAATGGGTAATTAAAACAGGGGAGTTAACATCGCGGGCAGCAACCCACTCCGGATGAGGGAAATGTTTCCACCGGACCAGGTATTGCAAAGTAGAATGAAGGCATCTAGAATCAAGAATCTCTTGGACTTCGAAGTGTTGCTGCCCATCAATCATAATGGGAGCAGGTGGTGAGGGTTGCGGGTGCCAGCGATTGGACGGGTGGAAAGGCTTGAGCAGGCGAAGCGTGGTCGCGCCCCTCCTCTACCACCTGCCCAGTGGCGCCTCTTAGGGCAGGTGGCTGGCATTTCCCGCCGGCTGAGACGGCTCAAGCTCCCCTTCGTCCCCATAGAAAGGAATGTTCTCAGCCTCGGTTTCAGCCATCGCTGCCTTCATCTTCCTGGGCACGGAGGGGGATTTCCCTGACGGCTTTGCCAGACGCTCCTCGGTCTTCCTCTGTGGGCACGCCGCTGCTTGGTGCCCCTCCTTCCCACATCGCAGGCATTGCCCTTTCGCAAAGCGGCTCTCCCTCTCCTCCTGCCAGGCCGTACGTCCCGCTCTGTCAGTGGTGTCCGGTGGCTTGGCCGTCCTTGTCATGGCCATTTGCTTGGGACCCCTCCTGGTTTGTGCGAACCTAGCCTGGGCTTGCTCGACATTCGCCGCTAGTTGAATCCAGTCATATAGGGTGAGCGGATCTGCCCTTCCCAACGCCCATCTCAGTAAGTCAGGTCGCATTCCGTCTTTGAACATTTCTATTAGAGTAGTTGGCGACCAATCATCCACCTTGGCTGCTAGGGCTTGGAATTCCAGGGCATAATCTGCCACGGACTTTGATCCTTGGATCAGTTCCCTCAGAGCCACCTTAGCTTTTTCTTTTGCTAATGGGTCAGCAAAATGCATTTTTAGCGCCCACAGAAAGTCTCTGAAATAATCCAACTCCAGGGCATCCATCTCGGTTAATTGGACAAACCAGTCAGCTGCCCTCCCCTCCAGTTGGGTAGCTACAGCGTTTATCTTTGCCCTTTCTGAAGGAAACAGCCTCCCAAACTCCTCCATATAGCTTTTCACATTAGTCAGGAAGAATGACATTTTTGTGGGATCCCCATCAAACTTGACAGTGAAATCCCTATACCTGGCTCTTTGTGGGCTGCTCTTCCTCTCCTTCCTCCCGGCCCTCCTCCTGGGCTCTGGAGACCTCTTCTCCCGAGGGGGGGGGGACTCGCAACTCCGACTTTGGGACTTTTCTTCCGCTCCCTGCTTCATCCCCTCCCTGCATCCTCAGTCCGCTGCGGGGGCGATGGGGACGCCCGCCGGGGACTGCACGGTGGTGATCCCACCCAGTACCTCCTCCGGTCTTTCCTCCTCACACTCGGGGGGGGGGGGAGGGAGAAACGGATGGAGACGACCGTCTGTAGTGATATTCCCTTCTTCCTCTATCCTGGCTGCCCCTCGCAAATGACATCCTCACCATCATGTCTTCTAGAGACTTTACCCTGGCTTCCAATCTCTGTGATTTCTCACTGGCCTCGGAGACGTCCGACCCACTCCTCTCCCTTATGGCCACATCTGGGGACAGCGGATACCTTGGCTTCACAGGTGCCTGGGGCGTTCCGGACAGGGTTCCCTCATCCTTTCTGACCACCTTGGACTTTACCGCTTTCGCAGTAGCTGAGCTGGCGTCCGAGGTCTCCGACAGCTCCTCCGATTCCGGAGTGAGGGTCCTTTCCCTTCTTTGCCTCATGGAATCTGTTTCCCCCACGCTGGAATCCTCACTCTCTCCAGAGCGGGAAGCAGGTTCAGTCATCACTAACTTTATTTCCTCACAGTAACACTGGAAGGAGGTTAGTGGTAAGAGTTTTAAGATTCTCAGCTTTATGTAATGGTTGCCTATTCTGACAGATTCAGTCTCACAAGCAGGTGCTTAAGGATAACTGATTTATTGAAAGAATAGTGTGCAAATACAAAGAAAGCTGAGAATGACCAAAAGCACGCCAAATACAAACTAAAAACCCTTGCTTCAAACCCGATCCCGCCCCTCGCCCCACCATAGCAACCACCCCCTCCCAGGTGTTGGTAACCGTTACACATCGGCCTGGGAAAGTAACCTTGAACACATGCAATAACCCAAACATACATTCCTCAGTAACAGTAAGGAGATTACAGCCCGGCACGGCTGAAATTCTCCTCCCAGCAAATGACAGACACGGATCAGGAAATTGACATGAGAAACGTTACGATGTATCCAGACCATTGGAATGATGAACATGACAGTGACCATGCATCGTTGCCTTCTAATAATCATTGTGCCCCTGATCCAATTAAGTTCTTTAACTAGGACTTTACTTACATTTGTTTCCCCTTTTATTTTATGTATGTCAATTTTGATATTTAGTAGTATGGAATAATTTGACACTCATCAAAAACAAAATACGATATTCAACAATGGGGGAAAATGCATTTAGAAACTATTATTCTAAACTCTTGACATAATACCCTGTTTCATGGCTTTTGAGATCCATAGCACTGAGAACAAAAAGCTTTGCTTAGGCTGACAGCTAAATAATTCTGTTTTAGGCTTGCCAATCAGCAGATTGAACAAAGCTACATCTATTAATATTTAAACGAAGTATTAAAATGAAGAAGCTTAAAGGTTGAATTCATTAACAGTGTACCTTAATTGTACTTTACCTCTATTAAAACATATTCAGGCTAGCTGGCTAGTTCTTATAGAACGCAATGTACCATTTATTCAATTTTCAACCAACAATTACCAATGTTTAGCACTGGAAAAATACTGTAGGAGTTATGATTAAATAGACAAACACAAACACACACAAAATCATATGGAGATATATAGATAGATAGATAGATAGATAGATAGATAGATAGATAGATAGATAGATAGATAGATAGATAGATAGAACAAAACTAGGACTCTTTTCCCTAGTCGTAGTGAAGTCAGTTTTTCAGCTCTGCTTCACATTTTTGCCTCAAGCTATATCGTGTTAGTAAGAAATGTCAACAGAGTAAAATTATGGTGCAGAATGGAGAGGAGGAGGGATAGAGGAAAGCTAATATACAGTCCTATTGCATAAGCCTGAATGATTTAACAGTGTTTAACAGCTGGCAAAGTTATGTCCCTGTTGTTATAAGAGCTTTTGAAAAATGATATTCTTCCTATTAATAGAAATGGTGGTCTTGTTTGGGATTAAACCAGATTGGAAACCTTGGTCAATTTCATTGAATTAAAATTTCTATACACTGCTGAAATTTAGAAAACTTGATGTTTTGAAATATGAACCTTGGCCTGCCCAATAATAAACCAGGAGATGTAGACTACATATTGCTTTCTTCTGCCCTATGTAAATAATGTAACTGTGGAATTAATATCTACAGCAGTAGCAGAGACTGATAGAATAGGTTTTGTCATACCTAATATCTTCGATTTTTTTGTCTCCCATAATCTAGAGTTAGTGATGTTGCTGGAATGGTGGTCTGGAACAGAATGCACTTTATTCTCAGACCAGGCCACAATTGATAAGTTTGGAAAAGAACATGTCATCATTATTCTCAACCACAACTTTGAAATAGATTTTCTGTGTGGCTGGACCATGACAGAACGGTTTGGTGTGTTAGGGGTGAGTGGTCTTAACTTATAACTTTGTTCATTGTAACTGAAATTAGGGAATTGGATGTTTTGTTTTTGTTTTTTGTTTTAAATCAGAGAGTAGGAAGCTCTTAGACTGGACATATTTCTTTTGTGGTATCTCATTGAATTTAAATTCAGTTCAATTCAATACAAGAGATCCAATGTAGTTTAGGTAGGGAGGCAAAATTTCTTAGTTACACTTTGCTATTAACTTGTTGTGTGACCTTGAGGCAGTCATTGGTTCAAACTGACCTACACCACAGGCTTTTGGACAGGAGACAGATAATTTTGGAGAAATTCTTTAGGCCATTTCAGAACACGTTTGAAAGCAATTGTATTTGCAATTGATACATTTCAGATAAACAAATGCAAATAGTGTTTATGTGTGTTTTAGAGTTCAAAAGTTCTTGCTAAGAAAGAACTATTGTATGTGCCCATAATTGGCTGGACGTGGTACTTCTTGGAGATTGTTTTTTGCAAAAGGAAATGGGAAGAAGATAGAGATACTGTTATTGAAGGGCTAAAACGACTATCCGATTATCCTGAGTATATGTGGGTAAGTGAAGTTCTGCACATCAATTCTTTTAATGGGATGGTGAAAAATACAGTTTTGTATGGATATGTATATTGCATTTCTGTGTTTTTATAAGACATAACATTGGTCATATGCAGTGCACAGTCTGTCTTTCCTGTCATACATGGATTATTATGTTATTAAATTAAATCCTTAGCTTTTACAGGATATCTCATTACATTCTGTCTTTAGTAGTTTACAGAGGGATGTAACATACACATAGATCAATCATAATTGAAGCGAACCATCACTTACTGGTACAATATCATTAAAGGAATCTAAAGAGAGCAATAGGGCCATGCTTGCCCACACCATCTCCAGGTCTCTCACAGGGTGAGGATTGTATCCTCCTTTGTTTTAATACAGCAGAATCCTTTGTGCTCCCTGGGACCTGCGCAGATGAGGCTCCTGTTCACAGGAAGGCTTCTGGCATTCAAGGCAACCCAAGCAGAACCCTGCTTCAGAACTCCACATGCAACAACAGGAACAGGGGCATTGGGGATGCTTTCAGATCTGGGCTGCAAAAATCTGAACAACCACAGCAGAAAACTTTGCTATCATGTAATCCTCATCTAGAGTCTTGCAGCCCAGAGATGGTAGCACTAATTTAGATGTAATGTAATGATTTTGAGGAATAAAATATTATTGCAAGGATTGGTGGCTGAAAGAACACTGACGTAAACATTTCTGATTCTGAAATGTATGTTTGGGCCAAACTGCTGCTTATTGCTGCTGGTTTTGGTGTAATGAAGGTGGGATACCAGAAATGAGGGAAGTTCTGGGGATGAGTTACTGGTATCCAAGAACATTGGGAGGCATTCCTCATTACCTTCAGCTTTATTTCTCAATCTTAGCAACTTTAAGTTGTGTGGACTTCAACTGAATTCTCTAGCCAGTGTGCTGTTGAGAAACACTGATCTATGGAGATCTTTGCAGCAGAATGTTTTTTTCAGGAAGAAGGTTTCAGGGCAAAAGTCTGTAGGCTATGAACGTCCTCTGATCTTTCTTCTAAGGCAGATTTTGCATCCAGATTTAAAACCATATTTATTCTCGTCTTCATGCCCTAAAACCTTTTGTAAAACAGTGGAACAGTACTGTAAAGCAAGATTTCTCCACCCACCCTGTTCTGTGTTACAGTTTCTCTTATACTGTGAGGGAACTCGATTTACAGAAACTAAGCATCGTATCAGTATGGAGGTGGCTGAATCCAAAGGATTGCCTAAACTCAAATATCACTTGTTGCCCAGAACCAGAGGTTTTACGACTGCTGTCCAGTGTCTCAGGGGAACAGGTATCTTGGCCTCGCTTACTGTGTTCGTGAATATGATTTCTTAGCGTAATTGTTATGATGGTCACTAAATTTTTCAACATGCAATATCTGTATTGATACAAAAGTTAGTATTTAAAGTTGTGAACTTGGTCATATAAATAAATCTTAATACATTGATTAGTTTTCTTTTTGAATTTAGAGAAATTAATAATGCTACTTAGCACTTCACATTTCTAAGTGGTGTGTAAACATTGCCTAATTAACACTCCCAGCACGCATGTGAGATGTAAGTTCATGTTATACCACATAGGAAAAGTTGTTAAATAGGACAGATGGCTGGCTAAATACTATGGGTGAGTTAAATGTTTAACTACATTCTCCCAGCTAGCAGCATTAAGGGAGCACTGTGGATCTTGAAGCTAAATGTGTTTAGAAATACACACCATTTCTTTTCTCTGATAGACAGCCAATTATATTATTTTACATTAGTCCTCATTCACATTAAAAAGTAAAGACAAGCTGACATCAATAAGACTGAATCCAGTGCCTGAATACACAATTCAACATACTGCAGTAAACTATTTTTCTCCCTAGCTGATTTAATCCCCGAAGTCCTTTCTGATAATTTGGTTTTATTTTGGGCCAAGGCAATACATAAGAAACTGGAACACTTGTGGTTTTCTTTCATTTATGTTCTTGATAATTTATTCAATTAAATCTGATGTCTTTCCCAAAAGACTTATTTCTAAGTAGCCCTCACATCCCTTTCAGACCTGCTAGATATTTTAATCAAATTACTGTTGCCAAACTTAGGAGGGCCCTTAGCCAGTGATGTGCTGCTAAATGTTTAAGAACTGGTTCTGTTGGCCCCATTGCTGCTACTGCACTGCACCACTAGCTGTGGAACACCTGATTGGCACGTTAGGGGTCGAGGCTCACTTCTGTTGTCAACTGGCTCGCAAAATTTCAGGACATTTAACAACCAGGTCTAGCACGCCTGCTCCAGCACACCACTGGCTATAACTTTGGCATGGTTCAATGTGCTCCCATCAGTGGTTTTAGAGATACAAGGGGTTCCATTCAAATCTAGACTATGCCCATGTGGAAAAGCAGCCATTGAAACCACCAGACATATCTTACTATACTGTTTGTTTTATGCTGATATCTGCCATGAGTTGTTAACTTCACATTTAATCAAATTTTCTGGTCATTCAGATCAGTTTTATTTACAACTCTTACTTTTGGACTCAAGTGATTCTGTTTCTTTAACTGTGGCCAAATTCTATCATGTATTATGTAAGATGTGCAGCAGTTTGATTGACATGCTTACCTAATTAATTAATCAGTATTTGTTTTATGTATGCAGTGTGTTTTATGAACTGGTTATTGACTGTAATAAATATTTATGCACATATACACATGTACATATATATATATACATTTATGCATGTGTGCACACAAACACTGTACATGAGAACCATGCTTTTAAGACTTACTGTTCACAGGAACCCAGCCATTGTTTATGTTCTTCAGCACTGTAAACTCTGATTGAAACATATCATAGCTAAGCACAAAACTGAACACAGCTTGCTCCAGTTCAGATGAAACTACAAAATGTAGTTTAAAAGAGAAGTGAATGCTTTTGATTTCCTTCCAGCCAATCAACAAATGGACTAGGAAAGGGGTGTGTGTGTAGTGTTCCATTTAAATATACCGTGAGACATTGTCTGCATCCAAATCAGAATTTGAAATCATCAGACCATGGCTTTCAGTCCTGTTATTGTAGACGGATGAGGGTTTGGCATTATCCAAACCTAGTAAAAGAACAGGAGAAAGTATGTAAGTTATTACAATATAGATGTGCCTCAACCATCCACACTTTTATTAGAATGGCTGTGCAGTCAAGATTTTGGGTAATCTGTCTGGCAAATAGAACACACACTAAGTTTAGAGAATGGTGGGCCTCCAGATTCAGGTGTACCCACTGATGTAATTCTAGGGCTACCATAGCTGGACTGCAAAAATCTGCATGACCCCTAGAACTCCTTGTTGCCACTAGTGACCATGATATCTGAAACATAGGTATAATAGTCTCTCTCTGTCTGTGTGTATGTGTATGTGCTTGTGCCTTTTAATATAATAACCAATTGAATTCCAGCTGTTTGAATATTGAAATAATAATGTTATCTTTCTTGTGTTAGTTTCAGCAGTGTATGATGTAACATTAAACTTCAGAGGAAACAAGAACCCATCCTTACTAGGAATTCTTTACGGGAAGAAATACGAAGCAGATATGTGTGTCAGGTGAGTGCATGAGCATGGTTTACAGCTGAGAGCTGTCACTGTGTCCAGTTATTGCAATAAAACCTTTGCACCCTCACCTCTATGCTTTCCCATCTTCAGCTTTTCAGACTTAGTTTGGAAGAGACTTGTTTTACTATTAATTTTAGAGGATAGAGGCAAATATGTGCATCTAAGAGAATCAAATTCTTTAAAATATGGTAATTTACTCTCTAGTGTATGTTGTTTCACTTGGTTTTAGGTTTAGTATGAAAGCTCAATATGGTCACTAGATATACAACTTTCAAAACTCCAAAAATATGTCTTATATAAAATAAGCACCTTGCGAAAATGGACGAGGGCCTTCCCCTGTGTTCTTCCCACTCTGTAGAATGCACTCTTGGGAACTGATACTCAGCCTCCATTATTTCTTTCTATTTTTAAGAAAGGAATCAGGACCTTACTTAGTTAAGTCTTTGAATTCCTTTGAATGAGATAAGGATCTAACATGTTGGCCATGCTGTCTTGGGATTGGGGGAATTTAAATCAATGCAATACATTTTCCAGAAAACACAATTTCCCTTTCTGTATAAAGCAAATGCTTTTTTCTATGTTCACAATAGGCTTCAGATAAGAAAACTGTTGATTATATGATCTTTGCCATTGGCTCCCTCTAGTGGCAAATGTATTGCAGGATGTGACAATATAGTTTGCACTGACAGGTAATTTAGAGCAGCCTTTCTCATCCTTTTGACCCTGGAGGAACCCTTGAAATATTTTTCAGACCTTGGGGAACCCCTGCACATTCAGGCTGAAATATAGGTGAGAAGTGACAAAATTACTATATTTGTTTCATGTGTAGGCCTGTATATATGCGTTAACAGTATTCTTAAACTAAAAATGAAGAATGAAACTTACCTCTTAATTGTGACATTGCCCAAATTTGAAATAAATGTTTAAATAAATCGTGATCTCCCAGGGAAGCCCTAGTGACCTCTTGCAGAACCCTAGGGTTCCACGGAACCCTGGTTGAGAAACCCTGATTTTGAGAGCTCTATGCAGAAAATAGGAATCGGTATTGTCCAGCAATGGAAAAAACTAATAGTTTAGCCATATAGCTTACTGAAGGTTACAGATGTATGCCACTTTTGCACATACTCTGCAAGCAAAACATTCAGTGGATGGTCATGCTAAGACTTGTACAACCTTTTGGCAACCCTCTACATAACTATGAATAAACAGTGCAATCCTATATATGTTTACCCAGTAGTAAGTTCCACTGTGATCAGAGGGTTTTATTCCCAGGTAAGTATGCATAGGGTTGCAGCCTAAGTAAATTTTTGTAAGGTTAATTTGACACATAAAATCTTACAGAGGCTGTGCAGAAAATTTAGCAAAGCTGTAACTCAGTTTAACTCCATAGGGCCACTCTGCCAGGAGCATTTCAAGCACAATACCAGATGAAATGATCGGAAGTTCACCTAAACAGGTTTGGGACGGCTATATCCCAAGATACTCAGTTGTTCAGGCTCTTTGTTGCAGGTTGTTCTCATTGGATGCCAGTTTGCTTCTGGGTCCAATTCAAGGTGTTGGTTATCACCTTTAAAGCCCTGCATGGCATGGGTCCAGGTTACCTGAGGGACCATCTTACCCCCTTTACATCGACCCATCCCACCCGGTTAGGCAGAGAGGGCATGTTATGGAGCCCGTTCATGAAAGATTGTCAATTGGTGGGGCCCAGGAAGTAAGCCTTCTCTGCTGTTGCCCCCACCCTATGGAACACTCTTCCCCCAGAGTTGAGGCAGGCCTGCACTCTCCCAGCCTTCCGGAAAGGGGTGAAGGCCTGGCTCTGCCATCTCGCGTGGGGTGTGAGGAGGGGTAATCAATCCTGTGGGTGGTTAGCACCCTGAAGATGCTCCCATAAATTAAATTAAGAACTTTTAACATCTATATCTTGGATTATATTTTTTATTTAAGAACATTGTTTTTATTATATTTTAATGTCTATTTATTCTGGTTTTATTGTAAACTGCCCAGAGTTGCTCTGAGTGAGATGGGCAGTGACTAAATTTGAAATACAAACGAATATATAAACAAACAAACAAGCAAATAAATTTGCTGCTTCTCTTGTGCAGATTCATGGTAAAATTACGAATTCAACCAGATGCTCAGAGCTCAGTCTTGTAGCCATGACATTTCATCTTTTGATCTTAGATTGTCAGTAGAATCAGGGAAGATAGGTTCTTGGCCTAGGAGATACGAAAAAATACTTCATCAATTCAGTGAATATAATTTCACTGCTAATTTCTGAAATAGGAATTTCAGAGGTTAAGTCACCGTTTCAGATTTGACAGTGATTGCTCAAGAGTGTAAGAGTGGCATTTTGCCCATCTGCAAGAACATTTTTTATTGTGAAGATATTCTAAGACTGAGATAGAAACTAATATCTACTCTTAAGTGTAATGTAAGTGATGGCTATATTGAATTACTGCTACATATTTCATGTATCACCTGTTGTAGCTATTTCCAATGTAAGGGTACATTCATAAAATGCATTTGTATAGGATATAAGAGATCTGGTAAAAGGAGAAAGAGATGTTAACATCCTGGTTATTTGTACTCAGCATTCCAAAATACTGTACATGCAGCTTATAATTCTGAAGATATTTTAATATTGTAATTATTGTAATAAAAACTCTTTATTGAACCCTTTTCCAACAACCTAGGAGGTTTCCTTTAGAAGATATCCCTTTGGATGAAAAGGAAGCAGCAAAGTGGCTTCATAAACTTTATCAGGAAAAGGTAAACGTGTTATTTGCATTTAAAATCTTGCAGAGCTGTGTGCTAACAGAATGATTTTTTTAGGAAAGACAGTATTGATAACTCCAAACATTTTTTTTTCCTCTTTAAGTGCAATGGGAAAGTTCTGTAATAAAGATCTTGCATGATTATTTATGAAGTTATTAAAGGGAGTTAGTAAAACTGTCCTGCTATCATATCAGTGCTATTATTTCCTTAGGGCCATGCTCCTAACCTGATTTGCCCCAACGGCTATTAGCTTTAAAATAACTTTGAAAGACCTTAAGCACATCTAGTTGATCAGTGAACATGTGTATGTTTTTTCCAAGGGCCAGATTTATTGGTATCATTACTATATATTGGATTTAATTAAATATCTTATTACATTTCATACTATAATTGATAGCATGATCAAAAGCACTTCTTTCCTTTGTCTCCTTTGGGAGATTGAAATTAGTGTTATCAAGTATGGGCAATTGATGACCTTATGGATTGCCTTTGTGCCCCACCCCCAAGTGGTTTGAGGCAGTAGTAGTTTTGGAATTGCATTTTTTTTCAGATGCCGCAGTATCTGAGTCTGTATCTAATTTTGGGATGGTCTATCTTCAATTTTAAGGGGAAAAGTGTTGGAGAATGGTGCTCAAGCATACCTGAGTGGGTGCTGTCCTGTCTGTTGAGTTTTCATATGCTCTGGGCCTTCTGAAATCATTTGGTTGCTGCTGCTGGAGGCAGAATGTTTGTTTATACATTGAATTCATATCCTGGGATGGGTGGGTGGGTGGATGGATGGAGTCCTTTGTTTCCACTCACTCCCCCTTTTGGCTTTGCCACTTTTGGGGAACTGCCCTTGCCATTCTGCCAAAGAGTGTGTGGAGCTCTCAGATCCTGAAAGTTGCCTGTCTGGAATCTATATGGTGCTGCTCATCTTATTTTCCATTTTTTCCTCAGTTGGCCCATACCTGGCACATTGTAGGGAAGAATTCTACTGGCAATATCCTTTCTCGATTGAAAAACTGTATAGTATTTACCAATATACTGGTATATAGAAGAAAGCATAAGTAATTAGAACATTAAAAAAAGTTATTTCTCTCTTCAAGGATGCCTTACAAGAGAAATATAATCAAGAAGGTTTATTTCCTGGGCAACAATTTAAACCTCCCAGAAGACCATGGACCCTCCTCAACTTTCTCTTCTGGGCTACCGTTCTTCTGTCTCCTCTTTTCAAATTTGGTTTTGGAATTTTTGCAAGTGGATCACCTCTTCTGATTCTTGCATTCCTGGGCTTTGTTGGGGCAGGTAATAAAAATGGCTAGAGTTTCCTATAAAAGCTGAATTTAAAATGTGCTTGTAACCAGTTGCCTGCATCTAATCAGGTGGCCAGTTCCCAATAAATTTACTCACATAGTCAGCTCAGTGACAGGATGGGGAAGAATGGTGCTTACAGTATTAAATGTCTTTTAGTATTTGCCCATCTATCTCTATCCGTTCATCCCAGCCTCATGCCCGAGGCATTCTGGCTGAAAATCTTGGGAGTTTTCATTGCAAGTTATCTTGGACATTGGTTGAGAGAGGCTGATCCTGTATTTTTCACTAGACCACAGTGGTTGCTCTATCTGCAATGGACTACTTTATTCCTTATTTAAAATTTTATTTCTAATGTCAAATCCAGTTGCAATATATAGTTCAAATTTCTTCTGAACATCCATGTTAGAAGCTACTCCCTAACAATTTCCTTTAATATGCCCCCAGAGTAACATAATACAACAGCCTGTAAATCATATCTATTCTTGTAGGTATTGCTCTCTTCTACGAGGATGGGTAAAAAAATCTGTTGAAACCAACTTTCAGATGCCTGGATGATTTGCAGTAGATCTGCAAGGCCTGTTCTTTCCTAATTTTTAACAGTGTGTAATAACAAATGGATGGTCCTGGACTATCAAGTTATGAGTGAAAAAAAGAAACCTTGGGTTAATGAAGAGTGGATTGTATGGAATTCAGTCAATATTTAAACCATAGTACAAGAGTTCATTTTTAAGATGGGTATGAGATTATTTGGCTTTTGTTGCAAGAGACTTAACCACGTTTTAGTTTCAAGCGTATGCTGTTTTGTGCCATACTATGTTGGGTGGTTCTCAGGCCTTAGGTTTTGTTGTTGTTTTTTAAGTAGACCCCCACAAGTTGGACAGTCTCTGTTTTAGGTAACATAATTTGAACATAATTTTAAGATTATTTAAATCAGTTCAAAGAAATAGTATCAGTTGTGCTTACCCTGTTTTGAACTAGTGCTTTAACAACAAAATTAGCCAGTCATTTGTAGCACTGACATTTTTTAATCATTTAGGCTAATAACTTCAGAGCAATCATTCAGATTTTGTGCTGAGCACCTTCCTCTCAGAATTTTAAGAGATTAAACTCACTGTAATACAGTATTTTGTATAATGCACCCTTAGCAGTTACACTTTTTATAACCTATTCATTAGAACTGAAATTGCTTTTGTACCTACTTTGTCCCTTTCACTTCTATTCTGCGGCTGGCTCTCCTAGGATTTTCACAAATTCTTCTATTTACCTCATTAGTGCAAATTTCCACTGGAGAAATGAAAAGAAAGCAAAGGTGTGCTAGTTGTATAAGGAATTTGACAGACGAAATCAGTTTAGCTGGAAAAAGGAAAAAAACCCCAAAGATTGATTTCTGTTAATGATACTAAAATATGCTAAGTACTATTGTTTTAACACAGACATCTGAATAAATATATACCAAAGACAGTAGAATTTTTCTTTTTCCCACTTTTAGTTGCTTGGTCCTCTTGAGTCTCTACTTTGCATGTATCTTTGTGCACACATTTTATTTATTTATTAATCAAATTTATCACCGCCCATCTCCCAAAAGGGACTCTGGGTGGTTTACAATAAACACATAAGATTGTACATATTCCACCGTTCTGTGAAGTTGCAGAAAATGATGGTGCAAGATACAGTGTCGTAAGTCACTATCAGCTGTGTAAAAAATGTGGAAATTTTGGGGAAAATCTCAGAAATAGTTATTGTGGAAGATGTTGAACAAGTATGCTATTCTAGGTCAAGGTGTTCAGATGTGACAAAAGTTGACTTACGTAGTGTAGTCAAATAACAAAACATTACTCAAAGCCGGAGAGACTTACATAAATGTATTAGTAAATTGGTCCAGAAGTCAAAAACAAATAAGTGTTCTAGGTATGGTTTCAGGGGATGAAGATGAGAGGGCAAAGATACGCATCAGGGCACCCAAGTAATCTATCAAGTAGTTGGAATTTACACTGCAAGTATAACCTCCCACACTTTTTTTTTTTTTTGTATTTTTAAGGTACCTTATTTCCTATCAAAATGCAAAGACAATTTGCTATAAAGCTAGCATTTGCGGTAACGTTTAATTAAAAGGAAATATTAGAGTTTTTGTCCTCTGCGGGTTAAACCGCTGAGCTGCTGGGCTTGCCGATCGGAAGGTCGGCGGTTCGAATCTGCGTGACGGGGTGAGCTCCCGTTGCTAGTCCCAGCTCCTGCCAACCTAGCAGTTCGAAAACATGCAAATGTAAGTAGATTAATAGGTACCGCTTCGGCGGGCAGGTAACGGCGTTCCGTGTATTCATACTGGCCACATGACCATGGAAGTGTCTACAGACAAACGCCGGCTCTTCGGCTTTGAAACGGAGATGAGCACCGCCCCCTAGAGTCAGACACGACTGGACTTAATGTCAAGGGAAACCTTTACCTTTACCTTTAATATACACACACGCACTAATCAGTATTCATACATGGACAATTTTATGTATAAATTTATGTATAAATTTCTTGGATAGGATAATTTAAAACTAAACTATACAAATTTACCCCTAGACTACAAGAAACATTTGCTGAAGTACATGAAGAAAGTGCTCTATACTGATGACATTAGGAATCTCTGCTTATATAGCTAATGTATGGGCTAAGACAGGATCTAGCTGTTCCCTGGCTAAAGAGAGCTGTTTTGTGAACTTATCTCAGCTGCTCCCAAAACCCTCAAGTGAACCACCAAGTATTTGGCAATGCCAAAAGAGGCGAGGAAGAAATCTAAAGTTTAAATTCTGGAGTATAGCTATATTAAAATCTCTAACATCTTTGCATGGTTGTGTTTGAGGCTTCATTCTTGTCTGCAATAAACATTCAAAACCAGATGAATTTTTCTAAGAGCCTTCTGCCGAGTCTAGCTAGGAACCGAATTTAGATCAAATGTCTGGATATCAGTGATTTATGCGGAGTCCAGGTCTGAATCCTAACAAGTAGTACTCACTTAAGCCTGATCTAGCCGCCAGACCATGCAGCCTATTGAATTATCCTGCCTTATCTCAGCTGGTGCTCAACAAGCTGATCTGGCTGCAAGTCATCCATGCATGCTAAGAGCTTCAAAGATGCTCTTCCTTGAACAATGCAGTATCTTTTTACCTTTTGATACTCAGTTTAGCACCCTCACTTGTTCATGTGGGCTTAGCTGTACCAGTGAATCTAGGAAGAGGACCCTTAGTTAATAGGAATGATTCTGACTCAGGTTCTCAGCTATCACAGAAGATTCTTTGAGATTTCCTGACCCACTTTTCTTCCTCTGAAGAGTTGCTCTGAAGATAAAAACTGTGGCAGTAGAATTGCTAGTAAGTGGGGCTGTAGTATCCTGAATTGTTCTGTCCTTTTCCTAATAGCTGGTGGAAACATCATACATCTTGCAAAAAGTTGAATGTATGGCTAAATAATGCACATGCAATTTTGTAAAAATTACAGATTTTATCTTGGTGTAAGAGTTAGGCACTTTAAAAAAACCACAGAGATTATCCAACCTGCACATGTTTGGAATGTGTTTGCATCTACTTTATACATGTACATATTTTTTGCTACTGAATATTGAAATTACTCCTGGAATAATGCAATCTTTTTTCCCTCCTGTGTAAAGCATCCTTTGGAGTTCGCAGACTGATAGGAGTAACGGAAATAGAAAAGGGCTCCAGCTATGGCAACCAAGAATTCAAGAAAAAGAAATAATTTTACAAATGCATTTTTGACTATAAAAGACAATGGTATCAAATTAACTTCATTGGAAAGAAAGACACTTAGAAAACTTATCTTTTTTTCTTATTAACTGATAACTAATAATACTTGAGCCAAGACTGAAGAATTGGGAAGATTCAAGAAACATGGAAAAAGCTGACTACTTACCTGACTAAGGATCCTTGTTTGTAGTTTTTGGGCTAACCTCATGTTTTTTATTTTGCTTTGCTCTGTGGCGGATGGGAGGATGAATTAACAGAGGGAAGTACAAGCATCTTCAGATAACTGTTTATCTTTCAAGAGTGTCACATTTGCTTTTCAAGAGAAACCACTAAATGTTTCTACTTGCTAAAATAAAATCTGTTCTTAGGGTTGTTGTTTTTTAATCAGCATACAGTGCAGCAAACTACAGTGTCTAATTTATTTACAGATGTTTCTTGTGGAGGAACCACTTGGAAGAAGCTGCATATCCTTCCAGGCATTTTTATTTTAGAAGTATTTTTATTTTAATAATTATTACCTTCCACAAAAGCAGTATTTTGATGACAGCATCACCCAACAGATAAATACATCCTTTCAACCAGAACTTCCTAAAACCTAATGCGATTCTAGTCTATTTTATTTTTGCACAGCTACTCTATATTGTCCTAATTAAAACTGAAACATGTTTAGCTCAATTGCTTACATAGATATTGCTTTGCTTTTTTCCTTTCTTTGAAAACAACAAAAAAAGTGACATGACAGGCCTGTAATTTGTACCTGCATGTCTCAGAGTGCTCAGTCTCTAGGACTTGAGAGTTTCTTCAAAATGTCTCTTCTGCTCAAATCTTCTGCATGGCGTGTTAAAAAACCAGCATAGCACTATAGAAAGATCCTTGTGCTGAGAACTAGGGGACAATGTTGTACCTCTGGGGCTCGAACCTGATATATACTTACTTGAAAATATTTTAATCTGCAATCAGACGAGATGTTTTCCAGGTAAATGTGTTGATGGGGTAGGATCTAAGTTGCCTGGTTATCTGTATACATTGCCATGTAAACCAACAGTTGCTTTAATACCTAAACATTGGAGGTTGGGATAAGGTTAATACCTTTTTTTAATTTTCTGCCGTGATAATGTTAACAATAATGTTTTTTGCTCTCTCTGGCTTGGAAATATACCTAAAGGAGCTAGATAGCTTTATGCGGCATCCGTCTCCAATTTCAGTGCATGGGTGGTGCCTCCATTTGGAAAGCTATGAGGCTGAAGTGGACTGCATGCCAGCCAAATTTAGATTTTTATGGCAGCTCTTTAATGGATACTATATGTAAATGGTTAACCACCAGGAAGAAATCTCATAGAATTCGTGAGTGGGTATCTTTAATATATAGCTGTGCTGGCTGATGTTTGCAAATATTTAGAAAGGAAGTATTCATTTATTAGCATGTGGCCGTGGTTATTTTCTTCCTTCAGTGCTGGGAAGAAATTTGACATCAGCTCAATACAAACATACATACAGAATCTGACACAGCTTTTTAACTAAAATTCTTCATAAACTTAGAACCTTATCTGATTTATATTAATTTTAATAATTCTATTAAATAGTTATTCTTTCATAGCCAAAGGTAAATATGTCACATTTTACCTTCAAACACTAATGACACTAAGGTTGTCTGCCTTTTGGAGCTCATTTTAAGTGTTTTCGTAGTGTTTTGGTTTGCAGCTTTGCAACTTGTCTCTAGCAGAGGGAACTGCTACAGCAAAGTTTGACGCACATTTATTTTCTGCATGAATACATGCACATTTAGAGTACAACCTTTTGCTGCATTGTCCCCCTGAGCTGCCAGACCCAGGATAAGCAGTAATGCCTCCTACAAAGGATCATATCCACCTTGTTTCTAAGGGCTGAGAGCTCTGATCAGCTTCACTGAAAGTTGAATAAGGTGATTTGGGGACATGACTCTATTATTCACTCAGTAAATAGGTTCTGCTTGTGTTTGTTTTTAAATCATTAGGAATGATTCCGTTTTCTGACTTTTTTTAAGCTTGATAAATATGTCTTGCTTGTTGGAAGTTTTTTCCCTTTGGCAGATGTGATATTGCTTTCTGACAAAGACGTTCAAAATATTTTAACAGAAGCCAAGTAGAAAGGCCTCATGTTTCGTGTTGCAACTACAAGGAGTTCTGTGCTGGTAGATAAAAACCAGATATCCTGACAGAAATAAATGGGACAGGGTGGGAACGGAGGGAGGGTCATTGAGAATATAGCTGCTAGGAAGAATAAGCAGGTGTCCACTGTCTGCTTAGTGCAGATAACGGAAGGTAGTGCATGCCTATAATGAGGAGGAAAAACATACGTCACACTTGTTTTATTTTCATCTCCTAACATACAGATCATACTTTGTTTTAAAACCGTAGAAGATTTTGTTTGAAATCTAGAAAGACACATCCATTTTGAAAACTGAAGTGTACAACACTGCACAATGATAGTTCATCTTTTTGGTTTGTCTTTCAAATAAAATAACAACTAAGCAGAATATATGTGAAAGAATATATCTCAAAATAGCAGTGTATGGCATAAAAAATATCAGTTTATTTGGATTGGAACAGTAAGAATAGATTTTATACTTTCCACTATTTTCTTCTCGTTTAATAGAACATAGCCTGTATATTTGACTATCAAGCCCTTTGAGAGCAATAATAAACAAAATATATCATAATTTTTTTTTCCTTTTTCTTTCTGGTCTTCATTATTAAATTTTGATCATCATTCAAATATAGCAGTATTTCTCCCTTCTTCCTCTCCATTTTCAATGTTCTGTTTGGGTTTAGATGTATTGGGTTAAATTCTAGGTATAAAAAAATGAGGATGGGATTCCACTTGAGGTAAGTGGAAGTACTTGAGCATGGATACTTGAGAATTTTCTTTTTTCCTTTCCATGGCCAACATTACCCCATACAGCAAGTTGGTTGGTTGGTGGTTGATTTATTGGGTTAAGCGTGGTAATGTAGCCTTTTTGGGAGAACAATTTTTTTTGTTCATTAAGAAATACGGCTTACCTTTTCACTGCCAGTTGCCTGTCCAAAGCTAGCTGTTCACTTCATTGGAACTATACTGTTGGCCACAAGCCTCCTGGGATTGGATGCAATCTGGTACCCTAATCCAGTTAGTTTTAATTTAGTGCTTTCATTATATCTAGGATTTTTAAAAAATTACATCACAACACTTTCCATGTACAAATCTCTTCAAGACAATTTTAAATCACTTCCCAAATAATAAAGTCAAGATAGATTACTCAGATGGAAATTAATCATGGTTCAGAAGATCTGTATATTTCCAATATCTAAAAGGGTCATACATATTTAGTTTCATTTTTACAAGTAGATTATTTCTTGACTGAATAGGCTGGATTGTATAGAAAGTGGATTTTGCAAGACTGAATATTGGATACTTGTAGAAAGATAAAATTTCTTTGTCAAAAATGCACTGTTTCCAGCTGCTTCTTATTGTTTATTGGTTCAGCGTTAAACAATGTGGGCTGACAAGAGAGCATGGCATTTCTGGATAAGAGCAGGTCTGCTAGTAAGCCGGGCTATGGCAGAGTATCCAGTCTGCGTTCCTACTTATTTCTCTCCCGTGTTGTAACTTCCCAGCTCAGGGCATGAGGCGAAATCACTCCTCTGTATGGGGACTGACTAGCATGCACTAGAGCCGTGTTTCTCAACCTTAGCAACTTTAAGGTATGTGGACTTCAACTCCCAGAATTCTCTGCTTAAAATTGCTGAGGCTGAAAAACATTGCACTAGAGCATGCTTGGCAATGACACAGTATAAGGCACATCCAGACAATTAGTTAATTGCTTTCCTCTGGTCTGCAAGATGGCACCAAAGTGCCCCAGCATAATTTGCTCTGTGCCCCCAGCCAAGCTTTACTCTGCTTCAGTTACACAGCTAGTAAGTGGTACTCTCCTATCAATTTACTGCGGGGCAAGTTAAGGTATAGCAATTGATGGATTTCCCTGCTAGTGGAGGGAAAAATCCACCAAATGGTTCCCTCAGCGTGGGCTGGTGGAGGAGGCATGTTTTCATAGATCGCTAGAGAGGTAAGCATCTTTCTGACCTTCTAAGTATCAATACTGTTCTACCTATCTGCCTGTCAAACCTATGTAGAAAAAACATGCCCTGGCTGAAAGGTCACTTCAGAGAGGTTCTGGTTTCCCACTTTCTCGAGCAAACCTGGTACTACTGCTCTCCTGGTGTCAAGTCAGTCCAACAGCACAAACCAAGTGGCCAAGGAGGGAATGTGGCAGAGACTTGGGATGGGGGGCATGTCCACAACAGCTATAAGTAGCCAGTAGGAGGTGGGCAGATCCCAGCCCTGCCACTTCATCACTATGATCACTGCCAAACAACACCAATCATGCATATAGCAAGACTTGTGTCAAGAGAAGATGGAAAACAGTACTTTCACATCAGATCAGAGAAAGCCAAAGTTAGTGGCCTTGGCTACTGGCTGGACATAAGAAGACTACGTTTTACAGATGTATCTGTGAAGAATGGTTAGCAAGGCATTTTCAAGAAAATTGGGGTGATACATGCTTTTATGTGCCATTGCCATCTTCTAGAATTTTTTCCTCCCAACTTCAAGTATAGCCAAGAGCCCTGCAGTTCTCTGGTGGTCTCCATTCTACATATTAACCAGATCTGATCTTGTATCACTTTCTGAGATCAGTTGAGATTGGTGAGGTGTCAGCATTGGAACTGGGAAAAAAAGTCCCAGAAGAAGGCAATGACAAACAACTACCATGTAATTGTCTACATTAAAGGTTACACTGATGTGTCCACTAAGTCACCAGGAGGCAAGCTCAACTCAACAGATTCTACTTTTACCTCTTGCAACTGAAGATACCTGTGCTTCTATTCTCACCATTTCTTCCTCTGCTATCTTTCAACATGTTTGTTGCTAAAGTTTCTAAATCTGAAAAAAAAAATCCTTTCTCATTTTTATTGTTATGATGTAGGGGTTTTAATAATATCCCATCACCAAAATAATGTATAATATACTGTCAGGCAGTGCTGAGAAGAATTGGTCACTGTAGGCTTCATGTCAGTATGGGAGCAATTGATCTCTTGGAGGCAATCACTTCCATTTCCATCTGTCCTTAAAACCCATAAAAATCTGTCTGGAATTGCAGTTTTTGAACCAATTTTAACCCATTTGAATGCATTTGTGGGGGAGGTTTAAGGAAGGAAATGGGAATAGGAGGCCTTCAGGAAGCAAACCCCTCCCCTCACCACCCTTAGAAGACACATAAAATCATGTTGACCCAAAATATAGTGATTTACAGCAGCTTTTTTAGTTCAGGAGAGTTAAGGGTAAGAGTGGGAGACTCCCACTGTTTCCTGGTCCCATTCCCAAACTTAAATGCCACTATTATCCCTCCCAAATGGACTAAAATATTCTGACCTGCCCCTTCCAGTGATGTAACTATTCACCAGAAGGTCTACTATGGCCCTCTAGAAGACCAGGAGGTTGAATTGTGGCCATGAGCTCTCAAACATCCTAGTTTAATGCTCCAGGACAAAAGTCAGTGATACAACAAAGACATCAATGGATTTCCATGACATCCCCAAATCAAATTAAAATCTACAAGCAATTAAAAATTGCCAAAAAATCTCATAAGATACCAAATATCTTACAATTTTAGGCAAAAAATGTGAACTGTCATGGGATTTCAGTATTCTCACATGACTTGACACACAATTTTATTTACTTGTTAGATTTAAAATTTTGACATTCTTAAAATGAGATTGCCAGCTCTCATAAGATTTCAATCTATTTTTATTTTCTTTGGAATCTGTATAAGAGTGCGTGATGGCAGCTGAAAAGATTATCGAACTCTACTGTAAAACCTGTAAGTACTCTCTTTTAACCCATTACTTACAGCTGCAATGCTCAATATTTACACACACACATATGCACACAAACACACACCCCTAGGTCTTCTCGTCCAGCTTTCAATTTGAGAAGGCCAGTAAACATTGAGTGGTCCACAGAAACTGGCCATGTTCACAATATTTCTGAGTCAAAATATTCCATCATGGCTGTGCCTGCTAACAAAAATATGTATTTTTCTTTATTGTGTTTTAATACCAAAACTTTATATTATTAAGTTTTTTTCTGTCAAATGGGTGCATTTTTCAAAAGCTGCCAAAACTACATGAATTATTTTTAAAAATTCCACCAGTTAAATAATACTTTAAATCCCAAAGAATATTCAGTAAACAATATTTGTTCAACATCTGTAGTTCCTACATAAGTAACTGATTGCAAGAATGGAAAGCCAAAACAGTATATTGTCCCATTATTCAATCACATTATTTTAATTATTTTTGTTGTTCTCTTCATTAAAATTAATCATGCTCTTCATGATTCTCTGCATAGATTTCAGTGACTCACAAATTATATTTGCTACATTTTAGTCAACAAACCATAATTAACTGGGTTTGCTTGGTGCATTAAAAAATAAACAGTGGGTGAATATTAAACAATGACTGGGTTCATATAATACACCAAGCAAAAACAAAACAAATCATATTATAGCTTAGAACTCTCCCTTATAGCCACATTAATTTGCATTTCTCCAGCCCTTGAATCAGCAGAAACGTACGTCAATATAAATTTTGTTGCCCTGATGATGGCCAAGTCCTGTTCTGTCTCATTTCTTGGCTGGTGATTGCTGCTGTCCTTACACTTTTAAAACAGGACAAGTTAAGGAAAGGGATTGGTGGATTCCCCAGCTTCACATCTCTTCCCACAAGCATCAGCTGCTAGCAGGAAAACAACCACCAGTAGCTGTCCTTGTGGTGGGATGGGATTAGATCAGTGTTTCTCAACCTTGAGAAACCCTGGATTAGATATACAGATGAGTCCACACATCTGAAAGCTGCCAAGGTTGAGAAATCCTGGTCTAGAGACCTGTCACCCTGACTTACTGAATGTGGACTGAGCACTATTCTGAGAAAGCACAAGACAGAGGTTGGGGGGGGGGTTGGGGGGGATGATCTTGGACTTTTATGACCTCCATATCTAAAAATAGCTTTACTTTGGGTCGCAGACCCCATCTGCATAAAAGAAAATGCAATAAGTACTGCAAAATGCAATCCAAACATAATTTGAGTGGGAGGTCACAAGGACAGGAAGAAAAGTTAGTGAGAAGTGGTTGCACCAATCATCAGGGTCTCTTCCTCCTCTTTTGCCTTGCACCCCTCCTCTAAGCCTGGCTGGACAAGTTATTTCTGACAATTCAATATATTTGTACAGATAGGAATGTAAATGTGCAATAAACCATCTCAACCTGCCATTTGCTAGAAGTGTGCTAGTGCTAGCATTGAGTGGCCAAGAAGTACAGTTCTCATTTTGTTGCTGGTGTAATCTCTAGAGTATTTAAAATGGCATACAAACAGGCAAAATGGCACTGCCGTTAATAAAACTGCCAAGTTAATAAAAATAATGAAAAACACAGCCACGTGAACCCCTTCATTGACAGAATCAGTGGAAAATCTGTAATAAACTCAGTTGGGATAGCGCTGGCAGAACCCAGTTCTTTTTCTGGGTTTAAATTGACCTGTCCAGCAGAAGACTAGCATTGTAAACTTGTGCTCAAAAAGCAGGTCTAGCACTGTTTCAAGAGCAATAAGGAGCTTGCATAGTGCCTGAATGGTGCCTTTGGGGCTGCTGCCTATGGGGAAGCCAGGTGTCCAGACTCTCCAGCAGTCCAGACTGTTCCAGAGGGCAGGGCTCATGATAGAGAAGGGACCTCTTCTGGATCCTCTTAGATGACACTGCTTCATAGATGGGACCTGCAACAGGCCCATCCTGCTGGACCTAGTAGAATGAGCAGATCGTTACACATAATCAGAGATAGGTGATCCTTCAAATCATGCGGCCCTGTGCCATGTAGGGTTTTAATGGGGACTTTCAGGATACATATGCAGTTCCTATCTTCACTTCCAGTTATTTGGCTGAAGCTATACGCTGCCACAAACAGGCTTTCATTTCATATAAATCTCTTACTACTGTATTAGAGACTGTTTTAAAGGTCAAAGTGACGTGAATAATAGAAAAGACTACAGCTCAACTCAGAGGGGTCTTTACATTTTCTTCTTTCTCTTAAAGATCTCAAGGAGGAAGATAAATCAAAGATAACTATGGAGCCACATCAGCCAGCAAGCAAACCTCCAGGACATGAGTGTAACAGTTCATTCATGGCAAAATCCTTAGGTCAGTCTTCCTTAGATTTAGGTGCTGGGATGTGATAGATCAGGGAGACAGACTTAATTGTTTATTCATATCTTAGCTGTTAAGGCAAATTGAGGTGGTGATAGAGAAAGAGGCTTGGGGGAGCACCAACCATTCTAACTTAATGTAGTGTGCTTTTAAACTGTTTTCCTTCTTCCTTTTCTCACTTTCTCCTTGAAATCTGGAGCCACATATACAGTACCATCTTTTTAGAACAGAATTAAAATAAACACAAAAAGGGAGTTTGTATTGTTTTCATAATGGTTTTATTATATAAATTATTATATTATATAACCAATTATAATGGTTTTCATAATGGTTTTATTCATTCATAATTCATTTGGAATGCTTGGGTCATTCTGATCAGAGATCAAGGTAATAGGCTTATGCTAAAATGCTGCTTGGCAGCACTCTCAATACCCAGCCAGAACATTCTTTCTCATCCAGTTCTTTCTCCTCAATCAATTTCCTTTACCCACAAATTCAAAATATACACTTGCACGTAGGATTTACAATGAAATGCCCCAGTATAGGTTGGTCCTGTTCACTGTTGCATTAATTCAATTACAGTATGCCTCCTCCATAGCTCTCCATTCAGTTTCTTATCTGCCTCCCCCTTCCTGGTATTCTGTTGTCATTTCACTCAGTCCCCAATGGGCTGTTCCAGAGACTCTCTATTTAAAAAAATAATAATTCTGCAAACCTTGGAGAAATCCCACTCCTGCTGATAATACTTCCATCTTGTAAGCAGAGGGTGTCATTTAAGTTACTGTATAGAAAACATCAACATTCAGGCCTGAATACAAGAACTAGCAGAAATAGAAATAGCAAAACATATCATTTAATGCAAGTTTCAGTTATAAAGATTTAAAAATGTATAGGCTCACTTGGAAAAGGCATGCACATCTCCTTTAGAGAGAACTAACAATTAATAGCAATTTGACTCCCAGAACAAGCCCTCTTTAAGGAACTATAGTAGAAATCACAGAAGAAAAGCAAGGACTCTCTGGAGAACATCCCTCTTTGTATGTGCATGTTTTCCTCTTTGTCTACCCGTGGTTTATGGATTTATGGGTAAACTTATTTCTTATGCTCTTGTTTTGTACAAGGTATTTTAGCACAGCCTGATTTATCTTAAATCCTCAATCTCAAGGTTAACCATCTGGTGTATGGAGTTAGACTGGCATGGTCAGGTGTATCTTCTTTATCCATTATCTCTTTATCTGTGAAATGTCCTTGACACAAACTATATGCCAATGCCTGGGAAAATATATCCGTCCATCCATCCAAATTGTATTTTCTCAAATCAACAGAATTGATGAATTAAGAGGTACATATTCTCTAAATCACACCTAAATATGGACTGTGAGATCCTGGGAAAGCCAGCTTTGAGGTTGGTCTGCTATTATCTTTGAGGTTTCTGATAGCTGAAGGGGCATAAAGAGGATTTTTATTTCATCTGTCTGCCTTTAATAGTACTAATACCTCATATATTTCCAATACAATCAATAATTAGCTTAACCCAGTTGAATTTTCATTGTATACAATCTTCCTACCTGCTGCCTCAAAGCAAAAGAGAAACAATCTCAGAAAAATGTAATGCATACTAAGGTTTGTAACCCTCCTCTCTCTCTTAAAATGCATTTTTTTTCTTTCTCAGATCAGTACTGTAGAAAATGTTCAGGAACATGGGACAGTTTTGAGCTAAAGTATTTAAATCCAAGCAGGTATTATTAATAGCACATAGAAAAATGAAAGAACTAAAGCATAAAAAGCCACTCTGAAATAAATGAATAAACAAATAGAAGATTTACATGGATTACTACTTGTATGTTGAGCATTCCATATTAAAAACCATGGATTTACTGTCCTCAAACAGCATGGATTGGATAGCCTTCACAAGAGAACAAGGGCTTGCAAAACCAGAGAAAGGACAGCATTCCCTGGGTATGAAAATTTGAAATCAGATGACATAATTAAGGCAGCACCATGATCCAGACAGCAACATCTTATATAGCACAGAAACATGATTCTGGAATGCTGGCCAACATTTATCCTTATTGACATGGGGAGCTGAAAAGACTAGAAGCCAGTAGAGAAATACTGTACATATACATGTGCAGCTCGGGTTACAGAAGGGTGCCTGACACGGCATTACATGGACTTCCAACTCATAGTTGCGTTGGCCACTGTGCATGTAATGGAGAAGAAACACCTTCATTCCAACCATGGGGACAGGACAGGAGAGACTGCGCACTTCCTATTATACTGCTGGCAACCTGTTTGGAGTTTCCAAGGACCTTTGCTGGCCAGCGTGCAGAGAATGCTGGAACAGATAGGCCTGTGGCCTGAATCAACAAATGTAGCCCTCTTTATGGTCTTTCCTTGACAGCTGCTTCCTTTTACAGATGCACCGTATCAGTGGAGGCTTGTTCCATTCAAGACTGGATCCAAAGAGCAGTCTTTGCTATTTATATTCCCATGCATCCTTGTTCATAAATAAATGACACAAACACTCCAAAATAAATGTGCAAAATATGACAGCCTTCATGATTCTTAAGCCTTTCTCTGCAGCTCAGTTAAAATATTAGCCAACCATCAGAGAGCTGGCAAAAAATTGTACCAACATAACATTTCCTGTCCCTACTGCCTCTCCCTACCCTTCCTCTATAAACTCTGTTCTGTTTTGCTGCTGGATTATGATGTCTTGATTTCAGCTGTGCAGGGCATTGATTAAACTGTCTGCTTTGCTCCCCTCCACTTTCTAAACTTCACTAGCTGGTGGGAAACCATCTGACAACCACACCTCTGATGGTCAACTGCCAAGCAGACTTGCTTGGAACTGCTGTCAAAAGCTGCTGGGCAGTTGATTCACAAGGTGGGTGAGCTGCCTGGTAGTCACGAAAAGCTACAGCTAGTTCTTGTTTAGCAACCATAGTTGGGACTAGCAACTTGGTCGCTAAGTGATATGGTTGCTAAGTGGAAAATCATGTGACCACAATTGTGCTTACTTTTTACTTCAGCTTCCCTTTTCCCCCACTGCTGTTTCCTGCAGTGATAATCTGCAATACTTCAAACTTCCCTATTGTGTCAGGTTATAAAACTATAATTGTAAACCTGAACTACTTATTTTCTACAATTTCTCAGAAAAATTCTGCTAGTTTCATTGAAATTCTTCCATCTAAATTCTCATTGCCAGTAGCTGCTTTTCTTCAGAACTTGCTTCAACAAAATAATAAATTATTCTTGGAAAATTATTTCCATGTTCTGATTATAATCTCCACACTTTATGGGGACTTACTTAAAAGTAAAGAAGCTATTGAGTAGTTAACATTTTTTGCATTAACTACTAAAGATAGGTTTACATCTCACAATTTGTTTTATATGGCTTATTATATACTGTAAACAGGAATTATTTGGGTTCATACAAAAAAGGCAAGATCTACATGCCAAAATGGCTGATTAGCACAATGTGCTAAACCAAACCAGAGAAAGCACATTATAGTTTACCAGGCTATGAATCAAGCATAAATGTTTATCTGCTTTAGAGAGTCACAGTAAAGTCAGGCTGATTAAGTGTCTATGTTAGACAGAGGGGCTGCATATGGGACATTGATGTGTGCCAAAATAATTCTGTGTTTCTAAGCCACTAGCCAAACCTATCTGCCTGCATCAAATAAGATCCATTTCAATAAACCATTTTTGATGGATTATACAGTAGCACACTCAGTCTGGTTTTTTTGTCCGGTAGAGCTTCCATTTTCCATGTAGAAGGACCTTCTCTAGCCTTTTTCAGAAGTGGGGTCTTCCTGAGTCTTCTACCATAGAGGCCACTTTCAGTCAGAAAGCGATGGATGGTGCAACCTGAAATCGTTGTATCTTGATCTTGGAGGTCAGCTAGGATGTTTTGAAGTTTTCTTTGGTTCTTTCTCCAGCATTTGAACTATCCTTCGGTTCAACCTGGGGTCAGTCTTCCTCTTGTGGCCATGTCCAGAGAGGTTGGCTACAGTCCTGTGGACCTTAAGCTTCTTGATAATATTAGCAACCATGCTCACAGGAACATAAAGCTCATTGGAAACAGTTTTCTAGCCTTTCCCTTTATTATGCTTAGCTACCACCTTCTTCCTTTTCTCGTCAGACAACTCTCTGCTTTTCTTGTCCATGTTCAGTGTGTTGCACAGAATGACACAAAATGCCAAAGTACTTTTCTCCATTCAAATAGGCTGAATAACTGATTATGAGATCGAAGACATCTCTGATACTGCTTGACAGACCACTAAAATCCAATAATGTCTTTTAACTTCTAATGTGTACTAATAATTATGTCCATGCCATTTTTATTTATTATTTACAAGAATATGTTAAGTCATACATCAAAAGCAAAGCATCTGCCCTAGGGACTATGGAATAAAGAATGGTAGATGCCATTTATTTATATCAGTTTCAATTTATTTCATGGCCAATTGTGGTTCTTTAGGAAAAAGTGGAGGGGTACCAATACTTTTGGCAAGTGTATATTGTAAAACTTTAGCAAAAAAATCCAGCAACACTGGGAGAAGCAGTATCTGGAGAAATAGCTGCATGCATTTGCAAGATGAGTGTTTTCTATATTGGCTTTTGTGAAAGGACTTCTGTGTGATTTAACCACATCAATTAATGTGTCCATGTTACAGAATTGTTCTAATATTGTTACTTCCTCTCCTGGTCAAGCTCATCACAAATGCATCATCATGAAAAATGCAGCTGCAGTTTTTCAGCTACTTTTTAATTTTTTTAAAAAAAACAGTCTTCCCCCAAGATAGTATACACTAAAATCTCAGTATAATCTTTAAAAAACAAAAATAAAAGACAATTCAGCAATATAACAGTTACAACAAAATCCTATGCATATTTTACTCCAAAAGATGGGCTCTTCCTCACAGCCATGTTAATATGCATTCCTCCTCCCCCTGAGTCAGCAGAAAAGTATGCTAGATTCAATTGGTTCTACTGAGTTCTGCCACAGGAAAGAAAATAACCGGTGGTGCTGTCCTGATTTTGATGTGAGGTATTAAAGGAAAGGGATTGGTGGGTTCCTGTGACTTTGTTTCCCCTCACTAAACATCAACTGTGGGTGGGAAAAAACACTAATTGCTCTCTTTAACATGTGTGGAAAAAGTTTGTGAGTGTAAGCAGATGCTCATGTGGAAGGATTTAGCCATCTTTCAAATTGCCCAAGTCATGGGCTACAAGCATGAAAATGCTTTGTGTCTGATATTAGTGATAACCACTAATCTTGGGTATGATATGATTTCAAGACATTGCTGCAAAAATAAAACTGTTGTGCATTTTGTATAGAAGCCCCCAAATCCTGCAATCTTCCAACTAAATTCTCTGGATCTCATTAATTATCATTCATTTATAAAGCTATTTTCTCAGTTTAAATAAAATCACAACTAGAAATTTTAGTGCATTTTATTGCTTTATATAGTTTATTTCATTTAAAATTGTTCAGAACATTTTAATATACAGGTAGTCCTTGTTTAGCAACCACAATTGGGATTGGCAACTTGGTCACTAAGTGGAAAATCATGGGACCACAAATCATGGGTTTATGATTTTGCAGTACTTCCCCTTTGGTTGTTAAGTGAAGTGGTTGCTAAGTGAAAAATCACATGACCACAACTTACGATTTTACTTCCACCTTCCATACTCAATTTCTTTTATCCTTCAATGAACTGAACATTTTTAACCAAATGAGTACAAAATGAGATTTTATAATTACGGTATGGCATCTGTAAACATCAATATAAGTCCTTCAAAAGATTACTGTAGTCTTTTTCTGTGTTTTTGGAAACGCTGGATACTTTGGCATCACTGGCTGATGGCTGAGGATCGTCTGGGTCTTCTATTCCTGTGGATGGGGAGGGCGATGGGGAAGGAAGTAGCACTGAGGAAGGAGTAACTTTCTTAAAGAACCCACTAAGCTTGGTTTGCACTGTTTTTTTCTTTTTTTCTTCATATATTTCCCGGTAACACTTCAAGATTTCATGCATTTCCCGATGTACCTTTCTAAAACGTTCTACATTTGGATCCATACTTTCTAATTTTGATAAACTTTTGTTAATGTCTGAGAAAACACCAGCCAATGTTTTCACATTGAACTTTTTTGGCTGAAGTTCTACATTTTTCTCCTCCTCCTCCTCCTCCAGATCTTCTTCTGGTTCTTCTTCTGGTTCCTCCTCCTCCTCTTCCTCCTCCTCTTCCTCTTCCTCCGCCTCCGGTTCTTCTTCTGGTTCCTCCTCCTCCTCTTCCTCCTCCTCTGGTTCTTCTTCAGGTTCTTCTTCTGGTTCCTCCTCCTCCTCTTCCTCTTCCTCTTCCTCCGCCTCCGGTTCTTCTTCTGGTTCCTCCTCCTCCTCCTCTTCCACAGCCCCTCGTGCTTCCAATTCTTCTTTCAGTTCGATTAAATCTTCATTTGAAAGCTCTCCCTCAGTGTAGGCTATCAAACTTTTCACATCTTCAGCATCAACCTCTAAATCAAGGGATTTCATGAGTGTCAAAATTTCCTTATTTATTTCATCCATATCTTTGTTATGGTCAAATCCTTGAAAATTGTTTACAAGAACAGCAAAACATTTTAAACACTTTTTCCAAATCCCTTGCATGCATTTCACAGTGACATCCTGCCATGCTGCTGTGATGTTTTTGATGCAATGGAGGATATTGTAGCCTTTCCAAAACTCACGCAGTGTCGTCTTATCCTCCATTGCAGCTATGGCTTTGGCAAACACTGCACGTAAATAGTACGCCTTGAATATTGTGATAGCTCCCTGGTCCATAGGCTGTAGGAGAGAGGTGGTGTTTTTGGGTAGATAAACTACCTTTACATCCGGGTAGAGACTGTTGAGATGCGGGGAATGTCCAGGTTTGTTGTCAAGGAGGAGGAGAATTTTAAAAGGAATTCTGTTTTGCGAGCAATATTCTTTTACTTGGGGTATGAAACAATTCATACACCAATCCTCAAAGAGGACTTGTGTCATCCAAGCCTTCTGATTGGATCGGTAATAAACGGGCAGTGTGTGTTTGCATATGTTTTTGAATGCACTGTGATTCTCCGATTTGTGGATCATAAATGGCTTCAGCTTGAATCCGGAGACATTTCCACCCAACAGCAAGGTTACTCTGTCCTTAAATGCTTTATATCCAGGCATTGCTTTGGCCTCTTTGTGTATATAGGTCCGCTCTGGCATTTTTTTCCAGAATAACCAGGTTTGGTCCACATTGAATATCTGTTCAGGCAAATAGTTCCCTTTTGCAACAATATCATCAAGTTCATCCAGAAAATGTTTGGCAGCTTCATCAGTGCTTGCAGCTTTACGTGACTTGCGTGTGCTGTGGTAATTAAATCTTCGCTGAAACCGCATAAACCAGCCACGGCTGGCAGTGAATGTTTCGGTGCACTCCTCACCTGCTCGTCCCTTGAGCATTTCGAAAATGCTGCGTGCCTTACCCTGAATGAGAAGAAGGCTAATTGGCATCCTCTTTTGTACCTGATCTTCGATCCAAAGTATAAGGAGGTTTTCCATTTCGTGGATGAGCCCCTTCCGCTGTCTTGTTATAACTGCTTTTGTTCCTGGTGAACCTTTCATCGCCTCTCTGATTCTTTCCCTATCCTTCAAAATAGAGGAGATGGTGGAATGGGCCAGCCCTTCTTCTTGTGCTATAATATTCACCTTCTTTCCGGTGTCATACGCTTTGATGATCTTCATCTTCAAATCAAGATCGATGGCTTTCCTTTGCTTCTTGCTTCTTTCTTTAGCTGAAATGGAGCTCTTTCTCTTTCCCTTTGAAGACATCGCAAGCAAAAATAAGAGCCAGTTGCAAAGTACTGTAGACAGAGAGAGAGATAGAGAGATGTAGAGATAGAGAGATACTCAAAAAAATAGTTTGATTTGTTCAGAACAAGTTATCTTCAGTATTGGGGGCGGGGGGAAGCAGTAGTATATGTTTTCCTTGTCTGTTAAAGATTTCATTCCCTTGATAAAAGCATGTGATCACTGCTAGCAGCAACATATTTTAAATTCATTTATTTACTATATTAAATATGTGTTTATACAGTTTTTGTTCTTAACTGGCTCTCCCCTGCTCCACTCCTCTTCATGGTCACTTTTTTTTATTAGTGTACAGCATGTGCAAGATTGAATCTGATTCTTGACAATTGGCGAGAATGAACTGTGAAGGTCAGACTCCATATACAGTCCATTTGTGAGGAAAAGCCAGGGTTCACAGGAAGTCAACAATTGTTTGCAAAGTTGAAGGTCAGGAGTTTAGGGAACAGATAAATAATAACTCATACAGCAATATTGCTTCACCAGTATTTTAACCTTAGGTTGGAATCTGCCATCTTCCAGTCATCTTCCCTCTCACATACAAATCATTGCCATGCATGGAGAAAAAAGAGTGCACACTGAGAGAATATATAGCTCCCTCCCTCCTTGCAGCAGAAACAACAAAAAAGAAGTTGGAAGAAGGATAGTTACATTGGGAAGGGAAGGGGAAAGAGGGAAGAAAAGTAGATTGAGATGTGGAAGGAGAAGAAAGAAAGAAAGAAAGAAAGAAAGAGAGAGAGAGAGAGAGAGAGAGAGAGAGAGAGAGAGAGAGAGAGAGAGAGAGAGAGAGAAAGAAAGAAAGAAAGAAAGAAAGAAAGAAAGAAAGAAAGAAAGAAAGAAAGAAAGGACCCTACCCAAGCATTAGGAAGCAGGTTATTTTTTTTCTGGATTCAGCTGTTGAAGAAAGCAGGGTTTTTTTTACTGTATTACAGTAATCAAACTTGAAAAACTTTATTATTCCAAAATATGCTGCTTTCATAGAGATAAAAAGTTGGGTATCTCACCTGCACCTTAAATGTAGAAACTGCCTGAACATATCAAACTCATAGGCAGGTATCACTGAATGCAGTATGCACAGGTAGTCCTTGCTTACTGACTGCCTCATGCAGTGATCATTCAAACTTATGATAGTGCTAAAAATATAACTTTGTGACCAATCCTTTCATTTACTACTGTCGCAGCATCCCTCAGTCATGTGATCGCCATTTCCGGACTTTGCAACCGGCACACATTTTCACTTGTGACAAGCAGAATTAATACTGTACAGTATGGAAGGTGGAAGTAAAACGTAAGTCGTGGTCACATGATTTTCTGCTTAGTGACCGCATTGCTTCACTTAATGACTGAAGGGGAAGTAAGGTCATAAGCCCAGTTACAGTCATGCGATTTTCCGCTTAGTGACTGTGTCACTTAATGACTGAGTTGCTGGTCACAATTGTGGTCACTAAGCAAGGACTACCTGTTACTGTATAAGAGCATTCAGCCAAATGCATGTTTGTTTTAGATAAGCTAGTTCACTCTCAAAACAATGGTTAAAATTAGTGTTGTAATTTACCTCGTACCTTTAAAATACTTCCATCTGTATTTAGAAGAACTACAAAACTTAATCTTCAGCAAAGGATCGTTACCTTGTCGTGGTGCTGGAGCACCTCAATGATGCCATGAGCTAAACCGTGAAGGGCCACCCAAGACGGGAAGGTCATGACAGAGAGGTCAGACTAAATGCGATCCCTGGGGAAGGTAACGGCAACCCACCCCAGTATTCTTGCCGTGAAAACTAAATGGATCAGTACAACCAGAGATATGTTGGTATACCATTGGAAGATGAGACCCCCAGGTCGGAAGATGGTCAAAATGCTACTGGGGAGGAACAGAGGATGAGCTCAACTAGCCCCAGACGTGATGACGCAGCTAGCTCAAAGCCGAAAGGACGGCTAGCGGCCGACGGTGCTGGTGGTGAACGGCGAATCCGATGTTCTAAGGATCAACACACCATTGGAACCTGGAATGTAAGATCTATGAGCCAGGGCAAATTGGATGTGGTTATTGGTGAGATGTCAAGATTAAAGATAGACATTCTGGGCGTCAGTGAACTGAAATGGACTGGAATGGGCCACTTCACATCAAATGACCACCAGATCTACTACTGTGGACAAGAGGACCACAGAAGAAATGGAGTAGCCTTCATAATTAATAGTAAAGTGGCTAAAGCAGTGCTTGGATACAACCCAAAAAACGACAGAATGATCTCAATTTGAATTCAGGGCAAGCCATCTAACATCACAGTGATCCAAATATACTCCCCAACCACAAATGCTGAAGAAGCTGAAGTAGAGCAGTTCTATGAGGATCTGCAGCACCTACTGGACAACACACCTAAAAGAGATGTTATTTTCATCACGGGAGACTGGAATGCTAAGGTGGGCAGTCAAATGACACCTCGAATTACAGGTAAGTATTGCCTGGGAGAACAAAATGAAGCAGGACATAGGCTGATAGAATTTTGCCAAGAAAATTCACTCTGCATAACAAACACTCTCTTCCAACAACCTAAGAGACGGCTTTATACATGGACTTCACCAGATGGACAACACCGAAATCAGATTGATTACATCCTTTGCAGCCAAAGGTGGCGGACATCTGTACAGTCGGTAAAAACAAGGCCTGGAGCTGACTGCAGTTCAGATCACGAACTTCTTCTTGCACAATTTAGGATCAGACTAAAGAGATTAGGGAAGACCCACAGATCAGCTAGATATGAGCTCAATAACATTCCTAAGGAATATGCAGTGGAGGTGAAGAATAGATTTAAGGGACTGGACTTAGTAGATAGGGTCCTGGAAGAACTCTGGACAGAAGTTGGCAGCATTGTTCAGGAGGCGGCAACAAAATACATCCCAAAGAAAGAGAAAACCAAGAAGGCAAAATGGCTGTCTGCTGAGACACTAGAAGTAGCCCAAGAAAGAAGGAAAGCAAAAGGCAACAGTGATAGGGGGAGATATGCCCAATTAAATGCAAAATTCCAGAGCTTAGCCAGAAGAGATAAGGAATTATTTTTAAACAAGCAATGCGCGGAAGTGGAAGAAGACAATAGAATAGGAAGGACAAGAGACCTCTTCCAGAAAATTAGAAACATTGGAGGTAAATTCCAGGCAAAAATGGGCATGATCAAAAAGAAAGATGGCAAGGACCTAACAGAAGAAGAAGAGATCAAGAAAAGGTGGCAAGAATATACAGAAGACCTGTATAGGAAGGATAACAATATTGGGGATAGCTTTGAGGGTGTGGTCAGTGAGCTAGAGCCAGACATCCTGAAGAGTGAGGTTGAGTGGGCCTTAAGAAGCATTGCTAATAACAAGGCAGCAGGAGACGACGGCATCCCAGCTGAACTGTTCAAAACCTTGCAAGATGATGCTGTCAAGGTAATGCATGCTATATGCCAGCAAATTTGGAAAACACAAGAATGGCCATCAGACTGGAAAAAATCAACTTATATCCCCATACCAAAAAAGGGGAACACTAAAGAATGTTCAAACTATCGAACAGTGGCACTCATTTCACATGCCAGTAAGGTAATGCTCAAGATCCTGCAAGGTAGACTTCAGCAGTTCATGGAGCGAGAATTGCCAGATGTACAAGCTGGGTTTAGAAAAGGCAGAGGAACTATAGACCAAATTGCCAATATCCGCTGGATAATGGAAAAAGCCAGGGAGTTTCAGAAAAACATCTATTTCTGTTTTATTGACTATTCTAAAGTGTTTGACTGTGTGGACCATAACAAATTGTGGCAAGTTCTTAGTGGTATGGGGATACCAAGTCATCTTGTCTGCCTCCTGAAGAATCTGTATAACGACCAAGTAGCAACAGTAAGAACAGACCACGGAACAACGGACTGGTTTAAGATTGGGAAAGGAGTACGGCAGAGCTGTATACTCTCACCCTACCTATTCAACTTGTATGCAGAACACATCATGCGACAAGCTGGCCTTGAGGAATCCAAGGCTGGAGTTAAAATTGCTGGAAGAAACATTAACAATCTCAGATATGCAGATGATACCACTTTGATGGCTGAAAGTGAAGAGGAACTGAGGAGCCTTATGATGAAGGTGAAAGAAGAAAGTGCAAAAGCTGGTTTGCAGCTAAACCTCAAAAAAACCAAGATTATGGCAACCAGCTTGATTGATAACTGGCAAATAGAGGGAGAAAATGTAGAAGCAGTGAAAGACTTTGTATTCCTAGGTGCAAAGATTACTGCAGATGCTGACTGCAGTCAGGAAATCAGAAGACGCTTAATCCTTGGGAGAAGAGCAATGACAAATCTCGATAAAATAGTTAAGAGCAGAGACATCACACTGACAACAAAGGCCCGCATAGTTAAAGCAATGGTGTTCCCTGTAGTAACATATGGCTGTGAGAGCTGGACCATAAGGAAGGATGAGCGAAGGAAGATCGATGCTTTTGAACTGTGGTGTTGGAGGAAAATTCTGAGAGTGCCTTGGACTGCAAGAAGATCCAACCAGTCCATCCTCCAGGAAATAAAGCCAGACTGCTCATTTGAGGGAATGATTTTAAAGGCAAAACTGAAATACTCTGGCCACATAATGAGAAGACAGGACACCCTGGAGAAGATGCTGATGCTAGGGAGAGTGGAAGGCAAAAGGAAGAGGGGCCGACCAAGGGCAAGATGGATGGATGATATTCTAGAGGTGACGGACTCGTCCCTGGGGGAGTTGACGACCGACAGGAAGCTCTGGCGTGGGCTGGTCCATGAAGTCACGAAGAGTCGGAAGCGACTAAACGAGTAAACAACAACAACAGTACTTAATATTAATTCTGCTTGTCAGAAGTGAAATGCGCATTGGTTGTAAAGTACATGAATGGCGATCACTTGACTGAGGGATGCTGCAACCATCCTAAATGTGTTCCTTAGTCACAAAGGTATTTTCTTTTAGCACCGTGATAACTTACCAACAGCACAAGGCAGTTGGTAAGCCAGGATTACCTGTATACGGTCTAAAATGGTACATCAGGAGTTATAGAAATACTGTAAATAAATAAAAATATTCACCACTGTGAAATGTGACCTATTTTTAAATTTTATTTTACATAACAACAAGCGCAACAATACTCTGCCGGCGTGCATCTTATGCCCCCATTTGCCAGGATGAAATTAAGAAGGTGCACTAATATTCCTTCTCCAGCAAAATATCTATAGTTCTACCGCCTCCCTTTGCAAACAAACCTTCCTACGAACTGACATACCAGACCCCCGCCCCCCGCCCCCCGCCCCCGCCCCCGCCCCCGCCTTACCTGATCTTCTCCCTGCCCTTCCTTTCCTTTCCACTGCGCACTCCCCTTTTAAAAAAATGTAATCGGAGGTCACGGCGGACTCTCTCCTCCCCTTTAACATCCGCTTCTCCCTTTGCCGGAAGGGGTAATGCTGGTCGGTGATACAGGAAGCGGATGAAGCTGGAACGCTCTTCGAGCCGAGAGACTAGCGCACGAGGGGGCTGGCTGGGGGTTGGAGTGGAGTGGAGTGGAGGGGAGGGGTTCAGGCGGGTCTTTTCGCCGGAGGCGGCAGGAGTGCGGGCAGAGGAAAGGTGCGGCGCGGCGGATTTATGGCGTGGAGCAGAAAGATCCGGGGCTGAGCGCACTGCCCCTCCATGGAACTCGCGCCGGTGGCGGTAGCAGTCATAGCGGCCACTCAAGGGGCGCTGGCAGAAGACAGGGGAGCGGTGGAGACGCCGCCGGTTATCTACACGATGGAGAACAAGCCCATCGTTACCTGTGAGTGAGCTGAGAGTGAGGCAGAGCGGCGGCTGGATAGTCGGGGGCGAGTCTGCGGCAGGGCCGTTCCGTGCATCCCCCGCCCAGGGTCGCCGGCGAGGGGCGGGAACCCTTGGCGCCGGGAAAGGCTTATTTATTGCGCGGGGGGAAGGCGCGACTGTGTCGGGTGTTACTGCCTGGTGGTTTAGCTGCGGGTGTCTTGCGAGGTGTCGGGTCACCCTCGTGGGGTTAACCGGAGACCCGAGGTCTACTTCAGCCTACACCACCGAGGCTCGGCTTACGGCACCGACGATGCACGAGGGCAACCCGTGCTGAGCCTCTTTCTCTTCAGTGCTTGTTCAAACATTCAACACGGGAGGCACTTCTTGGGGAGAAATCTATTAGCACTTACTGTACTTGGATGTCAAACGATTCCACACGTGTCTCTTTCATAGGAGGGAGGAACAGCTAGAAGAATGGATATGTATCATGTTGGCTGTCTCCTGTAGTTCAAACGAATCCCACACCCATGGACATTGTACTATATTCATCCCAGTTTCACCTTTCCTCTCAAAATAAAACAAACCTAGGAAAAGTGGATTTGATAGAAAGGAGTTGCCCAAAGGAACTCTGTGGAAGTCTGGGTTTGGGAAACTCCGATGTAAAGCAGAGAATTCATTGGTTCCAAAATCTCACAGTTGTATGGTGTATGCAGCTCTGGGCAATTTGCATAATCAAGCCTTTTGCTCTTTGCTAGTTATTAGCATAATTGTTTCTGCACATATAAAAGTAATAGGCTGGTGTCCTAAGAAATGCTTGAGGTTATCCTAATTGGCTTACTATATACTATCATGTGACTGGTAATGCTCTGTTAAATGTGAACATGTGTTAGACAACAGATGCAGTATACTGTCCCTTAGTTCTCCTTTTAAATATCAGTGTATGTCAGTTAATAGCTGTAGTATTATTTCCTTCAATTTTTTTTCTTGATTGTATAGTTAATAATGTTAGTAAATAACATTATTCCTTTACTATTTATTTTTGATGTTATGTAAATATATTGAGAGCTCTTCCACCGAAGTCAAATTCCTTGTATGTCTAATCATACTTGGCCAATAAAGTATTCTATCTATCTATTTGGAGGGCTATGTTATAACTAACTATTATAACATAAAAAGGTGGAAATATAAAAAAGAGCCTTTTTCACTTTTCAGTCTCAAGTTGTAGTGTTTTTTAGACCATCAGTTTTTCTACTGGTGGTTCATTTTAAAGAGATGAACATAATAATGCAGACCCATTTTGAAGCAGGCTAAATAATCCTCAATTTGTAAATAAATATACTATTCTCCATGGTGAGGGAGTTTACAGTCAAGTTATATATTGTTCCATCATCTATATGTCTTTGAAACCAGTAGAACAGAAAGTCTGCTGTTGTAGAAATGCAGTGTAAGTACATTTCTAGTAGGTTTTCATTCATGCACAGTATTCAGTCTTACAATTTTAGCCCTGAAGTTTTGTAATATTAAAATAATTAGTTTGTATTACATGTGATGAACAATATCAGCTTGCCTAATGCTAAGTAGGAAATGTGTGGTGGAAACATATTAATTCCTTGCTTACTGCACTAGCTGTCATTATTTTTAAGCTGATATTTATTAACTTTTTAGTAGCAATTGTACCTGACATAAACACTGGTCCTTGCATTTGATTACATGCATAAAGCAGAATATGTTTGTTTCTATTGGAGATTAGTCTGCATTTTCTCAATATAGTTCTGTTATAGTTTTAGCTTCATTCTGTTTAATAAAAGGTGGCACAGTTCATATTATAGAAAGAAGAAAATACCTTCTGCTTTCTACCAGTGAAAGAAAAGACAGTATTATTTTAAGCCCAGCAAACTAATAACTGAAATTGAATTTTACTGATGGTTGAATATTAAGCCTTAAAACTTGGAAAAGACTAAGTTCTGTTTCACAGAAATAGCTATACTGAAGGAAGTCTTTACAGTGTTAAAAGTACTTCATACATGCTATTTCAGGAATCCTTAACCCTTTAAGGTCTGCAAGGGGGAGAATGCCCCTTTAGTATCCTACAACTGAGAGATATGTGGGCTTTCTTTGATTACATATCATGGTTTTGCAATGCCCTTTTTCCTGGCTTTTTGTTTTCATACTTGGGACTTCACTTCAACAACCCTAAGCATGCCTTTTATCCCATAAATGCCTCTCTGTCAATGTGTAAGAGGGATCTCCCTCCACCCTTGGGCCTACCCCTCCAACCAGCTCTGTCTGGGGTGCACACGGGAGGAATTGCTTTCACAGGTACTTACTGCCACAGTCTTCTTACTGCCACAGTCTTCTTTCTTCCTTCTCTCCCAACCAGGCAGATGGGACCAACCCTGAAGGAAAGAAAATACCCTCTGCTTTCTACCAGTGAAAGAAAACACAATATTATTTTAAGCCCAGCAACTATCAGTCAGTTTGCAAAGGCCTAGACCATCTGAGTGGTCCCAGTGTCTTCTATTTCTTTCCGTGGGAAGACTCTAAAACCAAAAGGCTCAAGCAAGCTAGCTCTTCAGGCTAGTTAATCTCAAAGGGGAGAGGAGTTGTGTTACACAAGAATTTTGCTGAATGTTCCTTCTGAGTTTTCTTTCTAGCAGTTAAGATAGTTAAGACTTCCAGAATGGGCAGTTTACAAATCAAGTAAATAAAGATATTGAATTCCAGTCACTTGTGTGTTCTGCTGTAATTAGGATCTCTGAAGCTTGTCTGTACCCATTACACAGTTACTGCAATTATTGTGTACATTGTAGGAGCTGTGTTAGTCTATGGTGGAAAAAAATTAGGAATCCGATAGCACCTTTTGCAACTAAATTCCTATTTTTTGCAATATGTATATTTTAAAGTGTTTATATCACATGGTTGTATTTATATATGGGATTTATTTGCTACCTAAATCCAAAATAAATTCTAGTTCATGCATAAAATATAAATACATAATAAAGACAATAATCATACAGGTTAATAATTTTTTGTCAGTGAGAACATATATGATGATTATTATTACTATTTAAGTTTTACAGAAAGAAATAGAGAAATTACAAAATGCAAACAAGGAATCAGGAAAGAAATACATGAAAAACTACAAAAGCAAAATCTTAAAAAATCAGAAAAGGGGGAAACTATCAATATATGTCACATATTAATCAAATGTAAACAGATTTCTAAATTTAGCAGAAAATAATTATTGCCTAACATTATAAAATAATCTATGCCACAGGAAAACATAGTCTTTTAAAAAATGGTTAAGTCACACATCTCTTGAATCCAGTCTTTAATATCAGGAATATTGCTACTTTTCACATTTCTGAAAATAATTCTCTTAGCAACACCCCAGGCCCAATACAATCATAACTGCCTGAAAATGGTCTTATTCCAAAACGACAACATAGCATTAACGTCTTTAAAAAGAAAATCCCCATAAACCTGTTTATTTTTATTAAAATATTGTTCCAGAAAGATGTCAGTGATCCACAGGACCAAACCATATGGACCAATGACTCCTGAAATTTCTTACATTGCCAGCAGAGAAAATGATGATGTTCATCCTTTTGAATACATTCTTTGGAGTGTCCAGTAAACTCAAAATAAGATATTTGATGAATCAAAATTAATTTTAAATTCAGTGAAGCAAATTTAGCGTTTTTTAAAACCTGCAACCATTGATGTTCCTTTATTGGGTGTTCCAGTTCTTTAATACTTGGACTGTCCTTAATGCTGGCTTCAAAAATGTCCCTTTGCTTTTGATATGAAAAGGACATGGGTTTAATTCCAGACATCAACTCCATCAAATATATTACACCTTGGGTTTTTGAGATGCTACCAAAGAATCCAGTCCATATTGGGACATTAAAACATACTTGAATTTATTATATTGTCATTGTTGTGAATTAGGAAGACAAAAATCCATTTGAAGTCGAGAAAAAAAATAAAATAGTTGTTACGAAGTAATTTATTTAAAGTACATATTCAAGATTCCACCCACAGCTTCCAACAGAAGATTTCGCTCCCTATTTTTAGGGTCAAGTTTTTTTCACGAAGTTAAATATTCACTAGACAACCCGTGACCCGTTGTGTCATCATTTCAGAGAGATTTCCTTACCAGATTCCTCAATGCCTTCAACAATGGCAGAGCTTCTAATGTACTGCCTTCACTGGAAAAGTTCTTAAAAATTCAGGGAGATATTCAGAGATGCATCTGCCTTGAAAGTAGCCCATGTCATTCATATTGAACCATATAGCACAGTCAAACATATAGCACAGTTGACCCCAGGAAATGTTTTATGACATTTTGTATTATATCATAAAATGTTTTGTGATAAGTTTTATGTCATAAAATGTTTTATAAAATTTGCCAAATTTCAATTCCACTGGAGTCATGGGTCTTGGGTTTTGGATGCATTCTATAAGTTAGCCCATTTGAGGTACCTTGGTTCAAACCTTGTTGCCTGTGACACACTGTTTTGCCCAGTTAAAGGTTACAGACAAACCAACCTGGGAGTTTTAGTAGTATATAGATGAGTGTCAACATCAAAATCCAGTCTATGACCTAACAAGGCCCAAACTTCTCTGGTGGCTTAAACTGGAGAATGAAATACCCTGTCTACTCTATAGCAATTGCCAGGATTTTAATGGGAAGACATACTCTCCAACAGAGCCCACAAATGTTGATGTTCTACTAGATGTTCATTCCACATAGTTGTACAGTAGTTAATTAAATATAAGCCCAAATGCAGGTTAATCAAATCATTCTGGTACTGGTGATTCTGTTCAAATCAGTCCCTCAAAAGCCTTTTAGAAAAGGTCCTTTTGGGCTTCTGGTGGGGACATGGTGGACTGAGCAGCTGTGCCTGCGGGCTTAGCAGGCGGAACCGATAATACGGCAATTTTTTTCGGGCTCAGGGACGTTTCCTGAAGCCCAGGAGTGTTTTCCAGATAAAGGAAATTACCTGAAATCACCCCATCTGTCCTTTGGACAGCTGCTTGCAGCCAGAAGATTGCAAACAGCGTTTCGTGTTCGACTGGTAAGAGCTAGCTGGGAGGCGGGGGCATCATTTTCCAAGCCATCCTATAGCCTTAAAGGGACCCTAAGACCAGTCACCCCATTTCTAAATCACCAACTTTATGGTGTTTTTTTTTAAGTATGTGTACCCTAAGAGAGGCTTTCTGCAGCGAGGAGATGCTGGCTCTCTTGGTACTTATTGTTTTTTTTTGGGATTACTTTTTTAAAAAAAATACTTTTTTTTAACATGGCAATTTGTTTTCCTTCCAAATATAAAGGAGGATTTAGAGTAAACAACTTCCTGTTATTATTTTGGTATTAAGTTTGAAGATATTAGCATTTTCCTACACGTTGAATCGGCTGATTTAAACCTTCAGCTTTCTGTTTCTACTTTCCCTTGGGAACTGTCTGCTTATCTCACTTTCACTTACACTTACACTGCAGAACTTTTCCATATCTTTGACTTTCGCTGGTTAAGCTCCTCGGGGATGCCATAATCTACTGCGTGAGACATGGAAGCTTTTAAACAGATTTTTTCTGACTTCCACCAAGATTTTAAACAGATCTTTTCTGACTCCTATCAAGCTTTTATGCAAGATATTCAGGACATCATGGCAAATATGAGGTCTAAAATGTGTCATCTGGTTGGGGATGTAGTGGATGAAATTTAAGAATTCAACAGTGATAGAAATGTTTCTTCTAAGAATGAGATTGGGATTTCTTCATCGGAATGGATGATGATTGGATAGTGGAATTGGAGAAAATTAATGGAGAGAGGGACCTGCAAGCAATAAGTGAAATTGACCTTTTGCTGAAATGCCATGAAAAAGAAGGGGTAATTCTGTATAGGAGGTTTTCTGAAGAGAAGTTGGAATTTTTGAGGGGGACAGTTGGGCTGTTTGATTTTTTCAAGAGAAAAGCTCTGTGCATATTGTGGGGATATGTAAATGCTTTGGTTTATTTTGAAGTGAGATAAAGAATCTTTACCTGGATCGTTTTTAGGGTTTGATTGATGTCATTTGTTTTTAAGGATTTGGATTAAGATTATTAGGGTATAAAAAAATGTTTATTTGGATGGTTTAAGGATTTGATTTAAGGTTACTGTTTTGAATTGTTTTTCTTTTTTGGGTTTATTAAGATTAAGATTATTAAAACTGTTGTATTAAGTATAATGACAAAAAAATTATGCGTTTTTTAGTTTGATTTTTATTATAGTAGAAATGTATAGAATAGTGGTAGGAAGGGAATAATTAAGTGTTATCTTTTGGGGGGAAAGTTGCTTAGGAGATTTATATAATTTTTTTCCTCTTTATTTTAATATAAGGGGAGGGAGTAACTGTACTTGGTGATTTTTATAATGAGCTAAAGTGGAATGATTTATAGAAATAATGTGGTTTTGGTTTAATATAGAGTAAGAGATTGGTTATGGAAAGTTTTCTATATCCTTGCTGTTAAAAGTTGGAAGTCACACCTTTCTGTAATGTTGAAAAAAGTTTTCTCCTGTCTTTTCACATTGTTTTTAGTTCTTTTTTCTTTTTTCTGTAGTTTTTTGTTTTTTGTAGCTTTTACCTTTGTCTTGAAACTTAATAAAATTCTTAATAAAAAAGATACTTTTGATAGTGGGTGAGCTATAAATATTTTAGATAAATAAAATATGACTGTAAATATTTTTTAAAATGTGTTTTGTTTGCTCTCCCACTCACATAGAATTTAGTAGGATTTATTTCCTATTTAATTGTCCTGTAAGGATATCTTGTAAAAGTATACAGAGAGTGAGAATTAATAATGTCTTGTAATAGCTAACAGGGCTATTTAAAAGAGAATATGTCTTAACTCTAGCCCAGGAATTTGTGATTTATTTGAATGTAAATAATTGCCAATGGGTTGGTGTTAAAATGTGGACCTAATTTAGTTGGCTGATCACTAAAAACTAGATAAGGTCAGACCTGGTTGGTACCTGAATGGAGAGACCACTAAGAAATCTCATGACTGTAGGCAAGATTGGGAAGTAGTAATAACTGAAAAGGCAATGTCAAACCACTTTTATATTGTTGCAGAGAAAACTACATGAATATGTCCCTGAAGTCAGTGTTGACTTGAAGGAATCTTTAATTTCATCCAGAGCCTTTATCCTTCTTCTTTACCATTAGAGTCAGATAGGACTATCGAGGCTAGTCAATTTAAAATCATAAAGTAACAAGTGTTGGCCTGAGTACTTACAGTATTGGTTAAAACCTTTGGTCATGTATTATTTTAACTTGCTTTTAGTATAGTTTTTAACTTGGGAGCTTGAATGGCAAAAACCAGTAGGACACATATTCACAATTAAAGAGGGATAAATTTAAGTTATTGAAGATGGCGTTCTCAAAATTGTTGAAGAAAATGAAATATAATTATTATGGCTGTACCAGGGCTGCTGAACTTGCCGTGAGCCCTGAAAATAGTATGTTCTCTGTTGCCCTGAAGGAAGCTTACTTTGACTACACCAAATTCTGAATGTTGTTTGGGAAACTTGGAGGCCCTTTTTATATAATCCAGCATACAGAAAAAAGGGACACAGCTACAACTTAAAAAAAGAAAATCAATAGGATGACATTTGCAGGAATGTAAATATAATCAAAGGTAGCACATATAGAAATCAGTGAATGGGTTTTTGAGGTAGGTAGTTAGCCATTGAGACTTATTCCACTCTTGGTTACTCCATGGGCAAATGTTTGCCATCTCAACTTGTAACTATTCCAATAATAGTCTTTTTATCTAGTTCATTCAACTTATCCATTGTCTTACTTTGCTTCAACTTTGTTTAGCATAGTCATTTTCTAGTCCATCATATGCTTGCTTCAGATGTCTGAAATAGGTAAGTTTCTGCTTGCTGATCATTGTCTCAAGGGAACACTCAGTTATTTCTTCCAGGATTGAATGCTTAGTTCTTCTTGCAATCCATAGTACTCTTGGTAACTGTCTTCAGCTACTGAATTTGAAGGTGGTATCTTTTTTCTTTTGCTCTTTCTCAAAGTCTAGAACCATTCATTACCACAAAAAAGGCCATTGATTTAACTAGTTTGATTTTTGTCCTAAAAATGTTTTTATCATTCATGATTTTATCAAAGTTTGCTATTTCCACTTTCCTAGAATTAAT